>NC_072406.2:139363000-139682833 GCF_028858775.2 Pan troglodytes | reverse complement strand
ACTGTCGTGGCAAGCATCCCAGTGCTACCATTTGGCTGAGATAAAGCATGTCGCCTTGGGACAGAAACTGGCCCTGTGGGGAGGCATGAGATGGGGGTGTTTTGACTTTGGAAAACAGATAACAACATAGCGGGGAGTAAGATGCTCACATCTTGCAGAGACTACAGGCCAGACACCACGAGAGTGAAAAGGAAATAGGTCCTTGAGATTGGCAGATGGTTATCATCAGAGCAAAAGTTATCTTTGAGAAAGGGAACAATTCACTCATGCCTTTCGTAAATACCTTCTGTGTGCCTACCCCAGGTAGACTACAAGAGCAGGCAAAATTAACCCGGATTCTACCCTGTGATGCTGACAGTCCACTAGGGGAAAGGCAGCATTCTTCACCCAACCCCACCAATAGTGACGTGTCACCACATAAAATTTTGACGTATTACTACACGTGTTTCCTATTGCTGCTGTAACAAATTCCCATAAACTTCGTGGCTTAAAACAGCTCAAATTTATTATCTTACAATTCTGGAGGGCAGAAGTCCAAAATGAGTCTCATGAGGCTAACATCAGGGTGTCAGCAGGCTGCATTCCTTCCAGAAACTCCAGTAAAAAAATCTGTTTCCTTGCCTTTTCTAGTTTCCAGAGGCTGCCTGAATTCCTGGATTCGTTCCTCCCTCCATCTCCGAAGCTCATCCCTCCAACCATTGCTTCTGCTGTCTCATCTCCTTTTTTCTGATTCGGACCCTCCTGCCTCCCTCTTATAAGGCCCCATTGATTACGTTTGGCCCACCCTGATAATCCAGGATAATCTCCCATCTCAAGGTCCTTAATCACATCTGCAAAGTCCCTTTTGCCATGTAGGGTAAATTCACTGGTTCCAGGGAATAGAATGTGGTCGTCTTTTGGGGGCTATTATTTAGCCTACGATAATTACCATCTGTTTTTCCTTTGAGTTCCTTTTATTTCTTCCCTCCCCTCCACCACTCATGCAGCATGAAGGGCTTTTTTATGAACGCCTCCCTCGCCCTGGAGGAGCTCTAAGAAGATGAGAGGAAGCTGGGGCAAAGGATGGTCTTGAAAGCCACAGCACTGAATGGTGAGAGCTACGCCCTTGAGAGAGAAAAGGCTGATTTGAATTCCAAAAACCTTCGTTGGGAAAATCAAAAGCTGAAGTCTGAAGGATGAAGGCATAAAGTTAATCCATATTTAATAGATTAGAAAGAGAATTTGTTTGTTTCTGTCCAAAAGGGGATAAGGCTTTGCCCAGCTGGTTATAGGAGAAAGACCAGAGGGGACTGGCATGAATTTAGAACTTGTAGGACCTTGAGAAGTCTGAAGCCCTGACCCACTGCTTAGGTCAAAACTCCAAAAGAAGGTTGGGCAATGGGAACCACTAGGTCACCATGGGACTGTGAAGCTGCCCTTGCGTTTCTCCAAGGACAGCCAGGTGTGGGTGCCTCCCCGGCCTCTCATCCTGAGGGCTTTGGAATTCCATGCACCCCACAGTGGGGCAGAAATGCACCTGAGATGTTCTCATTTCCCTCAAGATGGGAACAGAAGGGCTGAAAAGGAATGAGAGGGCCCAAAGTCTAAGGAAAAGAGAGAAGTCAGCCTTCAGGAGCCATAACTGATGGACACGCACAGCAGTTGGGTGGATGAGCTACATCCAGAGGAGGCCATCAATCAGGGGGGAAGCAGCCTGGCCCAGGCTGTGCCCCCAGGGCCAGGTGACACAGAGCCCCTCACCACCCCACCCACCCCAGCGTGGTGTCTGGACTGCAACCCAAAGAAGTGGGAGACAAAGAGGGAAGAGGACCCTGAGTTGCTTCAGCTTAAGCCTCGTTTTGACTGCATTTAAAGCAAGAAGCCACAAGGTCATTTTTACAGAGACTGACGTAAAATGGGAGCAGGTGATTTCTGTTTGAGAAAACACCTAAACTATGGACAGTGATGCAGAATTCTTTTCAAAGGATGTTCAGGGAAGATCCTGGTCTAGGCAGGTACAGTGAGGGTCACTCATGGGAGGTAATGTTTGGCCTGAGAGCTGCAGTCTTTTCTGTCATTTGGTAATCACCAGTTCTGTAAGGCCCCTTAATGCTTTTTGAAAGTGTCAGCCCAGCGTTTCGTGTGGGTGTAGGGGAGAGCGAGAATGAGGATGGCGAGCATTGATGGAGGATCTGCCATGGGATCGTCACTCGGCCAACCACTTCACATGCGTCATCTCAGCGACTCGCCACCTCAGGCATATGAAGTGGGTTCTGTCATTGAGTCTGCTTTACAGATGAGGAAGCTGAGGCTCAAAGGAGCTGTCACTGCCCCAGGTCACACAGTGAGGAATTCTCCATCTTACCAGTTTGTGTCTGGAGTTATTTTTTTTTAAAGGGTCTGTCTTCACACAGTCCTGAAGAGGGAAGCTGGCCTTGGGCATCTGAGGGGGAGGCCACAGGACGAGGGGAGACCCTGAGCCAGGGATTCAAGGTTAACCTTCCTGAGCCCTGGTAATATAGTGTCCAAGATATCTGAGCCTCAACAGTTTGCCATTCTGTTCCCCACTTCTGACATTACTGTGCCCGCTTTGGGGTAGGGGCAGCTCTTAAAGTTTCCAAAACACACACATTGCACATCTTCCCACGCACCAATTTTCTTTTTAAGATTTGGAAAAAAAACAACTAAGTATTTAATTAGAAAATGATTTCCATGTTTTCTTAAGAATGTAAACAAGTATACCCAAAGTGTTTTTGTGGTTATGAATGCATTTTATTTATTTATTTTTTAACTTTTATTTTAGGTTCAGGGCTACATGTGCAGACTTGTTAAATAGGTAAACTACACGGCATGTAAGTTTGGTGTACAGATTATTTTGTCACTCAGGTAATAAGCATAGAACCTGATAGATGTTTTTTTTCTGATCCTCTCCCTCTTCCTGACCTCCACCCTCAGGTAGGCCCAGGTGTCTGTTGTTCCCCTCTTTACATCTATGCTTTCTCCTTGTTTGTTTGTTTGTTTGTTTGTTTGGTTTTTGTGTGGGTTTTTTTGTTTGTTTGTTTATTTTTATTTTTTTGAGATGGAGTCTTGCTCTGCCCAGGCTGGAGTTCAGTGGAGTGATCTTGGCTCACTGTCACCTCACCTCCTGGATTCAAGCCATTCTCCTGCCTCAGCCTCCCAAGTAGCTGGGACTAAAGGCACTTGCCACCACCCCCAGCTAATTTTTTTGTAGTTTTAATAGAGATGGGGTTTCACCATGTTGGCCAGGCTGGTCTTGAACTCCTGACCTCAAGTGATCCACCCGCCTCTACCTCCCAAAGTGCTGGGATTATAGGCGTGAGCCACTGCGCCTGAAGCATCCTCCTTGGTTAGCTCTCACTTATAAGTGAGAACATGCAGTATTTGGTTTTCTGTTCCAGAGTTACTTGCTAAGGATAATGGCCTCCAGCTCCATCCATGTTGCTGCAAAGAACTTGATCTTGCTTTTTATGGCTGCATAGTATTCCATGGTGTATATGCACCACATTTTCTTTATCCAGTCTACCACTGATGGGCATTTAGGTTGATTCCACATCTTTGCTATTGTGCATAGTGCTGCAAGGAACATACTCGTGTATGTGTCTTCATGGTAGAACGATTTATATTCCTTTGGGTATATACCCAATAATGGGATTGCTGCATGAAATAGTAGTTCCATTTTAAGTTATTTGAGGAATCACCACACTGCTTTCCATAATAGCTGAATTAATTTACATTCCCACCAGCAGCGTATAAGTGCTCCCTTTTCTCTGCAACCTAGCCAGCATCTCTTATTTTTGACTTTTTATTAGTAGCCATTTGACTGATGTGAGATGGTATCTCATTGTGGTTTTGATTTGCATTTCTCTAATAATCAGTGATGCTGGGTTTTTTTAATATGCTTGTTGGCATATTAAACTTTTCTTTTGAAAAGTGTTTGTTCATGTCTTTTGCCTACTTTTTAATGGGGTTGTTTGTTTTTTGCTTGTAAATTTGTTTAAGTTCCATATAGATTCTGGATATTAGACCTTTTTCAGATGCATAGCTTGCAAATATTTTCTCCTATTCCGTAAGTTGTCTGTTTACTCTGTTGATAGTTTCTTTTGTTGTGCAGAAGCTCTTTAGTTTAATTAGGTCTCATTTGTCAATTTTTGTTTTTGTTGCAATTGCTTTAGGTGTTTTTGTTATGAAATCTTTTCCCGTCCCTATGTCCAGAATGGTATTTCCCAGGTTATCTTCCAGGGCTTTTATAGTTTTAGGTTTTACATTTAAGTCTTTAATCCACCTTGAGTTTATTTTCTTATATAGTGTAAGGAAGGGGTCCAGTTTCAATCTTCTGCATATGGCTAGCCAGTTATCCCATCTCCATTTATTGGATGGGGAGTCCTTTCCCCATTGCATGTTTTTGTCAGCTTTGTCGAAGATCAGATGTTTGTAGGTGTCTGGGTTTATATCTGGACTCTCTATTCTGTTCCATCGGTCTATATGTCTGTTTTGGTACCAGTATCATGCTGTTTTGGTTTCTGTAGCCTTGTAGTATAGTTTGAAGTCAGGTAATGTGATGCCTCCAGCTTTGTTCTTTTTGCTTAGGATTGCCTTGACTATTCGGGCTCTTTTTTGGTTCTATATGAATTTTAAAATAGTTTTTCTAATTCTGTGAAGAATGTCATTGGCAGTTTGTTAGAAATAGCACTGAATCTGTAAATTGTTTGGGGCAGTGTGGCCATTGTAATGATATTGACTCTTCTATCTATGAGCATGAAATATTTTTCCATTTGTTTGTGTCATCTCTGATTTCTTTGAGCAGTGTTTCATAATTCTCACTGAAGATATCTTTCACCTCCCAGGTTAGCTGTATTCCTAAGTATTTTATTATTTTTGTGGCAGTTCTGAATGGAGCTGCACTCCTGATTTGGCTGTCAGCTTGGATGTTGTTGGTGTACAGGAATGCTACTGATTTTTGTACATTTTGTTTTATCAGATCAAGGAACTTTTGGCACAGACTATGGGGTTTTGTAGATATAGAATCATGTTGTCTGCAAACAGGGATAGTTTGACTTCCACTCTTTTTATTTGGATGCCTTTATTTATTTCTCTTGCCTGATTGCTCTGGCTAAGACTTCCAGTACTACGTTGAATAGGAATGGTGAGAGAAGGCATCCTTGTCTGGTTCTGGTTTTCAAGGGAAATGCTTCCAGCTTTTGGCCATTCAGTATGATGTTGGCTGTGGACCTGTCATACATGGCTCTTGTTATTTTGAAGTAACATACAAAGAGTTTAAGCATAATCAACATACAGAGACCTTGAAGGAAGAATGCCATGTCCAACTGAATACCTACCACCCAAATCAACCTACCAGCTCAGACAGATGTTGTTGTTGTTGTTGAACTATTGAAAAGTAAGTTGCACATATCCTGATGCCTTACTGTTAAATATTTCAACTGGATCTCTTGAAAATATGAACATTGGCTGGGCGTGGTGGCTCATGCCTTTAATCCCAGCACTTTGGGAGGCCAAGGCAAACAAATCATGAGGTCAGGAGATCGAGACCATCCTGGCTAACACGGTGAAACCCCGTCTCTACTAAAAATACAAAAAAATAGCCTGGTGTGGTGGTGGGCGCTTGTAGTCCCAGCTACTCAGGAGGCTGAGGCAGGAGAATGGCGTGAACCTGGGAGGCGGAGCTTGTAGCGAGCCAGGATCGTGCCAATGCCCTCCAGCCTGGACGACAGAGCGAGACTCCATCTCAAAAAAAAAAAAAAAAAAAAAAGAAAGAAAGAAAAAAGAAAATATGAACATTGAAAGTATGGATCACTATCACAGCTAACAGTATGATGTAATTTCTTGTCTAATGTCCAGGTCATGTTCATATTTAATCTATGGCAAATGTCTTTTATAGCTCATTTGTTTTCTAACCAGGATCCCAACAAGTTTCACGGACTGCATTTCTTTGTTATATCTTTAAATTGAAATTGCCCCTTTACTTGGTTTTAATGACACTGACTCTTTGAAAAGATAATTCCAGTTGTCTTGAAAAATATTCCATGTTCTAGGTCTGATTATTTCTTTGAGGTTTTGCTTAATTTTTTCTTTATCCACGGACTACCAAGCTTTTATAAGTCATGTTTTCATATGTACATATTTTTATAATCTTTGTAATTTATTTATAATTATAATAAAAAGGATAAAAATTTACTCTGATCCAGGTAATTGTGCAAAGTGTGTTGCATGCATTACCTGATAGAATCTTCACAGAAACTTACAAGGAACACATCCTGACACTTTTAATATATCAATTTTGCAAATGAGGACACTAGTCTTTCAAGTGTTCAGTCATTTTCTTAAAGCCACAGGGTAAATGGTTGGACCAGGATTTTGACCTCTTTATGTCTCTCAAGCCCAAGCACACTGTAAGCCTCACACTTGTGTTGCTCTTAAAGTCATGTCTTAACCTTGCTAGCCTCCTAGCACAGGGCCCAGTGCCTCTGCCTCAGTACAGATTCAGAAACAGGACTGCTGAGTGAATATAGCCTTCTGCTAAATTCTATAAGGTTCTGGATTTCTTTTATTATTTCCTGTGATGTTGTCTATGTTCTGTCATCCACTAAATTTGCTGTAAACTGACAGTTAGGTCAAAGGGCTTCGTTAGATTCTGGTTAAACATTTTTGGCAAGAATGCTTCAAAGGCGATACCGTGTGGGTCACGTTGCATCACATCAAGAGATCTAGGATGTCAGCCTATGTCCCTGTTAGTGATGCTAAGTCCGACCGCTGGTTAAAGGGTGGCCCTGGGATCTCCCCCTGTAAAGGCTGGATTCCCCACTGTGAGTAGTCAGCAATCCACATGGGATACTTTGGCACTATGCAAATATTCTGTTCCCCAACATTTCCGAATGGTTTTAGCATCGTTTAAGTCTCCTTGCTTATATCAGTCATTTCCTCGAGGACTGTAAAATGGTGATTTGCAACTTTCATCATAATTTCTACATTTATTAGCCAGCATTCTTCTGAAAGGAGAGCTTGCTAGCATAAACTGGAGATAAAGATCATTTCTCAAAAAATGCACAGTTCATGCTTTTTCCCCTTCAATTACCAATTTTCAGAGCAAAGAGTTAATGTAAAGCCACTAGAAAACTTATCCCCCTCCACCAGCCCCCTCTCAGGGTGTACCACTTGGGGGACTCATATATTTTTACGTATCCTATGAATTAGTCTTTGTTTTTGAAGTTCAGCTTGTCTCCCCCATCTCATTTAACCAGTAGAGCCCCAGTCATTTTAGTAAGACCCCTTTAGCCTTTGAGTATTTCCATGTTTTTTGGATCAAAATGATGTCCCAGGCTTACCATCCATCTTTCTTATCTGAAATCATTATTATCTGCCCCAAGAATCCTTATTTCCTTTTAGGGGAAAATGGTATTTAGAAACCAAGGTCCGGGTGTTAGATAGTTTTGTTGCTACTGAAGAGTCAGTCTCTAGGCTCTCTCAGAAGGCAAAGGTAGGATTTTATTTTTAAAAAGCCTGAGTTCATATTGCTATTCCAATTCAAATTAAACATTATAGGGTTTTGTTTTTAACCTTTTAGACTTTATAGTTGTACTTCTTTTCCCATATCATGAATATCTTAGTTTCTAATAACATTAATGTATTTACTATTTACTTTATCCCACAATATAGATTAAACTGTTTCAAAATTACAATACCAATATAATTTCTACTCATGAAATCACTAAGGAACATTCAAACTTTCTTTGCTGTTCTTTTTGTTGAGGTGATAACTCTCACCATGTGCTGGCCATCTGGAGAGAGTCACATCCAAATGTGACCAGTGATAGCTCACTTCTGCAGATTTTTTTTTAACCAACTTGAAGTCTAGTTAGTTTCGTTGATTCTATTTGAATTTTCTTTTTAGATTTTCTTTTTTTTTTTGCCTTTTAGGATTAAATTTTACTTTTTGTATATATAAATCGTTTTCAGGATTCAAAGACTTGACTGTATAAAAGGTATTATTTGAGAATTCACGTTGCCTTTCTACCAGCCCCACCGTTAGTCCACTTTCCTGCCTCTGTGGGCAGCCACTTCCATTCATTTCTAGAAATTCTTGGGGGGTTTCTTTTAATTTTTCAAAAGTAGGCAAACACACGTATCATTTTTATTTCCTCTTACTTTTTATCCCCAAAGTAGTATTTTAGATATCCTGTTCTGTGCCTTGCTTTTTTTCATGGAACGACATATGCTTGACATCATTTCAAATCAATCCAGAGAGGTCTTCCTACTACGTTTTTTCATGGCTGCAGGCTCTGTCGTCATTTATTCAGCTAGTCTCTTGTTCATGGCATTGGGATTGATTCTAATTACCTGCTATTGCAAAAGGCGGCACAATTAATAAGCTTGACCACATGTGCTTTTGTATTTGTGGAAGTTTATTTTCAAGGTAGCTTTTTAGAAAGGAGATAGTCTGGTCAAGGACAGATACAGTAGGTTTGCTGGCTAACGCCACATTCCGCTGCACAGCATTCATATAATTGTGTGTTCCTACTGGAAATATATAAAAGCTTATCTGTCCACAGACTTTCCAACAGACTGTGTTTTACAATGTCTGCATTTTTTAAATGATGGGTAAAAAGTGACATTTCAGGGTAGTTTTAGTTATCTTTCTTTTTTTTTTTTTTTTTTTTTTGAGTCGGAATCTCGCTCTGTCGCCCAGGGTGGAGTGCAGTGGCACAATCCTGGCTCACTGCAAGCTCCGCCTCCCAGGTTCACGCCATTCTCCTGCCTCAGCCTCCCGAGTAGCTGGGACTACAGGCGCCCGCCACCATGCCCAGCTAATTTTTTGTATCTTTAGTAGAGACAGGGTTTCACCATGTTAGCCAGGATGGTCTCGATCTCCTGACCTTGTGATCCACCCACCTCAGCCTCCCAAAGTGCTGGGATTACAGGCATGAGCCACCGCACCCAGCCAGTTATCTTTCTCTTATCAGGACTGAGGCAGAGCCTATTTTTATATATCAAGTGGCCATTTACCTTTCTTTTAATCTAAACTCTGTGTTTGGCATCTATTTTCAAAATCAGGTTTATGAATCTTTTATTCTTGTTATTTTAGATAACTTTTTATATGCTAAGATATTAACCATTTGCCTTGGGTTTAAGATGGAAATGCTTTCTCCCAGAAAACACAGAAGTAGAATGTAAAAATCACATGAATTTTGAACATAAAATATGAAATGTAAAGAGCTTTCTTTCTTAGGATCCTTGGAGCCGTGGCTTTTGAGAGCATTGGAGAGGTAGGGCAGATTGTGCTTTCTAATTTGGACCTCGTTGTAATAAATGATAATAATAGCTACCATTTATTGAACACTTCTTATGAGCCTTGTGCTAAGCTAAGCACTTTATGTTAAATTCTCCCACCAACTCTATGAAGTAGGCAGTATGATTCCCTTTTTACCAGTGAGGGAACTGAGGCACACAGACAATTTAGGGCACATGTCCAAGGCCGCCCAGCTAGCAGAGGATGGCGATGGGATTTGAACCCCAGTTAATTTAACCCCTAACCTGAAGCCCTTAACCTCTGAGCTATTTGCCTCCTACTTCTAAAGGGAAGCCTTAGATCAGAATGACCATTTTCCAATAAAAGCACTTGCCAGAGTCCATCTGTGTTCACATAGCAGCAGCTTGCCCAAGCGTCATGGTGGAGAAGAGAAAAGGAACCACCCTTTGGGGAGCCAGAAACGTGGCCCTGGAGTTCAGAGGACAGCAAGCTGTCTTGAGAACTCAGACAAGGCCACGGTTCCCAGGTGATCTGGTGCTAAGGAGGATAAGGAGCTGTGGGGTCCGCGGGTCCAGCTGCGGCTGTGATTCCCTGAGCAAGGTCTTCCCCACAGAAGCATGTTCAGAGGTGGGGCACTGGAGGATCTGGAAGAGGATGAGATTTTGGGGGCTTTCCTTTTTCCTCTGTACATCCTTTATTGGGCCTCTTAGGGATGAAAAGCCAGGCCATGGGGCTAACCAGCCTGGTCTGAATCCTGCTTCCCCATTCTCTGTCTCTGGTCTTGTGCCTCTGACTTAATCCTGGGTATCTCAGTCTCCCCATTCATAACCGGTGGAAATAACACTGTCGCTTATGCTTCAATCGGTATAAATTATATCGATATAAATAGCCTCACACTGCTACCTGAATCATAGCAATTGGCCAATAAAGGCTTCTCATTATGTTTTTTTTAAATTTTGTTTTAATAAGTGAACTTTAAAATGTTGCATAGACTAGAGCAGCCACTGAAACACAGCTACCCTTCCCACCTGCCATTAGGCACAGTCCCCCTCCCCTGGAGGGTAAGAACGATGGCTCTTTCTCTTGACCACTGACGGGGTGTCCACACCTGTTCTTGCCCTCAGTTGTCACAGTCACCCAGGGCTGTGTGTGGGTATTGTTATTTTTATTCCTATTTTAAAAGTGATTTTCCCTCATCACAAAGGGTATGACTGGCAGACCCAGTTCTCCTGTTTCCAAAGCAAAGCTGACTCTAGATATTTAAGATCCATATTCATATCCCAAGATCATTTCCCAGGGTCTTATTTAGTGCTAGTCAGCGAGGCTCCGGGAAATGTACTTACGTTATCACATTTTATTCCATGTTGACAAAAATATGGAGGCAGGAAGCATTTTTGCCACTACACTGCAAGTTGGACTCCATTTTTATGAGAAAAACGAAGTCAGCAAAGCTGAGTGACTTGCCCAAGTGAAATAGCTAACAAGGGCAGGAGGTGGGATTTTAATCCTAGGTGGGCTAATCCCAAGTCTACTATTCGTTCTTCCTTTTTGCCATTTATTCATTTGTTGATTGAATAGTTTAGTGAATAATTTTAAGGCAAATAATGTTGCAGCCATCACTGCGATCATGAACTTGGCCAGTCACCCCCTTTCAACCCTAGACCCTTGCTTGCTCTAAAAGTCACCACTCTCTAATGTTTAAAGTAATCACATCCTTGGGAGCCCTTATGTTTTTGTCACCTGCATTATCTTCAGATATTACCATTTAATCTTGCCCATATTTTGAAACTTGATTTTTTTTAAGTTTTGAGTAATCCATATTCTTTTTTCTTTCCCTACAATTTATATGGAGAAGAACCCAGGCTGTTTGACTTAGAGTTTCCCATAGATTGGGCTTTGCTGATTGCAAGATCCTGGTGTGGTTCATCATGTTCCTGGGCCTCTATATTTCCTGGAACTTGTCAGCTGGATCTCAAAGCTGGGTCAGACTCAGGTTGGAACATTTTGGCAAGTCTACAGGTTGTGTTCTTTTATCAGGAGAAGAGAGGGTCTGATTTATGGTCTTTTTAAATGTTAGCAGCCATGTTGCTTAATGCCTGTATCCATTAATTCCCTGGGCGTTACAGAACACTGATGTTCTCATTCCATCATTTCATTTCATTCTATCATTTCATTTCACTAGAATAATTTTATTTAGTTAGTTAGTTATATATATATATATATTGAGATGGAGTCTCTCTCTCTTGCCCAGGCTGGAGTGCAGTGGCACATTCTCGGCTCACTGCAACCTCCGCCTCCCAGGTTCAAGCAATTCTCCTGCCTCAGCCTCCCTCATAGCTGGGATTACAGGGGCCACCGTGCCTGGCTAAATTTTTGTATTTTTAGTAGAGACAGAATTTCACTGTGTTGGCCAGGATGGTCTCGATCTACTGACCTCGTGATTCGCCTGCCTCAGCCTCCCAAAGTGCTGGAATTACAGGCATGAGCCACCACACCCAGCCTCACTGGAATAATTTTATAAGAAGATGCTTTCTTCTCCCACTGTTTGGTTATCAGTGGCATAGTTCTTAAAGAAAAGGCAAAATAAATGCTTGATTCTTTTCTCTATTTTTTCCCAGCTTCCAAGATAATGAATTGGTTCCTGTCATTTTCCAAAGGTGACAAGTTAATTGTTTAAAAAGTCATTGCAAATTCATAGATATAAACATATTTGTTGGAGTTCAATGCATTGCAATTCTCATTCATAACAAAGCCCTCTTTACTTGTTCCACGTTTGGCCAGAGGAATTAGTCTTACAAGCTTCCTTACTACATTACTCTGTTTTCACAGTGCTGATAAAGACATACCTGAGACTTGGCAATTTACAAAAGAAAGAGGTTTAATTGAACTTACAGTTCCACGCGGCTGGGGAAGCCTCACAATCATGGCCAAACGCAAAGAGAAGAAAGTCACGTCTTACATGAATAGCAGCAGGCAAGAGAGAGAACTTGTGTAGGGGAATTCCTCTTTTTAAAACCATCAGATCTTGTGAGACTTATTCACTGTCATGAGAAGAGCACAGGAAAGACCTACCTCCATGATTCAATTACCTCCCAGTAGGTCCCTCCCACAACACATGGGAATTCAAGATGAGATTTGGGTGGGGACACAGCAAACCATATCCCTTACTGTCTAGTATTATGTGATGTTCCAGATTCATCTTATACATCTCTTGCTCCAGACCTGGAATCAATTATTTCTCTAAGCTCTTGTTTCTTTTATTGGAAAGTGATATTTCAAGACCACAATCTGGGTTCTTACAATTTTCATTGCTACTGGATGTTCATAGTTACAATGGACAGAGTTGGGCCATATCAATAGATGATAGATAGACAGATAGATAGATAGATAGATTTCTCACTCCCCACTGCAAGTAAAAATAAAATAACTTGTAAGTTCATACTGATATTTTAAAATTACATTCAAAGTTACAGGGTTTTGAACTCTGTTACATTGAAATTCCCCCCGGCCTTTTTTTTACACTAAGAGTGTTGGTTCTAAAGGACAAAGGAGATGGTAAAATTAGAATACCTATAGTTACTCACTTGTTTCATCTTATTTACACATACTAGAGTCAGATGGTAATTATTCTGCAGTCAAATGATCTACCCCTCAGCTATACACCCTTGTTAGATGGTAAGTATTCTAATACTATCATCACCAGTCATCATCATTGAAAACATTTTAATTTTTTTATTTTGCTTATATTCTACCTATAGCCATTACACATTATGATATTTCCCTTTCAGCTTTTATTGAGTCTTCATTTACAAGGAAATATATATGTAACGCACACTGCCAGTCCTTAGGCTGAGACTCTCAGGTCATTTTGACTCTCCGAAGTATGTTCTTTACTAGTTCCTTAGGAAGATCTCACTTAAACAAGATTCCTTGAGTTTTTTACATTGGTAACCATTTACCTGTGCTCTTTGTACTTGAAGATAAACTTTGTCAGATGTAAAATCCTGACTTATATTTTCATTTCTTAAATATCTTAAATGTGCTACTTCATTTTCTTCTGGCACAAAATGTTCTGAAAAAAGAATCATCTGCTAATAATCTATGTTTATTTTCCTTTTAAATTGTATTTTCTTTTTTGGCTGTATATCCAGAGGATTTTTCCTTTTTAAAAAAAAATAAGTGTAGTGATTTCACTGGAATGTATCTTCTTATTGGTTGTTCTGTGTTGATATTCTCAGGCAAATAGTGTGCTGCTTTGGCAAGTGGTTTTATATATCTTTATTTCAAGAAAGTTTCCTTGCATTAGAGTTTGTATTATTTATTCTATATCTTTCCTTCAGTTTTCTTCTTTAGGGACTACTCTTATCCGTTGGATCTTCTTTGTCTATCTTTAATCCTTTGTGCATTATCTTCAATTTAAAAAATATATATTTTTTATGCATTTCTTTTTTTTTTTAATTTTAAGACTGTATTTTTCACCTACTTTTTTTTTTTTTTTTTTTTTTTTTGAGATGGTATCTCGCTCTGTTGCCCAGGCTGGAGTGCAGTAGCACAATCCTGGCTCACTGCAACCTCTGCCTCCAGGGTTCAAGTGATTCTCCTGCCTCAGCCTCCTGAGTAGCTGGGACTACAGGCATGCACCACCACATCCAGCTAATTTTTTTTGTATTTTTAGTAGAGACGGGGTTTCACCATGTTGGTCAGGCTGGTCTCGAACTCCTGACCTCAAATCATCCACCCACCTTGGCCTCCCAAAGTGCTGGGATTGCAGGCATGAGCCACTGTGCCTGGCCTTCACCTACTATTTTTAATAAGACATTATTTGTTTGGTTATTTACTCTTGCATTCCTTCTAGTTTAATGCTAATTTCTAATTACGTTTTAAAGTTTGTATTTCTAATTGTTTTTTGAGTTCTGTTACCTCATTCCGAGTTTTTCTAGTTCTGATTTATATTGTTCTTTTGTGCCATGTGTTGTTTTCTTAATGTCTTAGCACATTTTGAAATGGTTTTCTTTTTTCTTAGTATGGCTTTTTGGAGTGCTTTCATGGTGGGGAGGTTACTCTGCTCCGTAATATATTTTTCCTTACTGTACCTTGGCATGGGATTTGATCTTGATAGTAATCTGTTGTCATTCTTTACATGAAGTTAGTTTTTCTGAACTTCTAGAAGGTGGCTTGTTCCAATACAGCTTTTCTAACTTCTGCTGTTTTCATATGGTGTTCAAATACCACTGCTTACTTTTTGATATTTCCTGGCTCTGTGTCCTCCACGTCTACAATTTTATCTCACTTTCTATTTCTATTATCCCTGGCTCCCTTTCCTGCTCAATTTTGATTGCACTTCTAACAGCATATTCTCTATTTGAAGCTCTGTCCTAGAGGTTCCTAAGAGTCAGTTTCAAGATTCATCAGAGCTAGATAGCCTCAGATTCTTCTTAATCCCTGTCTCTTGCCATTGCTCATTATTGGAACAAGCCAAATCTCTCCACATTTCAACCACTGTTCTCAGATTTTCACACTGTGCTTACCCATGAATACCTGCTGACCATGTTGGGGTCCCCCTGTTCTCAAGTCTTCCTTCCACTTTCTCCCATACTGACTCCAAAAGTCTGGCAACCACTGGAGATTTTTCTCCATTCGCTTGCATTTTTGAAATTGCAGGAATACCTTGTTATCTAGTTTTCCTGTAAATTTTGTCCATGGGTTTTGATTTGCTATGTAGTTGCTCTATGTGTTTTTATGTGGAGAGTCTGGAAAATTCAAAAGCTATGTCCCCGACAGCTTCTCTGAACTGCATTCTTTCTTTCGAAAAAAAAAAGAAATTATACATTATTTAAAATGCATAAAAATGTAGAGAATAAGATAAATATTGTACAATCACCATCCTGCTTAAGAAGTAAAGCATCACAAATATAGTAGAAACCTGCCGGGGATCCCTCTTCAATCACTTTCCATAGCTCACCATACCAATCCTCACCACTCCCCAGAGGCAGCCAGTCATTGATGAACAAGTCGTGGTATATTCACGGAATGGAATATACAGCTTTTTTTGAAAAGGAATTGCTTAAACCACGGGTATCCACCTAGATAGATTTCAAGAACTCCCGTGCTCTTTCCACAATCAAATGCACATTTCTATATATATAGATAGATAGATATACATTAAATATATATATTTTTTATATATTTTATATGTGTGTGTATATATATATATATATATATATTTTTTTTTTTTTTTTTTTTTTTGAGATGGAGTCTCGCTCTGTCGCCCAGGCTGGAGTGCAGTGGCGCGATCTCGGCTCACCGCAAGCTCCGCCTCCCGGGTTCACGCCATTCTCCTGCCTCAGCCTCCCGAGTAGCTGGGACTACAGGCACCCGCCACCACGCCCGGATAACTTTTTGTCTTTTTAGTAGAGACGGGGTTTCACCGTGTTAGCCAGGATGTTCCCAATCTCCTGACCTCGTGATCCGCCCGCCTCGGCCTCCCAAAGTGCTGAGATTACAGGCGTGAGCCACCACACCTGGCCACACATTTCTATCTTAACTGGGCAGAATGTAGCTGCTTTTATATCTCATTCACTGAAAGTTCTGTCTGTCTGTGTGGGAAGCTGATGACCTTACCAGTGACCAGAAATTTCCACCAGGAAGTCCTTCCAGTGCCAGCTAATTCTTCTGTAGGCATTTTTCCCATTTGAAACACAGACTTCTCTTACACTTCATGGCTTGTAATTTTCACAGGTTAATATGCTTTGCACCAAGAAGAAACATAATTACTTTGCACTAAGCTGTAAGGAGCTGTACCAACTCAAGAACATAATTATTGCTGTGTTGTGAGCACAGTGGAGTTGATTCTTATTTGTAATCCTGAGTTATTATGCTGCAAGTCTGCAAAATTATTTAGACAGAAATAATTATACCCAATGTAGTCAGATTCAGAGAATCACAGATTGCAGTAAATTAGGAAGCCTGATCCTAAATATATATATTATGTTATCTTGTTTTCGCTCTCTCTTTCCCTGAGTCATTTATCCCTTTCCTTGCAAGTTTTTGATTCACTTAACTGCTTGTCTTTGAAGGTTTTTTTCTCTTTTCCTAGCATCTTTTAATAAGATGCAAATGATGAGCATCACAGGAAGCCAGTCCATCCTCGGCTGCCTGTCTTTTATGAGCGTATGTGATTGTGTAGTTCCTCACCCACACCCTGGACATCTACCCCCTACTCAGTCAAGCTTAGAGACTCACATAAAAAGCAATTATCAAACAACTTCTAACGTGGGCAAGCTCAACTCAGCAGTAAACCTTTAAGAGTTTGCAGGCCACGTGGTGCAATAGCAAGACCACTGGGCTTGGGCTGTTCCGAAAACCTGCATGTTTGTTCCATCACTTGCAGCCGGGCTAATTTGTGCAAATGCTTTTACTTTTCTGAACACCACTTTCTTTATCTGTAAAATGTAGTTGGCAAGATCAGCCCTACCTAATTCAGAGTGCACACTGTGTACTTTGTAAGGTATTGAATATGATTAAGGAAATCGACAAGCAAGACTTTTTTCTGGGATGACCTCAAAAGTCAGCAAAAGGCAACCAAATCGACATGCATTTGAACAGGGTTTTATTTAACTCAGTTTTTCTCAATGCTGGCTGTTCTAGAATCTTCTAAGAAAGCTCTAAATGATGAGGAATGCCTTGGCTTCACCACAGGGATTCTGACTTAAGTGGTTTGGAAAGAGGGCAAAGCGCTGTTTTTAAAAAGCTGCTGCAGGTGGTTGTAATGTGCACTCAAGACCGAGATGCTTTGACTGCTTGGCTCAGCTCTAAGGTGATCTAACTTTTACCTTGCCGTGATTTAATCCTCTTTAAAAGTATTGCTGACCCTGCTGCTGGTTTTGAATAATTATAAATTTGTGCTCCCCAAATACAGTTCTGCTAAGAATCATCCCAAAAGGTATTTAAAAGTGGAGATTTCTACACAAGCCTAGGTCTACTGAATCAGAATCTCTAGGAGCAAAGACCAGAAATCTGAGTCTTTTTAATAAGCACCACAGCTATAAATGATTATCTAAATGCCAGCAGGGCCTGTTTCGCTATTTGTGGAGGGATTGTTTATCAAGAAGAAAAATGAGCTCAGATCTAGGTTTCTCCTTTGAAAACCAAACAATGTAGATGAAATTGAGCGGGCTAACTGAGTCCATGCTAAGTCATTTTATATCTCATTTTCTTCCAAGAATCTTTCCTTATTTAATGTGGCTTTATTGAACACCTGAGTACCTACACTGTGCAGACACCTTGCAGGTCCTTGCCAGAAAACATCAGTAAATCAGGTATGACCTTTTCCTCATAGGAGCCTGATGGAGAATTAGTGATCAAAGAACATTGGAAATATTCTTACATTTTTTTTTCGTTTGGGGGATTTTCAGAATAAATAAACACATAAAACATTTTTAATTTCTTGAAAATGCATATTGTTTGATGCTTCCATATATCTCTAGTTCTGAGCAGTGTGGAGTCACTTTTCTAGCCATGATGAGCTTAAAGCATCCACCTCACTGAATCCCAAAGAACGCCGCTTCCTGTCATCTAATCTGCACATCCAAAGGCGGAAGTGCATGATTACTGTGTGGGCGCCGTCTACCTCTGCTCTCCTGAGAGTTATGGAGGAAATGCTCTCATCAACACTCCTTTTGCAAATGCTCCAGCTGCACGAAGGGTTGACTTACGTCCATCCTTTCAAGTCATCTTCTAAAGAGCCAAGATCGCAAGGAAAAAGAGAAGGAAAATTTTACTTTACAGAAAATGTTTTAGTAAATGAGAATCTGTAACAACGTTTTAAATATCAAATCTGATCTTCCCTTGCAATATAACACTGGAAAAACTTGTGGTATTTGCAAAGGGGTTACAAGATTACAGCAAGGCCATCGCGGTCATTCATGAGATGCCCAAGTCCTTTTTAAGAACAAGCTTATGTGACCAGGTGTTAAAAGCAGTCCAGTTCACTGCTCTCTCCCAAATTTTGGATTTTAATGAATCTCAGCTATCTAAGACTGAGCTAATGGCCCAAAAGATAATCATTCATTCATTCATTCATTCAACTAATATGTGTCCTGTATGCCAGCCCTCATTACAGGGTATAGCAGAGGGTTGCCTTCACTCAGCATTCCTGCTTCTGAATGTGTACTGAGGCAGAAGCATTGGGCCCTGTGCTAGGAGTCTCCGTAAGTCAACCCTTGAGTTCACCCTCCAAGGGAGATACAGGTGTGAGGTTTATAGTGTGCTTGGGTATGGCAGACAGAAAAAGGTTAAAATCCTGGTCTAGCCATTTACTCTGCAGTCTTAAAAAAGTGACTGATCACTTTAAAGGTCAGTGCCCTCATTTGCAAAATGGATATAATAAAAGTGTCAGGATGTCTTCCTCATAAGGTGCTGTGAGGATTCCATAAGGCTGTGCATGTAATGTGTGTAGCACAGCATCAGGCTCAAGGTGAATGTTCCATAAATATAGCTTCCTCGTTCTGATCTTTTTACAGGAGCCTGAAAGCCACAGAGTCTCTGGAGAATGGTCAGTATCCCCAGGTGATCACAGTTCAGGTGACAAATAGGTTTCATCACTCCTGCCAACTCCAGCTGATTGACAGGACATTCCAGGAGAACTATTCAAAGAAGAAATAATTTTTGAATATTGTATTGAGGTTGACATTTGATGTCTCAGAAAAGGAATTGCTTAAAACCTGAGTCTAGTGGACCACAGAAGTTGTTTCCTGTGGTTTCTTCAGACTTTTTTATTTTCTGAGTAGATTTGGGACAGAAGTGTATGGCAAGCTCTAGAAACTTCAGCCATCTAGGAAAGCATCCTACCTCTTTTTCCTCCCAATTATCATTCTCCCTTTGTAGGTGCTTGATTTGTTGGAGATAATGATAGGTGAATGAAATCAATTACAAGTTTTTCGTGTTGAGATTCCCGTGTGAACAATGAGTACGGGAACCACAAGGTAGCAACAGACCCTGTCCCCACTGCCATCTTCTCTGGGAGTGTTTCTTGGTACATCTGTCAGGCAGGTGATGGGAGCAGGTAGGGAGAGGAGATCAGCCTTCCAAGGTTTGCCCGTGGTTCTGTCTCTAAAGTTGCCGTTAACTGAAACCCATGAGGGAGGGCTCAGGGGATGTACCTCTGAGTATCAAGCAGCCCCTCCCAAGTATCCTCATATGCCATTAGTACTCAGTCCCCCTGCTCCCTCGACTTCCCCTTCCCATCCCTAAGCAATTGTTAATCTACTTTCTGTATTTCTAGATTTGCCTATCCTAAAAACTTTATATAAATGGAATCAGACAATATATGGCCTTTTGTGACTGGTTTCTTCCCCTTAGGATGTTTTTAAGGGTCATCCATGTTGTAGCATGTACCAGCACTTCATTCCTTTTTATGGTTGGTTAATAGTTTATTGTATGGATAACCCACATTTTGTCTATCCATTCATCAAATGAGAAACCTTTGGTCCAGCCAATTACTAGTCAAACAAAGCTGCAGGGAACATAGCAGTCTGTGCACATGTGCCATTTTATCTTAATAATAATATAGCATTGGAATGTCAAATTCAAAGATTACATGCATTCTGACTTTTAATAATGTGGCCAGATTACCATCTAATACTTTCCAGAGGAACGTAATATCATGGCAATAATAGTGAGTAAACAGGCTGAACTGTGTCCCTCCAAATTCATTTGTTGAAGTCCTAACCCCCCGTAGCTCAGAATGGGACTGGATTTAGAGCCAATGTCTTTAAAGAGGTAATTAAGGTACAATGAGGTCATATGGACGGGCCCTAATCCAATATGGCGGATGCCTTTATAAGAAGAGGAGATTGAGAGGCAGACAACACAGACTGAGGTATGACTGTGTGAGGACATGGCAAGAAAGCAGCCATCTGTAAATCAAGGGAAGTGGCCTCAGAAGAAAACAAAGCTGCTAGCACCTTGAACTTGGACTTCCAGCCTCCAGAACTGCAAGAAAACAGATTTCTGCTGTTTAAGCTACTCGGTCTGTGGCACTATGTTATGGCAGCCCCAGCAAACTAATACAGGGGGCATCTTTATCATAACTTAACTGGATTGCTTCTTGTATTTTCCTCACTCGCCGGGTGCTAGCTTTTGGTTGTACAATGTAGAAAGATTTCCATGCTGTCTTAGTTTATTAAGAAGTATTTGTATTATAAAAATTGGATATGAACCTTTTTGTGCATGTACTTTGCCATCCATGGAGAAGGTCATTTGATCATTCTTTGACTAATTAATATCTTGCATTATATGAGTGGATTTGCTATGTCATGTTATCCATAAATTCTTGGGGGAAAAACACACTTGATAGTAGTAGATTTCAGTTTTTGTAACAAGTTACTGGAATCTATTGCTAATATTTAATTTCAAATTACTGTATCAATATTTATAAGTGAAATTGCCCTAGTCTTCTGTCATATCTTTGATACGTCATGTTATCCATACATCCTTGGGAAAAACACATTTTATAGTAGTAGATTTCATTTGTGTAATAAGTTGCTGGAATCTGTTGCTAATATTTAATTTCGAATTACTGTATCAATATTTTTAAGTGAAATTGCCCTAGTCATCTGTATTGTTTTGTTTTGCTGTGTTTGACAAGTTTTGTTTTCCATGTTACTCTGGCTTTAATAAAGAAGTTTGATCATGTGTATTTTGAAGTTTTGACAAAATTTGCCTCTGAGACTTCCTGATAATTCTGTTTCCTGGAAATTTATCGACTTTGATGTTCTGTATCTTTGTTTTCTATTGCTGCTGTAACAAATTATCACAATTTCACAGCTTAAAACAGAGTCCATTCATGATCACACAGTTCTGTAGACCACATTTCAGGTAGACTCAACTGGGTCGTCTTCTTAGGGTTATGCCAAGCAGAAATCCAGGTGTCAGCCAGCTGGGCACTTACCTGAAGGCTCTGGGAAATAATCTACTTAAAACCTCACTCAAGTTGTTGGCAGAGCTCAGTCCCTTGTGGCTGTAGGACTGACAGCCCCATGTCCTTGCTGCCTGTCAGGGCTCTCTACTCTGTGCTCCTAGAGGCCACCTGCATCCCTTCTTGTGTGGCCCCTTCCATCTCCACACCCATAATGGTGCACTGAGTTCTTGCACTTCAAATCTTTCTGACTTTCTTCTACCACCAGCTGGAGAAGGCACTCTGCTTTTAAGGGTTAATGTGATTAGATGACCCAAAAGCTCTGTATTTTAAGGTCAACTGTGTCATGCAAGAGGACATCATGATGGGAATAATATTTCATCATATTTACAAATATTTACATCATATTTACAAATATTTAATCATAATTTAAGATCAACTGTGCCATACAAGAGAGCATCATGATGGGAATAATATTTCATATTTACAAATATTTACATCATATTTACAAATATTTACATCATATTTACAAATTCCAGGGATTAGAGTGGAGTATCTTTGGTAGGGGTGGGGGAGTGTTTTAGATATGCGACCACAGTCTTCTAGGGCTAATGTTGGTAATTTTATGCTTTCCAATTGGAAATCCATTCCATCCAGGTATTTAAGATTTATGCATAGTGTTGATGAAGTGTACTTCCATAACAATTATTTTTATCACATTGTATTTGCTTTTAATTTTTCACTCCCATTTCTGATTTTTTATATTTAAGCTTTGTCCTTTTTTCTTAACTATGCTAGCTGGGGTTTCTCTCCCCCACTGCAAAGAATCATCTCTTAAAGTTAATTGATTAGTTTTCACCGGGTGCAGTGGCTCACACCTGTAACCCCAGCAGTTTGGGAGGCTGAGGCGGGCAGATCACGAGGTCAGTAGATCGAGACCATCCTGGCCAACATGGTGAAACCCCGTCTCTACTAAAAATACAAAAATTAGCTGGATGTGGTGGCGCCTGCCTGTAATCCCAGCTACTTGGGAGGCTGAGGCCAGAGAATAGCTTGAACCAGGGAGGCCGAGCTTGCAGTGAGCCGAGATCACACCACCGCACTCCAGCCTGGCAACAGAGCGAGACTCCATCTCAAAAAAAAAAAAAAAAAAAAAAAAAAAAAAAAAAAAGTTAATTGATTAGTTGTCTGATTCTATATTTCCAATACATTCATTCTTCCTTTTGAGTTTTTATAGCTCACTTATGTGTGCCTGTTTCCATGTGACCACACTGTCTTTTATTTTTTTGCTATCACAGAGAAGTGCCTGTTTACTAGTATGTGCTGTTTCAGGGCATAACTCTTTCATTTGTGTATTTTGGTCCTACATTTGATTTTTATCAATTTGATAAATTTGGTCCTACATCTGATTTTTATCAAATGTTCTTTTTATCCTTTTGTTTTGCAGTTTTACTTCTGAGACCCATACAGATTCCTTTTTGGTGCTTCTCATCTTTGAATGAGTGTTTTCAAGCCAGGCATTTGCCCAGCTACAGCACAGAGGTTGTGCCAGGAGAGTGAGTTTGGATGGGGACTGAAGAATATCGATTGTCCTATTGCTGGGCAATCTGCCCTAGAGAGGCATCTCTGCTTTGAGCAAGCAGGGGGCTTGCCTGGCTCACAGAGGAGCCCAGTATGTAAAGGCCCTCCTGGCACAAACTTAATGTTTCTATCGTTTCGACTGCCTGAGATCAAGAGTTGCAGACCTGATCATCACCAACTGTCTTTCTTCTACTCTGACACTCATACAAGAAGCACCTTGCAAAGACACTGTGTCTGCTTGGGTCCTCATTCAGCACTGCATCAACTGACACTCTGCAGTGTCACCACATGATCAAGGATGTTCCACCAGAACCCATCACTCCAAGCAAGGTATTTCTGGCTTGGTCGCTTGATATCACAGAGCTCAGCTTACTGCTTAATATCTGCAGAGTCCACGCCCTTTCTTGGCCTCTACACTGCGTTCTCCTGCTGCTGAATTCGGGAGCACACAGGTGTGTATCCCCCCACAAGCAATGTTTGCATCCTGGCAAAGGGAAAGGTCTCTCTCTGGAAAGCTATTCATTTTACAATAAACCAAGACAACATGTCCCAAAATGTTGTTTTGAAGCCCAGAATTAACAGGTGAAGCTCTAAGTGCAGACACATAAAGTGGCACCTGGATGTTCGCCAATGTTTGCCATTGATGAGAAATTGAGTAGAAGAATTCGCATTTTATGTTCTTCCTGAGTTGCTACCTCTTTTACTTTCTGTGAGCCAGGAAAATTGGGCCATACCATCTAATAAAAATTCTGCCATCTGCATGTCTGCCCATGCAGTTACTTTGAAACAGGAGAGCCCTGATAGGAAAGCTCAGCTGTGATGAGAATATGTCTGATTTCAATCTCCCCAATGTTAATTGGGGAACTTTCCTGACACAGAGCATAATGAAGGTGGAAATGACGAATATGGTAAATGATTACATGTCAGAGGCATTTTCAGGAATGCTTAATGTCTAGATTTGTTTCCAACTAATGACCAAGATGGTATTAGGAAATTAACGAGAGCTAGACACTGGGGTCAGGCTACTCACTGTGATGAAGTTGATGTACTGTGGAAATCACAAAATAGCTATTGGCAAGAATTTAAAAGTGTGACTCCAGTAGGCAGGAAGGATGCAGGCGGAGCACACGTAAGTCAGGGAGTTCAGATTCTGTGAGCCCCTTTCACAGACAGAAATAGAACAAACAGAGAAGCAGTGGCTTCTCCAGGAGGCCGTGATTTGTTTACCCAAATAGCAAAATGAACGCTGTCATATGAAAATTAAGGGCTGGTTATGGAAAAGATTGTCCAAGAAATCAAATAAATTGGAGCAACAAAAAATGGCCATCTTCACTGTGAAATAGTATTGGGTTTCTGAAGTCAGAGGAAAACCACTTCCATTTTGGAGTGTGATGGAGATAGATTGGACCACTGATTCTGCTCCTTCGCCGTCTGTGATGGGATTCTGTGCCTCTCCACCCCTGCCAGGTTACTCTGCAGCCCCTACCCTGCCAGCAGACTCTTCTTCTCCAGTTAGGTTGGCCTTGGCCATGTGACTTGCCTTGCTCAATGGAACGTTAGTGAATCGGACCTGAGCAGATGCCTTACCAGCACAGTACACTTGGATCGGCCCCTTGTATTCTTGACTCTTGCTATGAGAAAGCTATGCCCCAGGTAGCAGGAGTCAAAGAAGCAACATGTGAAGAGGACAGGTGCCAAACCCTCAGCCTGGAGCCACAGTGCCAATCTGCCACTGACAGAGCTGCCCACCCAACCCTCAGATCAAACCAAACTAAATAAACTAAATAAAACTCAAGTCTCTGACACCAAGTCTAAGGTGCTTTGCCTTTTTCAATGGTTTCATTTTCATAAAAATTCAAAATCCCAATTTTACAAAAATTTAGGAATCATGAGTTCTATCTGTATTCTCAGCACTTTTTAAAAATTTTAGATTCAGGGGCTACATGCGCTGGTGTGTTACCTGGATGTATTTCATAACGGTGAGGTTCGGGCTTCTAGTGTACTTGCCACACGAAGGGTGAATATTGTACTCAACAGGTAATTTTTCTAACCCGCAGGACCCGCCCATCCTCCGGCCTTTTGGAGTCCCAAGTGTCACTTTTTAAAATTGAGATAAAATACATATAACTTAAAATTTACCATCTTAATCCTTTTTAAATGTCCGGTTCAGCGGCATTGAGTACATTTACATTGTGGCGAAGCCGTCACCACCGTCCACCCAGAACTCTTTGATCCTGCCAAACGAAAACTCCATACCCGTTTAGCAACAAGTCCCCTCTCTTCACCTCCCCCAGCCCCTGCTGACCACCGTTCTATTTTCTATGTCTGTGAATTTGACTATGCTAGGTTCCTCTTAGAAGTGGAATAATACACTATCTGTTTTTGTGACCATTTTATTTCACTTAGCATAATGTCCTTAAAGTTCATCCGTGGTGCAGCATGTGTCAGAAATACTTTTTTTAAGGCTTCCTAGTATTCTCCTGCATGAATATTCCATGTTGTGCTTATCCATTCCCTCGTTGATGGACACCTGGGTGACTTCCACCTTTTGGCTGTTGGTTGCCTTTCAGCTACTATGAATCATGCTGCTATGAACACGAATGTACAGATACCTGTTCGAGTCCCTGTTTAATTCTTTTGGGAATATACCCGAATGAAATTGTTGGATCATATAATAATTCTATTTTTAATTTTTTCAGGAACATCCATAATGTTTTGCATATTTCAAGGTTTTTTTTTTTTTTTTAAACTCTTCACTTCTGGAGGAAAAAACACTCATACAGAACACAGGCCTGGCCCTGCATATTTTTAAATAAGGAAACTCAGTCTTTAGAGAGGATGGGAATGCACACAAGCTTACACAGCAAAGATCTATGTTATGGTAGATAGCTTTGTTTATTCCAGTTTTGCTAGAAAGCTTTCAAAATTCAGCTCAGAAGACGCTCTCTCTGAGAAGCCTCTCTTCATGCTCCAAAAAGGAATGGCCTGCCTTGGGCCCGTGGCCCCATCGACGCTGTGCACTCGTCTATTTTGTTCAGAAGTCTGTCTCCCCTCCTAATTGAAAGCCCTTGGGAGGCATAACCCCTCAGTGCTTAATTGACATTTATGGGAGAACCCATGCAACGTGTCTCCTCTGAATCGCTGCGCCCCTCAGCCCTCAGTCTATTAGTATTTGGACACATTCCAGCACATCCTGGAGCAGCCCTCTGCAGCCACCCCTGAGCTGGTTTTCCAGACCTCCCCGAAGCGCAGGACATGGTTGGTCACTCCCTCCGTGGAAGCCTCCACTAGCTCTTGTCCTACATCTCTGTCATTGTTTCTCAGGGTGGGCCACCGTCCCCTTCACCAGGGCCTTCAAGATTTTGTGTTCCTAGCCATCAAGTTTTCCTGCAAGCCTGCAGCCATTGAAGAAATCATGTGCCCGCCCCACAATTTCCACCATGAATCCCTCTGCTCCTGCTCTGTCTACCTATCCTGTCCCTCCCTGGCTCTGAGCTCCACGGCCACTTTTTCCAGTGGCCTAACAGCAGCTCCCACTTAGCGAGCCCACCCACGCTTTACCCTCTCTTGCCTGTGTCCTCACCCCACCACCCATCCTGAGCTGCTTAGCTTTGATAATGGCCTTGCTGTCTTCCTTGTCACACCCAGAGGTCACTGACAGTGCTCTTTATAATATCTAACAGTTTGCTAGAAATGTCAGCCTGTCCCTCGGGAGCTCTTCAGGCTGCCTGTTTTTTCCTGTGGATGCTGCCACCACCTTTGTGTAGGCCTTTGCCATCCATCTCACCACCTCCCATGTATCCTGCACATGATTACCCAATGCAGATGACGCCAACCCTGCCCAAACACCCCCAGTGGCTTTTTACTCTTACACGGGGCAGGCAGACACCTGCGCAGCCCAGAGCCTGGCTCCATGACTCTTTGCCTTGTCAACCTTAGCGAGGCAACAGAAGGAATATGAAGAACATGAACCCACATTTCAGCCTTCACTGGGTCGCTGGGGAGAGCATGTCCACACATCCAATCACTTCCTCATCTTTACAATGTGGCAACTGTTTCTGGTTTTTAAAAAGAGATCTCAGAATGTCTCCATCTCTGTCCAGACTTCTGTCCTCATTCTTTCATCTGCAAAGTCCTGCACCTCCCAAATCTTTCAGACAGCCCAAATCTTTCTGACAAGTTTTGGCACAAAATTTCACCCCAGGCATGATGAGATGGCGAAGCCCCTGCCCTCTGCGTTCTCCTTTTCATCGCTGCAGATGTTTCCACTTGCATTCTTGCACTTGGGATGCAAACAGCAGCCAGGTCAGGGGTCTTCATTGTGGGCGCCTGTGCCCTTGACTGCTGCACCAGCTGCCAAATGCCATGCAGCGGCTGCTCCAGCCCCACAGGGTATGAGAGCAGGATCCTAGGAAGAGGCGGCTGCCTGAGGGCCATGTGCGTTCGCGAGCAGACAGATGGTCTCCCCCTCTGGAAACCTTCACAATATGCTCGGGCTCAGCAAGCATGGAGAGGTGAAGTCCTGGGCTTGGGCGGAATGGAGGTCTACCTGGGCCCAGCTGCATGGGGTGCTACTAGCCAGGGCCCGCGGGAGATGCAAGGAGTGCTTGTTAAGCAGTTGTGATTACCGCAGTCCACACGGGGAAACTGAGTGGCCCGCTGGACCTTGCCAATCTGTGGCCGTTGCTGGGGTCTGGAGGCTAACAAGCCTCTTCAATCAGACAAGATTAATTTTTGAGAGGCAAAGGCCACTAGGGAGGAAAAAGGGACTGTGAATCTCAAAAGAGCTGATTTCTCATGGAGCGCAAATCCTAACAAGTGCTGGGACCACTGCCAGGGTCTCAGATCTCGGTTCAGGACTCTCAGGCCCAGAGCCAGAGGCAGGGTGGATTTAAACTCTGACAGTTCAGGATTGGCTGGCTAAGAGGGGAACCACATCTGGGACCTGGCCTGAATGTGCACTTCGAGTATAAATGCAGGCCCAGCCACTTACTTCCCAGCATCATGAAAAAACAATTAAACCCCCTCTGCAGGAAAGTGCAGGCGAGGGTACCACGGTCAGCATGGGAGCTGAACTAATGTCCTTGAATCCAGGCGGGCTTCAAGCGTGGCCAGTGACGGTGCATACAGAATCAGCTAGTTTGATTCTTCAGAAGAGATACTGATAGACAGCTCCTTGTGGCAGGTTCCTGCACAGGAAATGAGCCCTGGGGATACAACCAGGGACATGAGAATGGAAAAAGTGCTGGATCATTACATAAAACAGATGTTACTTATCCATGGAGGAGCCGAACTGACGCTTTGCCAGGGCCACTGATGGAAAGACTGGCAAGGTGCAAAATATGAATCAAATTCCATCCAATAGGCTGTAGGATGCGCTGTCTAGAGCATCTAGAGCAAGTCAGTCTCCCACCCAAGACTGACAGGGAGCATGGAAGTGCGGGTGGAGGGCAAAAGTAATCAAGGCAGTGCCAGAGAAGGAAAGCCAGGCTGCGAGGACTTTGGGAGCAGTATAGCCTTGCACGATATGCAAGAGCCAGGAGAGGGACTGGGACTAAAGCACAGACATAAGGCTCTCCCAGGAACAAAGATCCTGAGACGGACGATCGTTAGGAGACTAAGACAAAACAAATATGCATGCTTGCCACAGGGCTCCAACAAAGGGAAGCCCACACAGGGCATTTTTAGGGCAGTGATATGATCCTGTGTTGATACTGTAATCATGCATATGTGACATTATGCATTTGTCAAAACCTATAGAACTAGAAGACACAAGGAATAACCCTGATGTAAACCAACACCTTCAGTTAATTATCAGATAGCAACGCCAGCTCATCAGCTGTAACAAACGCACCAGACCAATGCAAGAGGTGAATACCAGAGGAAACTAGGGAGTGGGAATGCGGGAACTCTGTTCTTTCTGCTCAACTTTTCTGTAAATTGAGAGCTGCTCTAAGAAAAAAAGTCTGTTAATTTTTTTAAAGGCAGCCGTATGGGAATGAAGAGGACTCAACTGAGAGCCTGCATCAAGCTCTTAACCCTGACAAGGCCATGTGAAATATAAGTGACACTGTCCTTATTTAGCGACCCCTGAATCACCACATAGCTCATGGTATGGCTTATTTTGCTCTAATCTTATAGTAAAACAATTCCATATTTGAATAAATGTACTTAATTTGGTTTTATCTTTTCCAGATTCCAGAACACTTGCATCAAGATTTGGCATTTATATTTGTTTCCCTGCTTGATGAAGGACTTCATTTACTTAATGTTTTCATCTTGTTGTTGGACAGATAATACACAAACAGGAGGAGATTTTGCAAAATAATGCCATCATTTTTCATCTGCCAGAAGAGTATAGAACTTGTCCCCAAACTCAGATGGAATTTCTCCTGCCAAATAGCTTGTTAAAACTATACCTTATCATTGAACTTTTCGTTTGGAATCATAAGCCAGACTAAATAGAAATTTAGCAAAATTTCTAAAACTTTCACGATGTCAATTCTGTATTCAACTCACAAATGCACACACAAAAGACCTAGCCCTAAATTGCAGAAAACAATTAAACAAACATCCTTCTATGACACTGACAATGTTCTTCTAGTGTGTATCTCACAGTGGTTTTATTTCTGCTAAAGCACAGTTATGTTTAAATTCCCAGTTTTACTTTTCTGCTCCTGAACTTAGATTATGCCGAGCAATTTGCCTCTCTCATTCCCTTCTGATCTATTGGGGTTTGCAGTGCCTGTGAGACCACTCTATAGCAGAGGCAGCATCATAGAAGTTTGACAATAAGATCCCCCTCATATCTCAAAGCTGGTGAAGAGATGAAACCCTTCAGTGAGATGCTAAAAATGAGTCTGCAGCTGCCTGGGCTCCCTGGGTAGCCTTACTGAAGCAATCCCACTCAACCGTGACATCTGAACACTGACGTGCCTTTGCACAGGGTCTTTCAACTAATGAACAAAGCTACAGCAAGAGCCTGTCTGCACCCACTTGCCCACTATCAATGGATGGCATTAGCGGTCACACTGTCTTCAAGACCTCCATTGGGCTGCTCCCTGGCTGGACAAACTCATGCTCAAGTTTGGGGGGGCGCTATAATAGTTTTAACTTCATTATGTCTGATAAGCACCAAGCCAATCAGAATGTAAACAAATGCTGAGACTATGAATGAGAAGGTGCTGTGGTCTGAATATTTGTGCCCCATTTCCCCCCAAATTCCTATGTTGAAATCTTACCCCTCATTGTGATTGTATTATGAGCTAGGACCTTTGGGAGGTAATCAGGTCATGAGGGTAGAGACCCCATGAATCGGATTAGTGCCCTTATAAAAGAGATCTTTGAGAGCACTTGCCCCTCTTTCAGCCACAAGAGGATACAATGAGAATAAGTCAGTCTGCAACCCGCAAGAGTACCTCAGCAGAATGCAACCATGCTGGCATCCTGACCTTGGACTTTCAGCCTCCAGAACTATGAGAAGTCAATACCTATTGTTTATAAGCCACCCAGCCTATGGTATTTTAATACAGCAGCAGATGAAGACAGAGGGAGGTATGGTCATGCAAATAATAATAAAGATGATCTTTTTAATTGAAAAAGGATGACAAGAGAGTATGTTTATATGTGTATATGTGCATGTGTGCACAGCCTTTGTATATGTGGATGTGTATATGTGGCCTTAGGAACAGTCTTTAGAACCCAACCTGTCAGGAAGGATACAGGTGTCTGTGTCTATGAATTCACTTCTGTTGATGTCTTAGGTAATTTTCTGTTGCTTATAACAGAATACCTGAACCTGGGTACTTTATAAAGAAAAGGAATTTATTTCTTACAGTTATGGAGGCTAAGAAGTCCAAGGTCAAGGGGCCACATCTGGTGAGGGCCTTCGTGTTGGCGAGGACTCTCTGCAGAGCCCGAGGTGGCACAGGGCATCCCATGGTGAAGGGGTTCATCGTGCTAGCTCAGGTCTCCCTCACTCTCTTATAAAGCCAGCAGTCCCACTCCCGTGATAACTCATTCATTCATTAATCCATTAGTGGATTCATCCATTCATGAGGACAGAGCCCCCATGACCCAATCACCTCTCAAAGGCCCTGCCGCTCAATATTGCCACATTGGGGATTAAGTTTCAGCATGAGTTTTGGAGGGGGCAGATATTCAAACCATAGCAGTCGGCTTTGGGAACTGCAAGGATTTGGATTCAAATATGGGAGAATCAGGAGACCCTCCTGAGAGGCTCGTTGGGAACAGAGGGTGTTGGAAATAGGGGCAAAGCAAAGTGAAACACCAAGAAGAAACATCTGTGCAGTGAATGCTTGGTGCAGGCACAGCAGGGACATGGGCTCGGAGCTGCCCTCTGACGGCCAGGGTGAGTGTGGCCTTGAGCCCCACACAAGAGGGCAGAGTTGAGGGAGCTTTATTCAGTTAACAACTAACAACTAGTCCTTAAAAAGTACTTAGCAAGTGCTGGGCTCCAGCATCCTGGGAGGGTTTTTCATGTAGTCTGTATAAGGGAGGAACGGTGATTGTCATTCCACTTTAAACATTGGACAATGGAGGCACAAAGAGAGTAAGTAACTTGCTCAAATTGTACAGTGGGTAAACACAGGAGCTGCCATCGCAACCCAGGCTGTCTGGCCCGAGTCTTCATTCTCAGTTATCACACTGTGAATCCAGCCACTTGTCAAGAGTGAGTACAATGTAATTCTTACCATATCTATTGTGCTAATTTTACTATTTTGTTTTAGCAATTATAAAAATAGTTATGAGAGGTGGTAGGAAGAAGAATGCTTACTCCCCCCACCGCCCCCCCACCCCGGCCAAAAAAAAATGTCCATGTGCTGATCCCTGGAGCCTATGGTATATTAGGTTATAAGCAAGGGGAACTAAGGTTGCTGATGGAATTACAGTTGCTAATCAGCTGAATTTAAGATAGAGAAATTATCCTGGATTATTTGTGTAGACCCAATGTAATCACAAGGGTCCTTAAATGTGGAAGAGGGAGGCTGGAGAGGAGATCAGAGATATTCTTTATGCAAACTTGACCTGCTGTTGCTGGCTTTGAAGGTGGAGGAAGGGGCCATACACAAAGAAATGTGAGAAGCCTGGAGAAGTCGAGAAAGCGAGGAAACGAATTCTCCTCTACACCTTCCAGAAGGGAAGGCAGCCCTGCCAATGCCCTGATTTTAACCCGGTAAGACCTGTATCAGGCTTCTAACCTACACAAGTATGAGATAACTTTGCGTTGTTTCAAGCCACTGTGTTTGTGACAATTTGTTATAGCAGCAATAAAAAACTAATATATAAGGAATATATATTAGTTGAGACAGTGAGTACTCAACAAATACTTTTGAATATTCACTGTCTATCAGGCATTCATGTGTCTCCTCATTCTATCCTTACGACAATCCTAGAAGAGCACCATTATTCACCCCATTTTAGAGGTGAAGAAACTGAGTTATAGAGAGGTTATTGCTGACTGTGGGTTTGTGGAGCACACCTGCTTCCAATGAGGGTTTGCAGTTAGAGAGAGGGGAGGAGAAGCGGGGCTTACAGACCATCTCAGAGGCTCTGACTCTTCTAGGCTGAGTTAGGAGACTCATGAAAGAGAAGAAGCTGGGCCACGCAGAGCATGGCTGGGTGCCTCGAGCCGTCCTGGCTCCTGGTCCCAAGGGATCTCTCCTGGACCATTTCTTCCTTTGCCTGATTCTCTCGCAGGCCCATGAGCTCACAGCTGATCCTCCTCCAAAGCAATGCTGACTCTCTACTGCCTGGCTCAGCGGCTGTTCTCTGCATTGAATCCAGCAGTGTGAAAATGTAAAATCAGGATGCTGGGGTTCCAGTCCCCACTCTACCACTCGAGTGCAATCTGCATGCATTTTCCTGGGCCTCCATCGTTACTCCTGGTCAAGGGCGTGTCTGTGCAGGCAGCTGAAGTGCATGAAGCCCGATGCCTGCAAACCTCCAGACAGCTTTGCTTTGGCCCTTGCAGTGACTCACGGTAATTAAATCGTATTCTTTTCTCCTAATGAAGGTACAACAGTGATTAAACTGCTAAAAATTATTTTTTTAAAAAAAGAGAGTTGGAAATTGCCTTACTTTGCCCCCATTTTTTTCCAGTGAAATTTTGAAAACAGTAAAATCATAAGAGAAAAATAAAAACTTTGGAACCAAAATTCCCATTACAATCTCCCAGAGGCTACTTCTTTGTGAATTTCAGACTACTCCGGAGAATTATTTATTCCCCAAAACCAGTTTTTTTAAAAAGGCAAATTCATCTTCAGGTGAGAAAGAGGGGCCATTATAAATACAAATAATGCACTTTGCCCTTAGCTTTTTTTAATAGACACCTCTCATTGTTGAATAATGAAGAAGAGAAGACATAGCTGTGTTTGCAGAACAGGAAGGTACTCGGTAGGGAAAGGGGACTGGGGAGGGAGAGGGAAGAAGGAAAAACTTGTGGCTGCACAGGTGGGCTGCTCAAGGGATGTCTAGGAATAAGCTGTGCTGAAAACTAGAAAAAAATGTCACCTCCAGTTGTCCATCTGATTTAAGTTGAAGAAGATGGCCTTGAATTTAAATGATAATTGATATAATGCATTTCAGCAGACATTAATTGCGAGTCTGCTGTGTGCCAGCCCCTGCACCAGGCACGGAGGATACAGGGATGGCTACACCCTCAATGAACCCACCTAAGGGGAGAGAAGATAAACTGTACTACCGGCAGAATCAGAACATCAGGGAAGCCATCGCTGCAATTCATTATGTTAAGAGGTTAAATGAGAAAACGATATGGTCATCTATATGGGTGCCAAAAAAACATTTAGTATGGTCACAATCCACTTCTGATACGAATTCTAAGTATTCCAAGAGTAGAATTAAATTTTCTAAAATTAAGAGTATCTATTAGAAACATCCCACAAGCATCATACTTAATAACAGATCATTAGACTGTTCTATGCCACTATGTTTTAGGGTGATTTGTTAAATGTACTAGTCTGCTAGGGCTGCAGTATTAAAGTACCAGAAACTGGTGGCTTAAACAACAGGTATTATGGGGAGCCACAGTTCTGGATGCCAGAGTCTGAGATCAAGGTGTTGGCAGGACTGGTTTCTCCTGAGGGCTAGAAGAGATCCTTCTAGGGCTCCCTCCCCAGCTCGTGGGTGGCCGTCTTCAGGCTCACACGGCGTTCTCCCTGCGTGTGTGTCTATGTCTCCTTTTCAGAGCTACTAGTCATATTGGATTACAGCCTACCTTAATGACCTCATCTTAATTTGCTTATCTTTTTGAAGACCTTGTTTCCAAATTAGATCACATTCTGAGTTGTTGGGGTTGGGATGTCAACATATGAATTTTAAGAGACACAATTCAATCATAACATCACACAACAATAGATGACTCATACAGTTGGGAACAAGAATAATTGCTATTCTTCAACTTTGCTCTGAAGGGTGTAACTAATATAATAAGGCAAAAACACGAAGCAAAATGTTTATTGCAAAGGAAAAGACAAGATGATCATCATTAGAAGATTACCTCAATGTCTACCCAGAAAAATCTAAGAGCATTTCTAAGAAACATGATTAAAACTCCTTAACAAGAGCATTTCTTAAAATTCCCGCATATAACGTTAAAATCATTTTCAAAGCAACTTTCCTTTATATCAGTAACAACCAATTTGAATATATAATCTTTAAAACTGTATTCACAAAAAGACTTGTATATAAATGTTCCTATCAGCTTTATTAACAATATAACAAAACATTATTTCTAATCCAAAACAGAAGCAACTCAATTATGCTTCAATAGTTGAATGTCTAAATAGTGGTATACAGTGATGTTTACATTTGACAGTGTGTACATGCATGGTATATAGATTTTAATATATTAAGTGGAAATATAAAATACATCAAATCTACACTTAGTATAGGTGCATTCATTTTATCATATGCTGATTAACTTCAAAAAATAACTTTTTAAAATTCCAATTGTGTTAAAGGGATAAATCTAAAAAAAAGAAGACATTAAAATTCCAAAGAAAATTTAGAAGAATATTTTTATAACCTTATGGTAAAAAAATAATTTAGTCAACATGAAAGAGCAAAGCAAAAGCTATAAATTAAATGATTACTATGCAAAATAATTAACCGGGCATGTTGGTGGGAGGCTGAGGCAGGACAATCACTTGAACCCAGGAGACAGAGGTTGCATCTGTGAGCTAATATTGCACCACTGCACTCCAGCCTGGGTGACAAAGTGAGACTCCGTCTCAAAAAAAAAAAAAAAAATTTACATTATATAAAACATTGACATGATTTGTATGTCAAAAGACACCAGCAAAAAAGTTTAAAAACAAACAACAAACTTGGAAAAACTGCAACATATTTGGAAAACAATGGGACTCCATGAAAAACAGTAGTCTAGGGTATGAAGTGAGAAGAGAAAAAACTACTGGGACTCCTGGGACCTCGGAGATCCAAGAACGGGAACGACAAGGATGCCGGACCCATGTGATGTCGAAGCTGCCAGGAAGAGAGGCAAGAGGACAGGCAGGCAGCCAGCACCAGGCGCTTGCGCCCCATCCACACTGGGTAGGAAGCAGTGGGGGCATCCTGTGCTTCTGTGTTTAGTGCAATGCACGCTGATCCCCAGGCTTAGTGGCAGGTGCGATGCAGTCACTGTCCTATCAGCCTACTGTCTTCTCCTCCCTAGGTGAGAGCGAGATTAGGACAAGGATTAACTGGGCCAGTAATTCTTAAACCTTTGGATCTCAGAAGCACTTTACCCTCTCAAAAATGTTTGAAGACCCCCAAATAACTTTTGTTAATGTGGGTTATATCTATTAATGTTATCATATTAGAAAATAAAACTAAAAATGCTTCTAAATTCTTGATAGAGTTTAAAATAATACTAATAAAGCCATGATGTATTAACATATGCTATTTTATTTAAAAAAATAGCTATTTTTCCCAAAACAAACAAAATATAATGCAAAGAGTGGCGTTGCCACATATCTCTTTAATGTCTGGCTTAGTAGAAGATGGCTGGATCTACAGAATTAACCTGTTGTGATCTGTGGTTTTGGTTGAAATATAATAAGAAATTCAGGCCTCATTCAGACATGCTGTTGGAAAATTAAGTATTTTAATAGCCTTTTCCAATCATTGTGGATATTCCTCTTACAGACTACATAAAAACTCAGCAAGTTATAGGTTCTTAAAGTATATTGCAATGTAGAATCAGAAACCCCACCAGGGAACATTTTTTACTCTGCTACATTAAACTCTTGGTCCATCTTGTGCTTTGAAAGGATCATTTCTCCACATAACACCAGGCATTGGTCATTAGAAAATAGCAGGTCACTGTTATGCAGATCTTCCAAATGTTGGCACGTTTCATTGTACAGGATTAAAAAAATCATCTTTGTTAAAATCACCTCCTGTGTCATCAGTAAAGTGTTTAAGTCAAGGGAGACTGTCAAATTTATGGTGGCTGAAGGAATGTTCCAAAATTCCAATTTTCACTTGAAAGCTTGAATTTTATCACGGGCAAAAAAATAATGTCAGTTGCTTTCCTTGAAGTGACAGGCTCGCTTTGTTCATTTTAAAGAAAATGTCTAGCAAATACCCAAGTCTGAATAGCCGTGGTATGTCTGTCAGTCTTTCTTTGAAGCGAAAATGATGGTCCAAGGAAGACGCAGTTCATTCAGCTCAGAACAGAAACAATCGCACAGGTGCCTTTCCTTGAGATAACGTGCACACCGGGTATGCACACTTCGCATTTTAACACAGAGAATATAAAGGACATGTACACAAGGGGCAAGGTTTAATAAAATTAATAGTTTATGCTGCTTCATCAAAAACATTCTTAAGTGAAACTGGTGCTTTTTTTTTTCTTTTGAGATAGATTCTCACTCTGTCACCCAGGCTAAAGTGGAGTGGCACGATCTTGGCTCGCTGCATCCTCTGCCTTCTGGGTTCAAGTAATTCTCAGGCTTCAGCCTCCTGAGTAGCTGGGACTACTGGTGTGTGCCACCATGCCTAGCTAATTTTTTGCATTTTTAGTAGAGATGGGGTTTCACTATGTTGGCCAGCCTGGTCTCGATCTCCTGGCCTCAAGTGATCTGCCCGCTTCGGCCTCCCAAAGTGCTGGGATTACAGGCATGAATCACTGTGTATGGCTGGTGCTTTAAAAAAAATTGTGAGTACACAAAATGACCAGGAGTGTAGTTGGCTACCACTGCTTTGATTCCTGCTAAAGATCACTGTTTTACTCACCACTGCTTTTGTACCATAAGTACAAATGTCTGCACAGTGAAAGAGAAAAGGCATCTTATATTATTGTGGAAAGAATCTTGACCTCACAGACCTCCTGAAAGGGTCTCAGGGACTTTCAGAGTCCACACTTTCAGACGCACTTTGTTATGCTATTCCGAGGAAGTCATCAGAAGTTTGTTCAAAGATGTGTGGTCAAGATGTTACTTTCAACAACGTTTAAAATAGTCAAAGGCTGAAAATAAGCTGAATGCGCCTAAGGAGGGCACTGTTTAATGACATGTGGTGCAGCCATGCGGTGAAATATTACACAGCAGTTCAGGCCTCAGGGAAATCGGATGAGAGACTGAGATTTGCTCGGGAGGTTTACTGGGGAGAACACTCAGGACCAACACCTGGAAGGATGTGGAAGAAGGAGAATTGAGTAGCTGCGGTTGCAAAAGAGGCCTCAGCTCATCATACTGAGCGCTGGCGGGCCTTTCAGAGGTACCTGCAGGGCAAGGAGACAAGACCTTTTTACCCCTGCGTCGGCCAGCCACTGGAGCATGTGTGCCTGGGCCGGGGCTCAGGTGTGAGCTGTCCCAGCAGCAGCTCGGGGAATGAGTGCCTCATTGCTGAAGGGGGTAGTAGTGGTCTGGAGGCAACAAAACAGAGAGAAGTTTCTGGAAAGAAGCAGCTGTGCAGAGGAGGAAGGAACAGTGTGAGAAGGGCTAGAGAGACAGCCTGGGAGAAACTGAGGTGCCTCAAAGACCTGCCCCAGAGTTTGTGACAAGCATCTAGGCAGTGGGGCTTTAGAAGTTTTTGAGTGAGCGATTTGATAATTCTGGGATGGAAGTTGCACTCCTGAAAAATTAATCTGGCAGCTCAATTGTTCAAGGAGACATCAGAGAAGCAGAAATATCAGTAGAAAAAATAAATGGGAAATGTAGTTAATGGATTTCAAGGAAAAGAATGGAGCCCTTAGAAAGAATGTGGAAATTGTTGAAACGACGCTGACGCGCTGTGCTTAGAGCTGCTCAACTCTGTGTCCGGTTATGACTATCGAAGGAAAGGTCACCAGGAGAAAGTATTCATTCGATCATCGACTAATTTACTCACTCACTCAGCCTGCCTCTATTGAGCCCTCCCACATGCCAAGCAGGTGTTTGATTGTGTACAAGTTTGTCAAAGCTTCACATTCCAGGCATAGCTAACCTGCCCATGGAGGCGATTTGGGAAAATTCAAGCCACATGCTGAGAGACTGAAAAGCAGGGAGAACCTTGAGAAGCTTTGGTGATTGTGTTATTTAATGCTGGGAACACAGAGCAGTCACCTCTGCAAAATTATTTTGCTAAGAGCTTCATGCCAGGAGGTTTAAGACCTATGTCTTATGACTCAGCGTGAGCAAGAGCAGCAGGGATGACGAGATCCTGCAGAGGCCACTACTCAGTGACGTGCACGGGAGACTCAGCACCAAGGTCAGCAGCGCAGCTCCAGAGGGGAGGCTGAGCCAGGCTGGGGCCCAGGGGCAGAGGCAGGAGGGCTGGGACAGCAGGTGTGCTGAGCTGCTCCCAGGGAAGCAGAGCACAGAGGGGGCAGGCTGCTGCCGCTGGTCCCAACCACAAGCTCTCTACCTGTGGCAGCGTCCCATCACTCACCGGAGCCCACGCAAGTCCACAACCATGTGCAAGGCCGCGACCCTGGGCTGGGACAAGTCCCATTCTTGAAGAACTCAGAGTGACCCACAGGTCCAAAAGCCACACATCTAATGAGCTCTAGCCCAAATCAGGTGCTGGCGGGTGTGTGACAGGAGGCTGAAAAGGTATTAGGGGAGACAGGGAATGACAATGGAGTCTCGTGGTGACGGAGTCTTCATGGAAGCTTTGGCATTTTGGCAGAGCCCTTGACTGATGAGGGTGATTTTAAATGGAGCCCCTCTCACGTTGCAATAAGAATTTCTGAAATATGAGATGGTTTTCCATATTTTCAAGCATGAAATCATCTCAACACCACTCTGTAAGAAAGTGTGATCTTGCATTTAGATCTCCCCTCTGCCTCCGTTTCTCCCCTAAACAATCCATCCTGGAATCCAGGGCTAAATGAATTTTCCTAACAGTGTTTTCATCACATTGCCCCAAGAGGAAAATCCTGCCATGATTCTGCATGTAGAATTTTAAAAAAAAATCAATGGAACTAAGAAACATCTCAGAAAAATGGGGTGGTGGGGAAAGCCCTGCTTTCAAAGCAGCAGCTCTGCTAAGAAAGGCCTGGGAATTGCCAAGACACTGCTCCTGGTAGAGCCCACAAGTGACCCCATTAGAGCCCAGGCAGTGACTTCTTAGAGCCTTGGAGTGCCTGGACTGCATAGAAGGTTGGACAGAGTTTAGACCATGGCATCCCAGGAGTCTGGAGAGCTCTGTTGCCCTCTGGGAGAGTGTCCTTTAAAGGGGAAATTGCCAGTAGGGAGCCTGCAGAGGAGGGAGAGAGGATGAGGACAGTCTGGACACCGTGGGGATGGGGACTGATGGGAGAGGCTTAATCTGAGAAGGGCCTGCAGGAGCCGGAACCCCAAAGAAGGAATCCCTGCAGGAGATGAATCATACCTTCTGTCTGCAGCTCCCAAAAGCAGAGGAAGGACCAGGGCTAAGAGCCACATGGAGCAAACTTGGGCTCAGCAAAAGGGAGACTTTCTTAGGGACATGATGGCATATTGAGCAGAGAAGTCAACTTGCTCAGCAATTGCCAACACCTAGATTCTTCCTCATATTCATCCCACCCCAAATCCGTCCTTGGAGGCAGTGGGAGGAGAAATGGTATTGAAGCACCATGGTGTGCCGGTCCCCATGCTGGAGACGTAGCGTCCCTAACTTCATGAGTCTTGTAGTCTAGTCTAGAGCAGGGCTCAGCGACAGCCCCCAGCTCAAATTGGGCCTGCCACCTCGTTGAGTAATAACTTTCTTGGCACACAGCCAGGCTCATTTATTTACATATGGTCCCGGGCAGCCTCCAGGCTGCACTGGCAGAGTTGAATCATTGCAAGAGAAACCCTGAGACCCAAAAAGCTGAAAATACATTCAGGAAAAGTTTGCCAATCCATGCTCTAGATGAGAAAATGGGCTGCATCTAGTGTACAGCTGCCACACCAGCTCTTAGAGATGTTGTGATGATTAAAGGGTAATTCATGCAGAGTACTTAGTGCAACTTTTGCCACATAGTGTCTGGGAAGTCACAGCTGTTAATGATGAGGACGGGGAGGGTGTGTGGAACGCCATAGGAGCACGAGAATAGCAGCTATGGGGGCAGGAGGGAAGGCGTCCTGGAAGAAGTGATGTCTGCGATGACTATCTGAAGGATCAGTGTTAGCCAGGTGGATTACAGTTCCACACAATTACAATTACATGGAAATAGCTCAGGTAGGAGTCAGAGTGAGGAGGCATGGTGCGTTGGAGGCCATTTCAGCATGGCTGGAGTGAGCACAGGGGAGACAGTGCTGGCAGGGATGTCAGGGCTGTAGAAGGCCCATGAGGGGTTTCTCCAGTGGGAATTCAACACAGGTTTACTGGGCACTGACACAATCAGGCTTGAATTCTAGAAAGACTTGTCCTGACTGCAGTGTGGCGAGTCATTGAAGGGCACAGAGGCAGGGGAGGGAGGGAGACCAGGTGATGTCCTGCTGGAAGATAACAGTGGTCTAGACAAGGATTGTGGCCATGAGGATGGAGAGTCCAAGAACAGAGGTTGGAAGCTTGAATGGGGTGAATCCTGGTGGTGAGGGAGAGGGAAACGTCAAGGAAGGGTCACAGTGCCCTGGGTGGGGCAACTGGGTGGTGAGGGGCCAGTCACTAAACTCAGAAACAGGGATGAACAGGGAGTGGACAAGGGGGAAGGTGGGCAAGAGCAGGCAGAGAGACAGGGGGATCATCACACTGGCCACAGAAGCAGAGGGCACACCTGTCAGGGAACCCAGGGAAGGGTAGCGAAGGCACCAATGGCACTATCCTGGGCAGGGATGAAGGGGCAACCAGGGACAATGAAGCTGCTGGAAAATGGGGGCAGGAGGCCAGCACATCCTCCAGGCCTGAAGGTGAAGGGAGCATCCGTTACTGAGTCAGAGGGAGCAGCTGTGCAGAAGGGGACACAAAGTCAATCCCCAGCCCCACAGGGAGGGAGAGACCCCAACTCTGCCTGGGCTCTCCAAGTCTCCTGTGGAAGCCCAAGGGTGAGGGGCCCGTGGTGCAGTCCACAAGCGTCACCGCCCGGGCATGGAGCAGGGTGGAGATGGGGGAGAGCCAGGCAGAGAGCAGCCAGCACAGACACGGGGACACTGAGGGCCCAGGGGACATCCTCGTGTCACCTTACCTGGGTGGTTGAATATACGCGCCTGAAACTCAGGAGAAATGTCTGGGTCAGACACGGAGTAAGAGGAGCCATCAGCCGAGATGTGGGACAAGCACAGGCAAATTCCGCGAAGGTACTAGGAGAAGCCATCGGTGAGGTGCAAGGGAAATCAGGAGAGTGTGGCTTCCCGGAGGCAGGGAAGATGAGGTCCCTCAAAGGGAAGGTGAACCGCATGGAGTGCTGGGCAGAGGTGAAACCAAGGACCAAATATTGCCCATGGATATAATTAAAGATGTGTCGTCAGTGAGCTCAGCATAGGGATCCTACTGGATGAGGGAGGGAAAAGCCCATCTGCACTCAGCTGAAACGAAGGCATCAGGTGTGGTTGGTTGTGAAGGGGCAGATGTGGCAGAACTGAGGGACAATGGCGGTTCTCCCTGCGTGCTGGAGGGTGTGGCCCCAGTGGTGAATACAGAGTCAAGAACAAGGCTCCTGCCTCCCTGGAGGGCTGAGCAGAGCAGAGACGTAGCCCCGTAGAAGTTCTTGCTTCCCTGGTCTAATGAGCTCCACACTCTATGGGTTTAGATCTGGATAAACCACCAAAACCTTCAGTAAAGGAGAGTGGAACGTCTCATCTGTCCAATCCCTTGTTTCCATGCTGTGGGTACTGGGGGTAACAAGCAAGGTCCCTTCATGGGGTACAGAGAGTGGAAGGGAAGGAGGATGTAGTGGGCACAGCTTTGCAGAAAATGGGAGAACACTGACTATGTAAACACGCAAGATTTTCCAGGCTACATAGAAAACCCAGAGATGCCTTCCACTTATAGGTGTTATGACCTTGAGAAAATTCCTCAGCCCCTTCAGGTCTTGCTCTAACTCCGTTCATTAACTGAAGGTCATACCTCCAGCTCCAAGTGTGAGGGTGACAATCAGGTGGGGTGATGATTACCAAGTGCCGGGAAGGAACTGATGTCTAGTAGTGGCACAATACATGTTCATTGCTTCTCCAAACTCCATGTGTGTTTCTGAAAATACTTGTCTTGCCTCTTCCATCAACAAAGAAGCCTTAAAAGCTGTAAACCCAAAAGAAATAACTTGGTCACCAAGATAGAGAAAGAGGTTGAGAATAGTTCACCCTTCTTCTAAGACAATACATAACCAAATGTCTCTTTTGGAGAGACAGTTTAATCTATAATCACACAGCCTTTCGGCTGGCATTTAAAATACAAATGGAATACATCTTTTTGTCAGGCTATTCAATCCTTGTTTCCATGTTTGTTTTAATTAGTTCAAGCTCAAGCTACCTAAATTATCAGAAGAAAGAATTAAAACAAACTAGCTAAAAAAAAAATACTTAGCTACCAGGAAACAGTTGAAGAGGGCATACTATTTTTTCATTATCTCTTAACTGTTCTGGTCTGACAAGAATTATTTTATTGTCAACAGATTTGTTACAAACTTATGAACCATTTTAACCTCTTTCTGTTGCACTGGGAACATTTTCTGGTGAAGGAGTTTGAAGAAATTGTTCAAAGCAGCCTCTTATGGGGAAGTTCCTCCATTTTCCCTGGAGAGCTTCTGGGAGAATGATGCACTCCACCGAACTTACCAAGAACAGCCGTTCATGTCTGTGGATGGGAGCATAATATTTAGGACATTTAGAAGTCATCTTCGTAATATAATAAATAGGACAGAGCACTGTGAGATTGTTCGTGCCTATTGACCTATGAAAGTGAAAGAAATGATAAAACCACATTAAAAAAAGATAGGAAATAAAGTTCCTTTTAGGGAAACATTTTTAAAACACTTAACTTTCCATCATTGATCAAAACACTCCAAAATTATTGTTAGTTGATCTACTTTTCTTAATCAAAACTCACCTCTGACATTCTGTAGAGGGCATAGCTGCGTCCATTATAAACTGCTAGAAGAAAAAATACGAGTGTCCAGCCCGTTGATTACATTGTATGCTTTGGACAGTAATCTTTGTCAGAGAGAGAGGATTATATGTCTCAACATCACTTTAATTGCACAAGGAAGTAAATTGAAACATTTTCTTTCACCTATAAATGTCATTATCTCACACCTGAGCCTGGGATAGGAACGTGAGAATATGATCATTCCGCCAAAGTGTTAGCCACTTCTCTTTTGCAGAAAGAAAGCTCTCAGGTCAGGGTTCAAGCAATAATTAGACACTTTCTGTATACATTACCTCCAGTTGTGCCTTTCCCTCCATGACAGAGATGACCCAATGAGCATTCAGGGAAGTGGCAGGGTGACAACAGCCTCGCTTTGATCCATGGACCATTTGTAAATTAAAACAAACAAAAAGAAACTCTGCATGTTAAAAGCCCTTGAAAATGCCTGAGTAGCGTAAAGAAGAAAATGTTACAAGCTAAGCCCCTGAATATAAATGTATAAAAAGAATTGTCCTCTTACAACATTGAAGAAACCGGTAAATATTCTTTCTTAGAAAATATCTTGCCTACGGGAACTGGGGGTATATGGAAACTCTCTGTACCTTTTGCCCAATTTTGCTGTGAATCTAAAATTGCTTTAAAAATAAAAGCTATTTTAAAAAATGAAAATAACTTGCATATACCATTTGGAACAGCATTAATGCCACTAGGCAAGCATTGGGTAAATAGTTCTGAACATTCTGAGGATTTTAAAGTCACTGTCCACAGGACCTTCAAAGTCAGCAGCAATTTGCCTGGTCTGCTACCTGCATAACCAGGTACTTACGGACAGGCAGGGGATGTCTTTCTAATCTCCAAATATCAGACTGGATTGTCAGACTGGAATAATGAAGCTTGCCGAGACTAAAGTTGAAAAGGGGTTGAAAACAATGAATCTGCTACAAGCTCTGAATTTTAACACAAGGGTAATATTATGCTTTAAATGAAAAGTTAGCTAATCTGCATGTTTTTAATATAATATAACATTTCACAAAGAAAATGTGTGCCCAACGGACACTAGAGTCATTGACCTTGGAAATATATTACTCAACAAACATTTACCAAGTTCCTACTTGATGCCCAGTGCAGTGCTAATCCCTGAAAATGCAGAACAGAGGGAGACATAGCCTGCCCTCAAGGAGAAAGACGGACACTGACTAGCATAGGATGGGATCACTCCAATCACAGCAAAATAACTAAGTATTCTGACGACCCAGAGATGATTTGAGAAAATGGTCTCCTGTGGCTCAGAGTCAGAAAAAGCTTTGCAGAAGAGATGATGTTTGATTGTGTTTCTGAAGGAAGACTAGAAGTATGCCAAGTAGAGAGGGGATGTTTGGGGCAGAAGGGACAGGGTGACTATATATATAATATCTATAGCTTTATATATTTATATTTATTCACATGCTTATGTATATCTAAACACATACAAATATATATAAATATATAAAACTTTGCACTCTAGATAATACATATTATCTTGAAATATCCCTGGGCCATGTACAAAAATTTAAAATATTTTTAAAAGTTAAGAGTGTTTAGATCACTTTCTCAGACCACATAAAAATGGATGATGAAAATTCAACCATTGAGAAGTAAAACATTTCAATCTTATAGATAACACTTGACACAAGAAAAAATCAAAATTGCAGTTACAAAAACACACACTGGGGAAAGGACAGTCTTTTCAAGGAATGCTGTTGGGGCAACTGGATAGCCACATGCAGAAAAATGAAAGTAGATCCTTATCTCACACCGTATACAAAAATCCACTGAAAATGGATTAAAGAATTAAACATAAGACCTGAAACTGCAAAACAACTAGAAAACATAACGGGGAAGCTCCATGATGTTAATCTCTGCAGTGACTTTTTTGGATATGACCCCAAAAGCACAGGCAACAAAAGTGAAAATGCAGTCATCCTCCCTCATCCATGGTTTTGCGTTCTGCAGTTTTAGTTACAGCTTCAGTGCAGTGCAATAAGATATTTTGAGTGAGATATATAGAGAGGGAGAGAGAGAGCGACTACATTCACATAACTTTTATTATAACATATTGTTATGATTGTTCTATTTTATTAGTTACTGTTGTTAAGCTCTTACTGTGCACAATTCATAAATTAAACTTCACCATAGGAATGTATGTGTAGGAAAAAATGTAGTATTTATAGGGTTTGGTATTCTCTGAGATTTCAGGCATCCGCCTGGGGTCTTAAAACGTATCCTCATCGATAAGCACGGACTATTGTAGACGAGTGGGATTACATCAAACTAGAAAGTTTCTACACAGGCAAGGAAACAATCAACAGAGTGAAGAGACAACCTATGGAATGGAAGATAATATTTGCAAATCCTATGTCTAATGGGGGGCTAATATCCAAAATACATAAGGAACTCAAACAACTCAATAGCAAGAAAACACACAACTTGATTTCAAAAAAAGGCAGAGGGCCAGATAGACACTTCTCAAAAGAAGACATACAAATGGCCAGCCAGTATATGAAAACATGCCCAGTATCACTCATCATTACAGAAATGCAAATGAAAAGCACAATCAGATAGCATCTCACATCTGTTTGAATGGCTAATATCAAACAGATGCAAGATAACAGGTGCTAGTGAGGATGTGGAGGAAAGAGAACTCATACACTGTACGTGGGAAAGTAAGTTAGTACAGTCATGCAGAAATCAGTGTGCAGATTCCTCAAAAATTAAAAATAGGACACTATATGGTCCATCAATCCTACTACTGGTTATATATCTAAAGAGAATTAAATCAGTAGGTCAAAGAGATATCTGCACTCCCATGTGAATTCCAGCATGATTCACAATAGCCAAGAAATGGAATTAAACTAAGTGCCCATCAACAAATGAATATATTGTGTGGCGATTCCTCAAGGATCTAGAACCAGAAATACCATTTGACCCAGCAATCCCCTACTGGGTATATACCCAAAGGATTATAAATCATTCTACTATAAAGACACATGCACATGTATGTTTATTGTAGCACTATTTACAATAGCAAAGACTTGGAACCAACCCAAATGCCCATCAATAATAGGCTGGATAAAGAAAATACGGCACATGTACACCATGGAATACTATGCAGCCATAAAAAAGAATGAGTTAATGTCCTTCACAGGGACATGGATGAAGCTGGAAAACATCATCCTTAGCAAACTAACACAAGAACAGAAAACCAAGCACCACACATTCTCACTCATAAGTGGGAGTTAAACAATGAGAACACATGGACACAGGGAGGGAAACCACACAATGGGGCCTGTTGAGGGGTGGGGCGCGATGGGAGGGAGAGCATTACGACAAATACCTAATGCATTTGGGGCTAAAACCTAGATGAAGGGTTGATAGGTGCAGCAAACCACCATGGCACATGTATACCTATGTAACAAACCTGCACATTCAGCACTTGTATCCCAGAACTTAAAGTAAAATTTTTAAAAAAGATGGTAAATTTCATATGTATTTTAATGCAATAAAAAATGTTGGAAGGAAAAAAAAACCAAAGGAATATATAAAGGAAATGGAGTATATGTACACAATGGAATACTATTCAGCCTCAAAAAGAAGGAAATCCTGTCATTTGTGACAACCTGGATGAACCAGGAGGACATTTTGTTAGACGAAATAGCCAAGCACAGAAAGGCAAATACCACATGATCTCACTTAAAAGTGGAATCTAAAAAAGTGAAGTCATGAGAGTGGCGGGCAGAATGGTGATCAGTAGGGGCTGGAGGTGGGGGCATTGGGAGGTGTTGGTCAAAGGGTACAAAATTTCAGTGAGGGGAAATAAGTTCCACAGATCTATTGTAGAGAATGGTGACTATGCTTAATAATATATTCTTGACAATTGCTAAAAGAGTAGATTTTGTGTTCTCACCCCCGAGAAACAGTATGTGAGGTAATGCATATGTTAATTAGCTCAATTTAGCCATTCCACAATGTATACATATTTCAAAACATCACGTTGTACATGATAAATGGATATAGCTTTTATCAATTTAAAAAATAATAAATTGCCATTGCAGAGTATTTATACAATAATGATACTGGAAACTTCAAATGTAAAAACCTTATTTAGATGAGGTCACACTCTTATTTGCTTTTTAATTATTAAATCAAAAAAATTAAAAATAGGCTTATCTTTCAACCAAAGACTTAAGAAAGAGAGAGAGAAACCTGAGGAAGCTGTGATAACACAATTAATCAAAATAAAAGAGAAAATAATGGAACTGGAATATACAAAGAAGATGCAAACATTGATGAGTCCAACCAATGTTTCTATTAAAAAGAGAATAAAAAGATAATCTCTGGAAAATCTAATCAAGAACAATTATTTCCAACAAAAGCACATCATTATGAATGACAAAAGGATATAGACACAAATATAATAATTTTAAAGGTAGGGTATAAACAACTCTCTGAAAAGACATTTTAAAGTTTGAATGAAATGCATGCTTTTCCTAGGAAAGCATAAATAAACCAAGATCAATTTAAAATGAGGTTGAAAGTCAAATAAGCCAAAGTCATTTTAAATATATCAAGGAGCTCTTACAGTGAAAACTCAAACCAGCCAAAGAGAAAATTTTATGTCTATCAAGGATCTACTTTCAAAATAAAATTTAAAAAACTTCCTGTTCCAAATGGATTTGTGAGTGAGTCCTATCAAACTCCCAAGAAATTGAGCATTTCTATGTGATTTTAGCCATTCCATGTCATAAAAAATATGGAAACTGTCCCAATTTATTTTTCTGATATAACAGAGCTACATTAGTTATCCATTGCTTTATGATGAATTACCCCAAAACTTAGTGGCTTTGAACAACAAGCATTTACTGGCTCACAGCTTTTGTGGGTCTGGGATTCAGAAGCAACACAGGTGGGTAGTTCGACCTCCGAGTTTCTTACAAGGCTGCAGTCAAGGTGTTGGCTGGGGAAGCACTGATCTGCAGGCTTCTCTGGGGCTGCAGTTTGCAATTCCAAGATGGTTCATTTTCATGGCTGTTGGCTGAGGACTCATTCTTTTCTGGCTGTCAAAAAGCAGCCTCAGTTCCTCACCATGTAAGGCTCTCCATAGGATTGCTTAGATATTCTCATGACATGGCAGCCAGCTTCTCCAGGAATGAGTGATCTGAGACAGAGAACAAGAGTGAAGTTGCAATGGTTTTTATGACTTAGGCTTAAAAGTCACACACTGTCATTTCTGCCTTATTCTATTCATTAAAATGAAACCACTAAGTCCAGTCCATATTCAAAGGGAGGGGAATGAAGCTGCACATCTTGAAGGAAGTGTGTCAAAGAATTTGTGGATATATTTTAAATCCAGCATAGCCTGCCTTCTGGCCACAAATGATTTACATTTCTTCCACAGGCAAAATATACTCACCCCTCCCCAAGACCCCCTCAAAGATCCATTCCCTTATATCATTAGCTATGTCCAGAATGTTTTCCCCTAAGTCAAGTCTAGATTGAATGGGGCTCATTGGATGCAATTCCTGAAATACAGCTTCTCAAATGCACTCCCTTCTGATTCTTTTGATTGGAGACCTGTGCACCAAAGAGAAAAGTTACCCGACCCTCACACATCCAATGTACAATGGTGGGGTGGGCATAAAATAATTGCTATTGATACTTGCTCAAAAAGGGAAATTGGAAGGCATGGAGGATTTGCCATACTAATTTTAAAATCCAGCCAGGCAAGCTGTAGATTTTTTTAAAATTAGGACTCAGTCCCATTCCTGCCTTGGCTCTTGGCTCTAACCTCTGAACTCTAGTTCTGCCTTCTGAACCATACTTTCATTTTCATAAATGGTAACCATGTTTGCAGCTGCAAAAATTTCTCAGCCTGCTTCCAGTCAGCATTTGTGGGTCCAATGTTTACTTTTTGTTTTCTATTTTCTCTCTCCCTTGCAGTCCAAACTGGTGGTATTTATGCTAATATAGTTCTTTTTAAAAATGTGGGGGTCTCCTGCAAATCTAATTGAACATTCATTCCATTATACAAAAGCCATAGCCACAGATATCTTCAGGATAAATCCTTTTCTACCTTGAGCTTCTGCTAAGGGACAATTCCCCTAAGCTTCTTGGAAGCTCTACTATTGGATTGAACAATTCTCTGAGGCACCACGTTATATCTTTCTGGGGTCTAAACGGAGGACTTTACAGTAATACTCCTAAATTTATCTGGAGGCAATACTTGCCCATGAGCACCCTGAATGGGATTTTTACCTGGAAGCCATTTCTTTATCTTAGCATTGTTTGCCTTCAGGAGAGGCTAAGTTCCAAAAACACGAGTCCTAGCTCCTTTAATGTTTAATGGCCGTTCCTTTAGATTCTCTCTCTCCTCTCACATTTTACTGTAAACAGCAATAAGAATCCTTATTTATCACTAGCTGCATCTGTATCAGTTTGCCTGGAAATATCCTCAGCTAGATTATCTAGTCCTTTATTCTACCTCCCACATTATCACAGGTGACAGTGTTGCTAAACTTTCTGCCAACATATAACCAAAGATGGCCTTTCCTCCAGTTTTTAATAAGATTTTTCCACTTTTGGAAAGCTCCAATTCATTTTATGCATTTTGTTGTTGTTAATGTGACTTCATGAAAGTGCATTACCACGACATTGACTTTGTGTGTAGGCGTTTTGTGTGTGTGTGTGTAAACATGTTGAAGCGGCCTCAATAAATGAAGAGATGTCCCTTTTGAAAAAAAGAAATGTTTTCCTCACTTTCCTTTAACACCTATGTCAAAAGCCATCATGCTTCTAAAACTGGGTTATTCAAGGCCTTTCAACCTTTCTTCACTAACTAACTTCAGAGTCCTTCTAGCTTCTGCCTACTGCCCAATTCCAAAGCTGCTTCCATATTTTAAGCTTTAGTTATGACAGCACCCTACTCTTGGTATCAAATGTTGTATCCATTAGGGTTCAATTAAAGAAGCAGATTAGAGCCACTGGAACATATCTAAAAGGATCTGACTTTATCGGGTGTCTGTGAGAGCTGGCTGAATTGTGTCTGTATTATGGTTGTGTCTGGTGGTGGAGCTTCAAGTCCACAGGGCAGGCAGTTGGGAAGGGAGCACAGATATCAAGTGGAGTAAAGCAAACATGAGCTGGAGTTTCTGGGCACAAGCTGGATCAAACCCATGAGGACAGACGAGAGCCTGTGACAGTCCCACCGCCTTTTCTCTTGGTAAAATGCATCGAGAGACTAAGCACACAACTGGCCCTGGAGTCAGAGAACCCAAGGAAGGTTCGAGGGAGGGTGGAGCAGTTGCTGGTCCAGCTGCTGCCCTGTGCCAATGAGGTGAATCAACAGACAAGTGACAGCATGTGAACTCCAAAAGCACCTGCCCTGACCATCCAGGTGGACAAATAAAAATGGCTGTGGCCTCATTACATCTCATACAAAAATGTCTGTGGTCCAGCCTAGCTCAAAACTACAGAATAGGAAATTTGAGGAATTGGTTCAGCCTAACCTTAGTTCAGCCAGGCCAAATTAACATATTATAAAGTCACACAATGGTCCTAATACCAAAATGTGAAACCAACAGCCCACATTTCACCCAGAATAAAACTACAAACAAATCTCTTTTATGAAGGTGAAATAAAAAATTCTAGTGATAATATTAGCAAGTGGAATCTGTAACTTTATTAAATGAATACGAATACTACTTCATGACCAGGGAAGGCATTTGTAGAAATAAAATTACAGTTCAATGTTAGGAAATTAGTGAATACCTTTTCCTTTCCAATACATTGACCAAATTATCCTCAAAGTCACTTGGAAAAATAAATTGGTGAAAATATATTTGGGAGGCTAAGCTGGTAATATTAGCCAAGAAAAGAGGCTAAAAGAAGAATCACCATGGAGAGAACTGCTGTCTCTAGAAGCTACCTCTGTCTTCCAGAGATCTCTACAAAAAAGAAATTAGATTTTTTACTGCAAACATTCTGCAGCCATCAGGCATGTCTTGAGCAACCCTGAGACTGCACTGTGAGCCATAATTCTAGAACCAACATGGAGGGAGCAGCACATTTGTTGTTTTTTTTTTTTGGAAGCTGAAGAAGTCTTTGAAGCCAACAAGAAGTAATACTATAAAGTAACCTCTTCATCATGTTTAATGTCGTCACCATCTACCACAAATGGTGGCCCCCACTTACCTGGTCTCACCTGCCCCTACACACCTGAAGGGAAGAGATCATCAGAACTCCTACACCTTGCCCTCCCTTCTCTCTCCCCTACACCATCCTGTCCTCATCTCTCTCCTTTGTCCACCTTCCCTCCCTCTATACTCCCTCATCCTCTGCCATAATCTGCTCCCTCCTGTATACTCTTCACAACTCTCCTGACACAGCCCCACACACTTGTACAAATGGGTGGTGCCGTCATATGTGCATCTTCTTTTCTTATTTTGTAGAAATTTGTCTACATTCCTCTTTTCTAGGTTCTAATTCTTGGTTTACTCTGCAATGAATTATTCATTATATTGAAATAAGCCAGGAAAATACATGCAGGCATGTCCGCGAGTTTGAGGGATGTCCCTATAACGCTCCATTTACCATTATTTCTCATGACAAGATTTGGTTTGATTCACCCAGATTTGCTTTACATGTGGATTTCCAGAAATATATTTGTAGCCAAAAGATGCTTTTATTTAAAGCCAATGGTTCACGCGGACTCACTATCCCCAAATCAAACTTTCTGTGCTCTGATGATCTCATCCCTTCAGGTGGTTGGGCAGGTGAGACTGGAAAAGAACAGCTTTGCCATGCACCTGGGAATGGAGTCCCTGAGGAAGTAGCTCCCTGGGTCATTTACCTGTTGGGGAAAGTTTTAAGTCCTGGTTGGATTAACTCCTAGCACAAAAAAGAGCAGCAGGAAGTGCTTTCAAAGCAGCCCTGCCATTTAGTTCTTTGAATCAAGCTTGCATTTCTATTCTGTTCATTATTTCTATTTCCCAAGGTAGATTTCCTCCCTTTTCAACATAGCCCACTTTGGAAGATGCTGCTCAGAGCCACTTATCATCCATCCGTCCATCTACTCATCATTTTGATCAAGCACCCCTATGAACAAAGATCTAGGTGCTGAGGGCTGTAGGATAGACTAGCCCCTGGCCTGCCCTGATAGGGAGACCCTTCCCTCCTGAGGCTAAAATCTCACACACTTCATCCTTTAAGTACTCAAGTGATACACACTCTGGAGTAACCAAACAGTTTTCTCACTGACAAATACTATCCAGCCTTAGCACCATGTATAGCTTCCCTGGAAATTAGGTCTATTAAGACCATCTGAGGACACAGCTTGCCATCTTCCTAAGAGCACTGCTTTCATGCTGGGCAGAGAGTGCACTTAATGATCAGGCAGGTCTCAGGAGGCTGCGAGGGAAGGAACGGTGCTTGAGATCAGAGACCAGGGAATGCGAGGGAATCCCGTCTGCCTGCGGTGGGGCTCAGCTGGTGAATCAGTGCCAGCACATCTGAACTGCAGGGTGAGTTCTTTCTCTGTGCTGAGCCTATGTGGGGGCAGCTTTCCCTGCAGGATTCTGAACCACCCCCGAAGAGCCTCCTGAAGGCCTGACCAGGATGATCTCGATCTCTTGACCTCGTGATCCACTGCAGGGACCACTGGGGTCCCTGCAGAAGACCCTCAAAAGAAATCAGGAGTCAGAGGATGACGGTGGTGTGCGTGGACCCTAGCTAGTGCTGACCAGAACAGCTGCCCTCACCATGGCCAGGGATGGATCCGTTCATGGGTCTATCCAGCCTGCTCTTTGGTACCAAGCTGTCATCTTCTCAGGTCTTGAAGAAAGAGTCCTTCACACAAGCAAATTCTAGGATGGGCAGAGGGAAGGAACTGGAGTTTGGACCATGACTTAGTTTGTAAGACAAAAGGCTCTGAACCATGAATTTCAGAGACTTTCCCTGGACACATGGATTCGTGTAAGATCTGAAACAAAAGACGTTGTGTAATGTATATCCCTTGATAAGACTCACTTTATCTGTCAAGGTAGGGCAGGGCTCAACACAGACATATTTTAGATTCTGAAATTCATTACCAAGGAGCCTAAAGTTTTATTATAAGGAGTTCAGCAAGATAGGTATGGGATGTTTCCAAAGTTGATATTCTCAGCAGAGAGCCGAATATTAAAGATGATGTTTTAGAGGGTCTTTTTCTTATTGTTGTTGCTGACGACATTGGCTTCTGCTGACTTTCTTTTTCCTTCATAATTTAGTGTGATGGGTTGGTCACGCAGCAATTATGTGTTGAGTGCTTAACGTGTAAAGAGCCAGGGGCGAGGAGCTAAGGGGAGCCCTGACTAGTTTCCAAAGGCAATCTGACTCCATCCTTAAAAACTGAAGCCTGGCCAGGGGCGGTGGTGCACACCTGTAATCCCAGCACTTTCGGAGGCTGAGGCAGGTGGATCACGAGGTCAAGAGATTGAGATCATCCTGGTCAACATGGTGAAACCCCGTCTCTACTAAAAATACAAAAATTAGCTGGGCGTGGTGGTGCACGCCTGTAATCCCAGCACTTTCGGAGGCTGAGGCAGGTGGATCACGAGGTCGAGAGATCGAGATCATCCTGGTCAACATGGTGAAACCCCGTCTCTACTAAAAAATACAAAAATTAGCTGGGCGTGGTGGCGCACGCCTGTAGTCCCAGCACTTTCGGAGGCCGAGGCGGGCGGATCACGAGGTCGAGAGATCGAGATCATCCTGGTCAACATGGTGAAACCCCGTCTCTACTAAAAATACAAAAATTAGCTGGGCATGGTGGCGCACACCTGTAGTCCCAGCTACTCGGGAGGCTGAGGCAGGAAAATCACTTGAACCCGGAAGGCAGAGTTTGCAGTGAGCCAAGATCGTGCCACTGCACTCCAGCCTGGGCAATAGAGTGAGAGTCCATCTCAAAAAAAAAAAAAAAAAGGAAAAAATGAAGCCTTACTGCTGGCTGCTCCTTGTTCAGGTGGAGGAGCTCTGAAGTGTTTGCTGCAGGTGGCCAAGTGGCACGTGGCTCTGTCCTGGTCACTGGTCCCGCCTGTGTCTAAGCTGGCATGGCTGGCCTTAGCTCCTAATACTGTGCTTATCCTCATGTAGCTGCCCCCACTGGGTAGGTGGGGGACCCCACTCCTGTGGCCTCTGCCCACACTGACCCATAATTCATTGGGGCCACAGCTCTGTTTTAGCACAGGTCCTCTCAATAAAGGGATGCTTAAGACTGGTTGGTTGTTTTTGGAAGGATCTATGTACCTGTGGAAGGAGGTGATGGAACCAGCTCTCGTCTGCCCAGCCTCGTGGGCAAGCATCTATGAGCCCACTGGATCATGCACGGTGCTGAGATGGATCACCAATTCATGCCCTTCCTGGGCACTGTCACTCTGCCTTCTCTCTATTTTGAGCTGCTAAGGGCAAAAGGGCTTCTGCTATGCCCCTGCGTGTGGGATCCAGGCCTTGCAGGATGGAGAGGGAGGCTGAAATTGCCACTGGGTCCCAGCTGGGTTTAGCATGGACTGTATCACCTCCTGGAAACAGCTGGAGGGCAGGGTGGAATGGAGGGCTGAACTTGAAGCCCCTCTAATCTGGGTTGAAGGGCCGGCTCTATGCTCACTTCTTCTCCTGTCAAGGGGATATAATCTTGCCTAATAATGTGGAGAAAATGTCTAGTGCACCGAGGAACATAAAGCAGGAAGTCAAGAAATGGCCTTTCCATTGGAACAGCTATTTGTTAACAGCTATTTCTAAAGCACCCTGCATGCATGAACACACACACAACACACAGAGACACAGACACATGTGTGCACACAACACGTGCCCACACACAGGTACAAAGTACACACTCAGATGCCCAAGGTCACAGTAGATAAGCTGCCCTGTCATTTCCCGGGAACTAAGCAAGGAGGGCCGTGAGTCTCCTGAGTCGTCAGCTGTTGCTCAGAGCACCTGCCTCTCCCCTGTGATCTTCACTTACAAAAGAAGAAGAGGAGAACCACTCTCCTTATTCTGTGCAGGGGTAGGGACATCCCTTGCTGTTCCCCAGGTTGGCTGGAAGCAGGGGCACATCAGAAAGATGGGCAGGGACAAGGGGCATTCTGGAGCTCAGAAACGTTAACTCCTGCTCAGAAAGACTTGTGATCGCTCTGAGGCATCACGGGAGCACGTGTGTCCCGAGGAAAACATTACCCAGCACAAGGGTGTGTTGATGGGGACCTTGCGTCGATGAGGCAGCCTGGGCCACTTTCTAAGTGACAAAGATGACTGAGCACTAGGAAAGCCCCCAGTAGGTCCCCAGTATTTTGTTAGTGTGAAAACACCCATAATATGGAGGTTACTTCTCAGGATAATTGGGGAAACTCAGCAGCAAACTCAGAACTTTCAGGATGAATGGGGCTGGGCTCCATCAGACCCCTGAGGAGGACTTTGTTCACCAGCCTGGGCTAAGCACAGGTGGCATTGGCCCTATAAGGGTCTTGTCCCATCTCAGCCAATCCCCCAACATCCTCAAAGGCAGGAGAGTTCTTTGTATCCAAGTGTCTTCCTTCATCAAGAAGCACCACCCCCACATGATTCCATGGTGAGAGTCACTTCCAATTACGCTGTCCCATCGCTAATGCTCTTTGTCAGGCAGAAATAAGAGCAGTAGCGGCAAGGCAGTTCTAAGAGGAAAATTGTCTTTGGTGTAACTGTGACCTGAAGAACAAGCAACCGTTCCCAGGGAAGACACATAATGATGGGTTAGCAAGCACTGTCGGGAACTCCACAGCGGTGGGCATTGACCATTAGAGATGCTGCCCTCCCGTCAGCCTCCCATCAGCTTCTATCCGCAGGGGAAGCTGTCCTCCCGCTCAGGGACACGCCTCCCCAGACAAAGGCAAGGGAGGCGGAGGACATGGTGCTATGGCAAGCTGTGGGCCTGGATAGTCTAGCTTAGGGAATCAATCCTGGTTTAAATCTCAGCTTTTCCCCCAGAGAGCTCTGGGAGCTTGGGGAACAGTCTTCTCAGACACAGTGAAATGGCAGTGCCTGCCTCCGTAGGTTGTGGATGATGAGTTGGATGTCAGTCATGACAGCTGCCATTCACCGTGCCCTGCACAGAGCTGAGTGCTCCATGCATGTTGTATCACTTAGGCCTCTTGACTGCCACCACAAGGTAGGTGACCAGTTAGGATGCTCACAGCTGTAAACAACAAATGGCTCAAAGAAGCGCAGACTAAACTCAAAGGAAGCAGAAGGAAGGAAAGTATGAAGATGAGGCAGAAATAAATGAAATAGAGAGGAGAAAATCAATAGAGAAAATCAACAAAACCAAGAGTTGGTTCTTTGAAGAGATCAACAAAATTGACAAACCTTTTGCTAGACAGACCAAGAACAAAAGAGAGAGGACTCAAAGTATTAAAGTCGGGCAGGAAAGAGGGGGCATGGCTATGCTGACCTCACAGAAAGAAATACCCAGCTCAAAGAATAAGCAAAATCACCATTTCACATACAGTAACTGGAAATCGAGGACGACAGCTCAGCAGTGCCATCAGGGACACGGGCTCTCTTTGCCTTGCGACTCCATGCTCACCCAATATTTCTACACTCTCTGCTAGCATTACACCACCCTCCTGCTTGCCAGTTGAGTTAGCCGGTGAAGTGTGAGCAGAATGGCATGGGTCACTTCTGGGAGGCTGCTTTACGAGTGAGGGTATGTTCACAGGATGTTCTTTTCCCCTCTCTGGGATGATTGTGGAAGCCCCTTGTTGGAGGAAGCTTCTGTCTGCCTGGGCCACTGAGTTTCTGCAGTGAGTAGCTCCCCTTTCTCCTCCAGGAGGGCTGAACACAGCGGATCAGGTAGCAAGAGTGAGTGATGTGTGTTGTTTTCAGCCACTTAGATTTCAGGGTAGTGTATAACTGCATGTGACTGAGAGACTATACACAGGGCCAGCCTGGTGCTAAGGATGGTTCTCCTGATTACAAGAGAGCTATACAACAGGGTCCATGCATAGTCATGACTGGGAACAAAAGCTGTCATTCTCACAACCATCAAGAGCAGGAGAACCTCCTCCCCAAGCATTAAAAAAAAAAATCTCCCTTCAGTCTGACTGGGTCCATGTAGGTTTCATGTCCATCTCTGGACCAATAAAAATTGCAGGGGATGCTCATGTTGATTGGCTGGGATAATGACCAGCTGACACATCAATCCCATTCTTCAGGACATAGATTCATATTATTATTCAAATGCCTTATATCATGACTTGATAATGACGATGAGACTTAGGTTCATTAACTTGCTCAAGGTGAATAATTTGCACAAGTGGTAAGTGGCAGAGCTAGGATTGACACTGAGCTGTCAGGTTCCAGAGATGGAGTCCTCACCACTCCGTAAGCCCTAAGGTGAAGGGCTTTTTGGATGGGCATTCTCCCATTGCCTTATCCTAGCACCTAGAAAAATGGACTTACGTGGAATAAATGAATATGTCAGGCTGCAGCCACCTGATGGGGTGTTGAGAAGATTAAATGAGACATTACCTGTTCTAAGCCTCATGGAGGCCTGGCTGGAAAGTCTGGGGGCTTGGTTTTGCCACAGCCACAGGGACCCGATCTTTTCAAGTTTTAGTACCTCCTCCATGAAATGGGAAGGAAATATGTTACTCTTCTTATCTATTTGCAAGATATTTATAAAAATTCAATTAGACAGCCGGGCGTGGTGGCTCATGCCTGTAATCCCAACACTTTGGGAGGCCAAGGCGGGTGGATCACAAGGTCAGGAGTTTGAGACCAGCCTGAGCAATATGGTGAAACCCTGTCCCTACTAACAATACAAAAATTAGCTGGGTGTGGTGGCGCGTGCCTGTAGTCCCAGCTACTCAGAAGGCTGAGGCAGAAGAATCGCTTGAACCCGGGAGGTAGAAGTTGCACTGAGCCAAGATCGTGCCACTGCACTCCAGCCTAGGTGACAGAGTGAGACTCTGTCTCAAAAAAAAAAAAAAAAAAAAAAAAATTCAATGAGATAATACAGGTGAAGGTATTTTAAAAAGTAGAACGATTACTGCTATAACAATAATGCAGACTATTATATTTTATGTACAATAATAATTTGCCAACATTATAATTTTCTTGGCTCATGACTAAGGGGCTCTAGGAAGCTGATGGTAGTGATTAAAGTTTTAAGATTTTTCTGTTTTTCATTTCCTCAGACTCAAGATGGCATTTCCTGTCCCCACCAAAGAAATCTATCAGGAAGGGAACAAGTGACAGAGACGGGTGCGAATTAGCCTTGTCAGAAAGAGGCAAGCCTGGGCATTCGGTGGGCACTGGCTGGGATTTCCTTTCTTTTTCTTTCTTTGGCTGTGCATCCTCTGAGTCGGTGAAATCGATGACAGGTCCCCAGAGTGTGTGAATTAGGTAGAGCTGCCGTTGCACAGCTGGGCCAGGTGTTCTTTTTTTCTTGTCCTTTCTCCTCTCCTCTCCTCTTCTGTCTTCTTTCCTCCCTCCTCCTTTTCCTTTCTCCTCTTCTCTCCTTTTTCCTCTACCTCTCTTCTTCCTTCTTTCTCTTCTTCAATTATTGTCAATCCCACTCTCTCCCTCTGTGGGCTGGCCTGTGGTAACAGGAGTTCTCAAAGACACACATCGCCCTACCGCTGCTGCTCTGGACTTGGAAGCCCAGTGCTCTCTCGGGGTCGGCACCCGCACCCACCTTCTGGAAGCCCCTCCCCACCGCCTCCACAGCTCCCTTAATCTGAACCTGGATTGCTTTGCCGCCTGACTCCTGCAGACCCTGATTCCCTGCAACCGTCTTTAACAAACCCCGTTTCCTCTCACATCCTCTATACCTCAGAGCTAGGGGTGGTGGTGCTGAACAGGTACTCGTCCTCTGCTTCTGGTCAGGGCTAGGGGTGGTGGTGCTGAACAGGTACTCGTCCTGTTTGCTTCTGGTCAGGGCTAGGGGTGCTGAACATGTACTTGTCCTCTTTGCTCCTGGTTGCCACCTCCCGATCACTCCTCCCCCATCCTCCTCCTGCTCCTATGAAGAAATGATGTCCACCACCACCAGTACTTGGCCCTGAGCTATATCTGGGACCAGATGCCTCATCCCAGACGGTTCCCCCATCTGCAATCCCTTACTTTTTTGTCTTCTGCTGACCTCCTGATCTTCTCCCTCAGTTGCTAGCAACTCCAGACCCTGGGGTCTGGTCTTTCTCACCACCTCAATGCCTGTTCTTCTTTTCAGGTGCTTTACAACCCCTGCTGACCCTCCCCTTCTTCACCTTCCATGCTTACGGCTGATGACGTTGCCTCCTGTGTCTTTGTCAAGTACAGTGGACACTCTCAGGATGCCGTGCCATGCTCTCTGGCTCAGCTATGACCTCAGCACAGTTGAAGAAGTGACAGGACCCATGCCGACTGCCCCTTTGCTCTCAGCTTTGTGCCTCAAGGCTTCTCTGAAGCTGCTCAGGCTTTCTCTCAGCCTGGAGGGTTGGGGCACTTAACAGCCCCACAGGCAACTCTCAATCAATGGGAACCGGAGCCCGTATGCCCTGCAAACTCACTCTCCAACTGAGGGTGTTGCTAGGGCTGGAGGATAAGAATAAGGCAAATTGCTGGTAACAGGAGGGGAGGAGCACTGGTGGCTGCTGGTCTCACCCAGGGCAGGACAAGGACAAGGAGGGTTTCCTGGTCATCCATCTGGTGACGCTCTCCATCCATTGGCGTCATCCATTGGGTGACCCAAGCTCCAGTGTATATGGGTGGAGGCTCCCTGCATCCCATCTTCCCCTTCACCTGTGGAAGGACCACACGGCTTCTGAGGATATGGTACTAGGGGCAAAGGCACACAATGAAATCGGGCTGGGTGGCCACTCAGCTTCCCCAGCTCCAGTAAGAATGTGAGGATTTGCGGAGGGTCCTGTGAGTGCCGCTCCAGTGAAGGAGACGGATGCTCAGGGGGAGAAGGGGGCGCTTAGCTGAAGGGAGGGCACAGGGACAGCAGGGACCCCTGATGCAGGAAGGGAGAAAAGGACATGGAGTCCTTCCTCCAACAGCATCGTCTCTTCTTCCCTGTCGCCACACGTGGCATGATCTATGTGGCAGGAACCACGGTGCTGGAGGCACAGCCCTCTGGGGTCTCCATACTCACCTAGGAAGGGGCTCTGGTCACCTGATCCCTCTATGGGCTTCAGGCAGGCTGGGAGGACCCTGGGAACAAAGAGCTGAGTCCTGGAAGGAGGAGGAGAGCTACCTTCAAAAGCAGGGAGAATGGCAGGTAAAAACAAATGAAACGTCTGGAATAGGAAGGGTGAGTGTTCCCAGAGGGCTTTGGAGGGAACTGGGAGTGGGGCAGAGTGTGAGAGGCCCAGCTGCTATGTGCATTGATGAATAGTGACCACAAAGGAGAAAGCCTGTTTTTAAGCTGACTAGTAGGGCTTTTAAGAACTGTACCTGCTACTCCTTCCCGGCCCTTAAGTTCAGTGGATTTCTGCAAGACCCTTGGTTTTAATTATTTTTTTCTATTCAAATGTTGTTCATTTGAGCCCGCTTTTCTCAAAGACTGGCTCCTCTGGGGCCCTGGGTTACATTTAGATTACCTGGAAGCAGCCTGTTTGGGTTAAGAACTCTATTTGTCTTCCCCTGGACCCTGGCCAACTGGGCGTTCCCCTTTCCCTCACAAAGGTGAGGAAGGAAAGAACTGGTTCTCTCTCTCTTTCAACATGGTTATCCGTGGAGGATGATGTGAAAGGATGGCTACTCCAATCACTGGCAGGATGATAGCTTTGAGTAATTAATATGTACACAATTTGGTAAGGCACTGTAGCATGAACAATCATCTTCGGTAACTGTGGCTTTGGCTCATAATTACACCATTGTTAGAAAAGCAACTGCAGCCTGGCCAGCTACTTTGTTACACTTGTAGAGAGAAAAACAACGTGGCAGCCTAGTAGTCCAATCTGCTCCTGATTTTTAATTATGAGTGTGCTTCACACCAGTGAAGGAGGCTTGGAGCCTTAAGAAAAATAAAAGACCCACCTTCCAACTGTCCATTTCTTTTTATTATTATTATTATTAGTATTATTATACTTTAAGTTTTAGGGTACATGTGCACATTGTGCAGGTTAGTTACATATGTATACATGTGCCATGATGGTGTGCTGCACCCATTAACTCGTCATTTAGCATTAGGTATATCTCCTAATGCTATCCCTCCCCGCTCCCACCACCCCACAACAGTCCCCGGTGTGTGATGTTCCCCTTCCTGTGTCCACGTGTTCTCATTGTTCAATTCCCACCTATGAGTGAGAACATGAGGTGTTTGGTTTTTTGTCCTTGCGATAGTTTGCTGAGAATGATGGTTTCCAGCTTCATCCATGTCCCTACAAAGGACATGAACTCATCATTTTTTATGGCTGCATAGTATTCCATGGTGTATATGTGCCACATTTTCTTAATCCAGTCTATCATTGTTGGACATTTGGGTTGGTTCCAAGTCTTTGCTATTGTGAATAGTGCCACAATAAACATACGTATGCATGTGTCTTTATAGCAGCATGATTTATAATCCTTTGGGTATATACCCAGTAATGGGATGGCTGGGTCAAATGGTATTTCTAGTTCTAGATCCTTGAGGAATCACCACACCGACTTCCACAATGGTTGAACTAGTTTACAGTCCCACCAACAGTGTAAAAGTGTTCCTATTTCTCCACATCCTCTCCAGTACCTGTTGTTTCCTGACTTTTTAATGATTGCCATTCTAACTGGTATGAGATGGTATCTCATTGTAGTTTTGATTTGCATTTCTCTGATGGCCAGTGATGATGAGCATTTTTTCATGTGTTTTTTGGCTGCATAAATGTCTTGTTTTGAGAAGTGTCTGTTCATATCCTTTGCCCACTTTTTGATGGGGTTGTTTGTTTTCTTTCTTGTAAATTTGTTTGAGTTCATTGTAGATTCTGGATACTAGCCCTTTGTCAGATGAGTAGTTTGCAAAAATTTTCTCCCATTCTGTAGGTTGCCTGTTCACTCTGATGGTGGTTTCTTTTGCTGTGCAGAAGCTCTTTAGTTTAATTAGATCCCATTTGTCAATTTTGACTTTTGTTGCCATTGCTTTTGGTGTTTTAGACATGAAGTCCTTGCCCATGCCTATGTCCTGAATGGTATTGCCTAGGTTTTCTTCTAGGGTTTTTATGGTTTTAGGTCTAACATGTAAGTCTTTAATCCATCTTGAATTAATTTTTGTATAAGGTGTAAGGAAGGGATCCAGTTTCAGCTTTCTACATATGGCTAGCCAGTTTTCCCAGCACCATTTATTAAATAGGGAATCCTTTCCCCATTTCTTGTTTTTGTCAGGTTTGTCAAAGATCAGATAGTTGTAGATATGTGGCATTATTTCTGAGGGCTCTGTTCTGTTCCATTGGTCTATATCTCTGTTTTGGTACCAGTACCAGGCTGTTTTGGTTACTGTAGCCTTGTAGTATAGTTTGAAGTCTCAACTGTCCATTTCTAATCCAAAGTGAGCTCTAAAAATGTCATCAAATAGCAAACCAGCTATGTGACTTGGCGTACTGTGTGGCCATTCTGTATCTTGTCCCTCCCAGGCTCACATGGAGTGTTATGATGAATAAAGACTCTAAACATTGAGGGCATTGAGCACTGTGAGTTCTCAGGGTCCTTCCTGAGACAAATACTGGAATTCATTTTTGGCTTTTCTAAAATATGAGCCTGTTCCAGCTGTGGATCCCTCCTTTCCTTTTACTTCTGATGACAAATTCAGCTGGAAGGACTAAGGTGGCTAATGCATTTGAGTCTTCACTGCATGACAGATTTTGAAAATTCCAGGTTGCTTTGCCAGGAAGCAGGGCTCTGGAGGTCACATTTGCTCTCTGCTGGGTCATCCCTTCCTAGGATGACTTCACAGTCTCCACAATTCCTTGCAAATCTCTTTTCTCAGCCAGGAGGACTGAGGTACTTGGGAAGTGCACCGTTTTTAGCTGTCAGTTTTTGGTTCTAATCCCTGGCAGTCCTCCCTTGGGGAGGGGGGGCATTTATCCAAGGAGCATTAAAAAAATAGCTGTGACCCACAGGCCCTTTCTGTCCATTTCACCTCCAGGCTGCCAACTGAGCCTCCTCGGGAGGCATAGGACCAAAAGCAGCAGCACCTCCTCGCTCCAGCGCTGAAATAATACGGTCTTCCTGTCAAAGAACACTCATTTCACTAACATTTCTGAAAAATGAAACATTTCTGAGGAATGATTCTGATGTTGCTTTTCCATGATAATTGCTTTGCCTTCCAAAGTTTGCTTTTCATGTGAAAAAGCTTTAGCAAGGCAGTGAAACCCCACGATGTCATCTGTGTTCCCTGCAAAAAACCCAAAAATATGTAGGGGCTTAAAAATAACCCTGCATTTTGCAGGAAGCTCCTTATTTGATATTAAGTGCCCTCCTCTCCAACGCAAGTGTACATAATGCTAAATTAACTGTTAACATTTATTTTAAAATAGTCTAATTTATGCTAATTCAAAAAGATTCCCGTTCCCAAACTGCATGTTTTTACCTCCCAAATTGCCACACTTTTTCATTGAAGGCTGACGAGTCAGGGTGCTGTGATCAAGCCTCTGTGTGGCTTCTGGGCTCCTGGTCACTTCCGTGGGAGGTGTGCAGGGGAGGTGTCCACGGGTGCTCATGCACAGCTTGCCTCAGAACCCCGTGGACAACAAATTTGTGTGTTTAGTTTTACACTATGCATATGATCTGTCGTGACTATTGGGAGGATGGGGGACATCACCAGCACCATGGGGCTTCCAACTCCGAGGACACATGGGCCTCCTTGTCTCTCAGGGTAGGGCAGCCATGGGAGAAACCACTGGCTCCCACTGAGGGCGCTCCTTTCTCCCCTCTCACCCGCAGCAAGAACATCAGGAACTCTCAGGGTGGGGACAAAAATCCCAACACCAAATGCTGCTTTGGGGGCTTTTCGTTTCCACTGATGTGTGGACCCCTGCTTTGTCCAGTTGAGAGGTGAAGCCAGCTGGACTTTCTGGGTCAAGTGGGGACTTGGAGAACTTTTCTGTCTAGCTAGAGGATTGTAAATGCACCAATCAGCACTCTGTGCCTAGCTAAAGGTTTGTAAATGCACCAATCAGCACTCTGTAAAAACGCACCAATCAGCGCTCTATGTCTAGCTAAAGGATTGTAAACGCACCAATTAGCATTCTGTAAAAACGCAACAATCAGCGCTCTGTAAAATGGACCAATCAGCACTCTGTAAAATAGACCAATCAGCAGGATGTGGGTGGGGCCAAATAAGGGAATAAAAGCTGGCCACCCGAACCAGCAGTGGCAGCTGGGGGTCAGCTTCCACCCTGTAGAAGCCTGTTGTTTAGCTCTTTGCAATAAATTTTGCTGCTGCTCACTCTGTGGGTCTGCACTACCTTTATGAACTGTAACACTCACTGTGAGGGTTTGTGGCTTCACTCCTGAAGTCAGCGAGACCACAAACCCATGGGGAGGAACAAATAACTCTGGATGCACCACATTTAAGAGCTGTAACACTCACTGAGAAGGTCTGCGGCTTCACTCCTGAAGTGAGCAAGACCAAGAAGCCACCAGAAGGAACCAATTCCAGACACACAGTGGGGGGGTAAGGAGATCCTATGGCCGCACCTTCTACTTTCTGCAGCCCACTGCAGGGGGAGCACTCCCTCCCACCTGGCCCTCACCTGAAGAAGGCTGGTCATCTCTTCCTCCTCCTGCCTTTGTCATGAAACTCAAGCTCTTCTAGAGGACAAGGCCATGGCATGCCCTGGCCAAGCTCCCTGCCCTCAGTGCCATCCACTGGCTCTTCCCCCGACCCTCCTTCACCTCCTGCTTCTGTTTTGCAGATATTCCCAGGTCAGTCCAAGCCCAGGCAAGGCCTGTGTGCCTGCTCTTTCTCCACCCTGTACCCTGGACTCTCACTGAGCTCACAGGTCTCTGCTGAAGACTCCCAGCCTCAGGGAGGACCCCTGGAAGGGGAGGTGAGCCCTGCCCTTCAGATGACTACCCTGTCTCACCCCTTCTAGTTCTAATGGTCATGTGGAATGGCCTTACCTGGTTCCTTGAATATTGCCTGTCGTCTCCCGGAGGAACTTTGGAGACGTTTGTCCTGCCCACCTCGGTACCAAGTCTGAACCGGGCTGGGCTTGGCAGGGACTCTGTAAACATTTAGTATAGACAAGAAAACACTGCCCTTACTGTGGCCTGCCCAATGCTCCTGAGATAGGGACTCACTTTTCCCTCCTTTGGGTTCCATGTGGAGCCTTGATTGTTCTAGAAGCACAGAGGTGGCTGCTGGCTAGAGTCTCCGCCTCCTGTTAGGGTGGCACTGTGCCTGTAAACTGTTTTTGCAAAATCCAGCATGTAGGCATGGCCTGAAGGCTTTGTCAGAGAAGCAAGTGAAATGATATCATTATTCCCTGGGGAAAAAAAGCATTTCTAGCGTGGAAAAGGAATGGCATTCTGCACAAGTACAATATGGGTCATTCTCCCCCACCCCGCTCAGAGTAAGTTGGAACTAAGTCGCCTGCCTGGTACCACACTATCCCCGATGGCTCAGTGTTCCTTCTCTTTAAATGATAACATCCTTCTACATAGCCAGAGTACAACCAGCACAGTAAACAAATGAACACTGAGATATCTCCGTCGTCCAATCCTCAGACTCCATTCAAGGTTTGCCAGTTGTCCCAATATGTCCAATGTAGAGAACATCCAGCTCCAAATTACAAGTTGCGTTTACTTGTTGTGTCTCTTTAGTCACCTGTAGTGAGGACTAGGTCATTCATGGCCTTGACTCTTTCTAAGATTATAGGCCATTACAAAAAATAACAGCTTTATTAAGATATAATTAATTCAATAATCATAAACTTCACCCCTTTAAAGGGTGCAATTCAATGGTGTTTAGTTTTGTCATATAGTTGGGCACTATCACCATAATCTGATTTTAGACCATTTTGATCATCCGAAGGAAAAAACCTGTACCCGTTAGCAGTTATTCGTCCCAGCACCTGAGCAACACTAATCTACTTCCCAGCTCTGTGGGGTTGCCTCTTCTGGACATTTCATGTAAATGGAATCATATATGAAGGGTCAGTTTCATAGAATGCCTCCCAATTTAAGTCTGGCTGATGTTTTCTTGTGATTTCATTCTGATTATGCATCTTTGGTAGGAATATTGCAGAGCTGATGTGTTCTCAGAGCATCAGTACTGTGGTGGTGGGGGGAGCATGTAATTTTAATTTGTCCCAATACTGATGATGTTCTCTTTTATTTCTTGATTAAGGTGGTATCTGCCAGTCTTTTCCACTATGAAATTGTTTTTCCCTTTGTAATTAGTGTTTTGTGGGAAGACACTTTGAAACTATGTAGATATCCTGTTCTTCATTAAACATTCAATTTATTCATTTATTGATTTATATCAGCATGGACTTACAGAAAAGGCCTACTTCATTCAACTGCTTTAAAATTTGTTACTGTCATCATTGATTTTGATGCTCAAATTGTCCCAGATGTGGGCCATCACATAGAAGCCACTTCATATGGGCCCCAATGTCTTTTTGAAGTGTGGCCCTTATTTCTTGAACACTTCCTTGTATTCTGCTACAAAATGTTCTAGGCTGTCTTGTATTCCCAGACCAGAATCAGCCATATTTCTTTTCTTTCTTTCTTTCTTTTTTTTTTTTTTTTTTTTTTGAGACGGAGTCTTGCTCTTTCGCCCAGGCTGGAGTGCAGTGGCACGATCTCAGCTCACTGCAAGCTCCACCTCCCGGGTTCACGCCATTCTCCTGCCTCGGCCTCCCAAGTAGCTGGGACTACAGGCGCTCACCAGCACGCCCAGCTAATTTTTTGTATTTTTAATAGAGACGGGGTTTCACCGTGTTAGCCAGGATGATCTTTCTTAAAGAAGCCTTGGTTTGTTTGATTGGAGAATGGTATTTAGAAGCCAAAGAAGAGATGGAATTAAGCACTTCCCCAAAGTGAAAAGAAACATTAGTTAGTAGCAACAGCTTAAACCCGGGTGCCAACAGTTGAACAAAGTGACAGGACAGGAAGGAGATAAGGAGATAGTGCTCTGGGGCTAGACAAAGGCATGGAGCCCTTCCTAGTGGCGGGAGGGCAGCATGGCCACTGGAGTCTGCACGGCAAATTCCGGAGTCTCATGTTGCAGATGAAGCACGTCAAAAAAGGAAAGGCCAGCAGAGCTGTGTGGGCGGCCTGGAGAAGCTGGTTCAGGACCAGCTCCCAAGCCACCCGCCAAGGGCCAGGGGAACGAGGACAGGCTCACCCAAGAGCTCAGCATGAGAGGCTGCAACACGGGGAAGCCACAGAGCCGTGACCAAGGCAAACTGAGATGAAGGGTAGGTCACGGTGGCAACCTCACAATGGTTTACCAGGAAAATGAAATTGTTTGGAATTTAAACAGGGAAACCCTGAGCATGCAAGTAGCTTCCTACAGATGAAACAGCCCTGGAAAATGAAGGACAACCCAAGGGGGATGGAAGGAGGAAGGGGGAGAGGGAGGGAGAGAGAGAGAGAGAGAGAGGAGAGAATGCCCAGCCAGCTGCAGTGAAGCAGTGTGCCAGGCACGTGAAGGACGCCATCTTGGATGTTCCAGCCTCAAGACACCATGACAAGGTGGCAGCAGATATTATGACGTGACCCATAGAGACACTCATGACTGGAGAGGCTAAGTGGCTTGCTTGGGGGTCTCTAGATTCTTGGATTCTACTCCAGGCATCCCTAAAGTCACCTGTTTCTGCCAAATACCACTTTATGAGAGGAGGTTTGCTATGGTCTGTCCTTTGTCAGAGCGTGTGTGTGTGTGTGTGTACAGAGAGATTTAAGGAATTGGCTCAGCCATTGTAGGGGCTGGCAAGTCCAAAATTTGTAGGGCAAGCCAGCAGGCTAGGAAGTCAGGCAGGAGCTGATGCTGCGGTCTTGAGGCAGAATTCCTTCCTCTCCAGGAAACTCTAGTTTTTGCTCTTAAGGCCTCTTCAACGCATGGGATGAGGCTGACCCACATTATCAAGGGTCACCTCCTTTATGTAAGGTCAACTGATGATAGATGTTAACCACATCTACAAAATACGTTCACAGCAACACTTACAGTTGCTTTGATTAACTGGCTACTGCCGTCCAGCCAGGTGGACACTTAAGACCACATCAGAACTCTTTTGTCCGGGGCTGAAACTAACCCAGGAGGTTTGCCACACATCAGACATCCAGGGAGTCCTCACTCCCCTCTCCAGCTAGTGACACTGCACTCAGGCCACTGTACAACCTGGAGGAGCAGAGGTTTCCTCGTGTGTGGGAGACAAATAGGGCAGGACAACTCTAGCTTGTTTGGGTACAAAGGCTTATTGGCCTACAGGTTCCCTATTTTTTTGAGCCATCATCAATGAAACAGTAGATGTTTAAATAATTCTGAAAAGGCAGATTGCCAAAAAGTGTGGTGGCAGAAGTTCCCAAACAGACTTTAAAAAGTTAAGTAAAATATTAAAAAGTAATTAGAGATGGAACTAAAAAGCAAAAATGAAAATCCATTAAACCAACAAAGAGTTCTGTGGACATGAAACAAAGTCCAATAACATAAAAGAATCCAGAGCAGAAGATAATGAAATCTGTAAGGAATTTAAATGATCAAATCTTTGCATGAAAGAATAATCTTAAAATTGATTAAAAAATAATTTCTTTAAATACTAGGAAGCAATCTTCAAGCACCAAGGGTGGTTTTCAAGTAAGAAAAAGACTTTTCTATTTATAAAATACAGTTTATATACTAACTACTTTGAATAAAGATTTGATGAAAGCACATATGAAACTAGGTAGTTAAAGTAAAGATGGATTTTTAATAGTCCAGAAAGCTTTTGGAAGGCAGGAGAATAAAACGAAAATTTAACTGAATGTGTGAGGGCAAAATTTGGCTTTGAGCATCCTGGAAACCAGAGCAAAAGTAGAGCCTAAGAAGCTCACCATTCCTGCTTTGGAGCATGCGTCTGCAAAAAGGCAGTATCACCCCCTGAAAACTGGTACTTGGGAAACAAACAAACAAACAAAAAATCTTATTTTTTAATGTAAAAAAGCATAGGTATACATAAAGTACGTAATAGATATGCAGTATATAGTCTAAGTGATACACAGTATGGCTGTACTATTAAAATTTCATCATGAGAGTGATGGAGGGAAAAAAATGTCTAAAAAGGCTCCTTGAAAGGTAATTGTGAAAAAAAAAAAAAAGGTTAAGAAATAGTGTTTCTGTGTAGAAGGGATATGTCCCCGCATGGACAGAGGCAAAGCTTCCCCTGGATCCACGTTCCAGAAGGAATGCATGTAGCAGGCACTGTGCGCAGAGGCCGGTTTGTCTCTGATTATTGTGTTGCAGCCCATCCACGGATTTACAAGCTGAGGAAATGTTGCATCTGCATGAAACGTTTGAGAAGTTTACTCACTGGTGAATATATTAGCATATTTGTAATTCATATTAATACATAGGAAATGTCTGCAACCTTTTGGCTGTCTTCACTTTTCTTTAACTCTGTTCTGTGTTCTCTGCAAACCTCCCAGCTCTAGTGATCCCTGAGGGATATAAGGTCCTTGGGGGGTTGTGCGGCGGGGATTCCAGCCAGGGTTGTGCGGCGCGAGGATTAACCCGGTAGATGGGGGAAGAGCAGGACACGTCATTCCACAAGAAAACCATCATTTATCATAGGGCCAGGCACTATTCTTTCTGTGTTTTTATTTTTTTATAAATACAATTATATTTTATATCATTTTATAAATTTTATAATTTTTATTTTTTATAAATACAATTATATTTATAAAAATAAATACTTTTATTTTATTTTTATAGATGGAGATAGAGACGGAGACGGATTCTCGCTCTTGTCGCCCAGGCTGGGGTGCAGTGGTGCAATCTCAGCTACTGCAACCTCTGCCTCCCAGGTTCAAACAATTCTCCTGCCTCAGCCTACTGGATTGCAGGCACTTGCCACCATGCCCGGCCAATTTTTGTATTTTTAGTAGAGATGGGGTTTCACCATGTTGGCCAGGCTGGTCTTGAACTCCAGACCTCAGGTGATCCACCCGCCTCAGCCTCCCAAAGTGCTGGGATTACAGGTGTGAGCCACTGCACCCGGCCTATTCTTTCCGTTTCTGGTGGCCGCTTATACAATGTGGGGCACAGACTGCCCAAAAACAACCTGTCCCCAGGCTGGGCTCTCCGTGGTTGCCTACATGGGTGTGCCCATTCGACGATTTCTAGGGTTGAGGATAATATTCAGTTTCTCACACACTCGACAGAAGATGAATATTTATCTTGGTGCAACAGTTGAAACAGTAAAGATTCTTGAAGAAAAAAATCCCACATTCACACAGGCCTACAGTTTATCGGGGGTGGACTGGATATTTACAAGCATGAATACGCTGGGGACAGCACCTGAGTAGGAGGAAGAGCCTCCCAGCTTCCTGGGCTCCACAGCAGCCTCCTTCTAGGCCGGGTTAGATGGGCAGAGGGCACATCCTTATGGCTTCCACACGTCTGGCAGGAGCAGAGGTGAGAGCCCCGTCCATTGAGAAGAGAACCCACTGCCTTCCTTGTTTCTTGCCACCCCAGATCCAGCCAGATAGGCCCTGGAGAAAGCTCTCTATGCCCAGACCTCTACAGCTAAATCACACACCCATTAACCAAAGCCCTCTCTTAAATTAGCAGCTGAAAAGAGGCCCACATGATCTGCAGCCCCACAGCCCTCTGGCTTTGGTGATGGGGAAGCACTCAGCTGGGCTCTGCTTAGCTCCTGTCTATCAGGACGTGCAGCCATGCACGGGACACGGGCACTTCCCATCTGGGCTCCAGATCAGACACAATTAACAGAGAGGATTAAAAACGATGTTGGAGGAAGAGGTGCATATATAAATGTGTGTCACCAAGCACTTTAACAAAGCAGAATAGAAACAGCAGCGTCTGTATTTTACAATCAAGGATGAAAACATAATTCGTCAGACACTGTGAGTCTTTTAAAATAACATTTTATTTTTCGTTGTCAATGATTAACTTTTGAGTCTATTAGAAGAGTATCATGATTATAGTGAATAAAAAAATATAGATGAGAGAATACAAATATTAGGTTATACAAAGTTAGTTTTTTAAAAATCATTGTCCACCAAAATTTTCAGGACTTTGGAGTTCTGAAAAAAAAAATGTGTGTGTGTGTGTGTGTGTTTTAACACTTCCAGCAGTTAAAAATTAAGAACACATATGGATAATCATTGGTGGACGCCTATTATAATAAACAGAAGGACCACAAAAATTAAAACAAGTTCTAAGAACCATCATATATACAAATTTCTGTACAGAATGAGGACAAAAACAATTCACCCAATTAAAACCAGCTCTTGTGGTACATATACTCTTTTTCAGAAAAGAACGAACACTTATCTTCCTGTATTCATTTGTTTTTCCATTTGATTCAGTATTCTTAATGCTGTTTCCACCCCATAAATTAGTAACTGTTCAGTAGCTGAGAAATATCCTATTTTCAATTATGCAGGGGAAATCAGGAGCTTCCCTGGAGGGGTTGAACTTCATTGTCTGATGTAGGTTGGAGACACACCTCAACCAACGAAGTCACACCACCGGCTGGAACAAGGAGGGGCTGGATACAACATCCCATGACAGTGAGGAGGATTCTTATACATCATCACTACACAGCTTCCCAAGAGTGATGGCCTAGCCTCTCCTACTTGGCTGAGCTCAGAGCAGTTGAGCTCTTTGCAAATACAAGTCATTTGGCACAAAAAGAAAGAATGTTTGGGCAAGACTCAGACTCTCTCAGAGCCAGACACACTCAGAGGCCCCCAACTCTGATAACTACGATGGCACATCCCGGACCCATATCTACCTCCCAGACCCACCTTGCTCCATGACGCTAAAGGCCACTCACTCCATGGTGAGAACTGAACTCCTCTGAAGGAAAAGCAATCGCACGAAATGTTAACATCACAGGCCCAATGAGGTAAACAGCAGACTCAGGGGACACAGAAGGAGAGGGCATGGAGATGGGGAGGGGCAGCACACTCTTTCCAGACAGCCTTGCGACGTCACTGCACGATCCCGGAGTCCACCGATGTCTGCTTGCGAGTTGTCTTTGGAGGGGGAGGAGGCGGAGTTTTGCTGGGCAGTGGAGGTGGCAGATGCTAAAAAACATGAGGATGGGGAAGATGTCACATAACTGATGTCCTGACAGAAAAGACACCGTCTCCAGGTGGGGTCTGACCTGGCACAGCCACTCAGCCGGAACCATCCTCTCCACATGAGTTGGGCTCCATCCTGTCCGACTTGGGGCTGGCAGGTCTACTAGGCTCAAGACTGGGCTGCTATGGGCCTGGGCCTTTCTGACGCCTCTGAGCACTCTCCCACCGTCTGCACAGCCCCTGAGAGGTACCATTGCCCTTTGCGTGGCCTTTTTAAATCTAGATGCTATCGACCAAGTTATCCATCTATTGTCTAAGGGATAAATAAGTCCTTAGAGGCACTCTCCAGGGGTGAGATGAGAGACCTTCTTTTGCTTTCTGAGCTTCGGGCAAAGGTTAGCAAGCTTCTCCCGGAAAGGGCTAGACAGTACATATTTCCAGCTTTTTGGCAGGCCACACGGTCTCTGTTGCAGCCACTCAATGCCACTGGTGTGGCCGAAAAGCGGTCATTGACAGTGTGTACAGAAAGGGGTGTGGCTGTGTTCCAAAAAAACTATTCACAGAAACAGGTGGCTGGCTGGCTGGCTTCAGCTCATGGGCATATATTACTTTAGATTCCAAAAAAGAACATTAATTTCCAATGTGAAGATAATAGCAAACCCCTTGCTGATGGACCTGGCTGGAGTGTTATGACTGAGGGCAGCTGCACCCTATTGCTTTTGGGACCCTCATGCCCATCACACACACCTGATATGCAGGAGACTCTCTAGAAATATGGGTCGATCGAATAGAAAAATGGATGAATGAGTGAATAAATGAATGAGTGAATAAACGAGTCAGTGGATAAATGAAGAAATGAACAGGTAAGTAAATGAATGAAGAAGTGAACAGACCAGGGTAAGTGGGAGCATGCCACAGGCAGAAGAACCAGAATGAAATCACAGAACACTATCGTCTAACTTAAGGGTAAGAGTGGATTTTTATCAGCCTCTCAGTGTGGGTTTGCATTTAGCTGAATGTGAGAAAAGAGGTTTTCAAGGATAGACAGTGACGCAGTAGTCTCTCACTCATCGCCCAGATTTCCTCCTGATTCACAGACTAGTAAATACAAAAATGACCTAATGCTTAACACAGAGAGGAGAATAAATATGGAAAAGTAAAGCTGATATAAAGATGTCCTATGAGTATATGACCTTATATTAAGGAAGGTAAAACAACAATTAAGTCTTTTTAAGGTTGGTTAGAACCGTTAAAAGAGACATCTATTTTGAGGTCTGATGAAACTGTTTGTTTACATGTGAAAGCCACACTCACTGATAGGCCAATGAGGAGCAGGTAAGGACACACTAACACAGCCTGATACCAACACAGCGCTGCAAATGACCTCTATGCCAAATATGAGCATGTCAAAAGTTTATCACCATTAAGCAAAATGATAGCTCAGATTACTGACAGGAAGAGCCATTTGGAAAGAAATGACAGCTTAGTGGCAACAACTAAAGACAGAGTTGCCTACAAGCCTGAGGCTGATCGATGAGAGTGACAGGAGGATATTGATCACACCCCCATCATGGCAGATGGATGATCATTATCCTAGAACAGCTCTCAGGGCCTGTGCAAAGGGAGGCACCCCAGGAAATGCAACCGCTTCTGCCTAATGATGACATACTAACCACCAGCGTGTCACCTGAGCATGCACTCAGGCTGCAAGTAAATTAAACAAGAAACAAAGACCAAAGACACCTGGGTCATTAATCTAATTGAATTCACACCCCCTTTATCAATTGAGAGAGAGCTAATCCATGTTATCCCTTACTTAATCAACTGTATGTGGCATCAGTAACCCACAATGGTGTATCCAAGAAATTGAGACAATAAAACGTTACCCCGGAGTTGATTTGTAACAAGAAGAGGAATTGGCCGTAATTCTAAGTTTAGAATTTTCAGTTTACTAGTGTAGGGAGACTAGGGGGAACATTCCTGCCTTTGCAATAAAATAGAGAGATGAAAATGTGACCAATTAACGAAGCTGTTAGGGAAACAATACTCCAAGCAACCCAATATTCTTGTTAGACCCCCCCGAATCTCCTTTTGCTCTCACAAGTAGTTAGAAATGGCCGGGGAAGGTCAGGCTTCCATTTCTGTGGTGCAACAAACCATTCCAGCCTGCTAGAAAGCCCTCTTCACAGGGGAACCTGGTGCCTCCTCTAGGACCGGTTCCCCATCGAGGCATCTCTAGGGAGAGGGAGCCTGTTTAAATGGCACCTGGGTCTCAGAAGAGCAATCTGCCTCTTTGATATTAAAGATGACTGCTTGTTTAGTTTTCTGATACAAAGGGAATGATGAAATACGTATGCTGTACACAAACACCCTCTCTCTTCCACTCCTCTCATAAGGGATGACCTTGTGGAACACTCCGTCAACGAGTCTCCATAAAAAAAAAGAAAAAGAAATGGCACGTGGGATTTATATTGTTTATTAAAGAAAAATAAAAAAAAAACACCATGTCTCACCATTATGAAAAAAACAGAGCCACCCAACAATCTCATGTTTTCAATGTTCTACAGGAGTTTTGCGGCCATATAATTACTTCACTGAGGCTGGATAGCAAAAAAAAATATGGCCAGCTGTCCACATATGAAGAGGGATATTTTACCCTTCAGACACCACTGATTTAATTGTCAAAGGCTGTGAATAACATGGCCTGGGGAGGGCTGAGCCTAGAAGCAGAAGTTCCCGCCGCGGCTGAGTCAATCACTCGCCCGCCTCCATCCCACTCATGCTGCCCTCCACACATGCCCGGGCCCGACATGAGGATGGGGCTGGGACCCGCAAGGATGAGTGACGCCCGACAGCATCCTTGAGAACCAGGAGAGGAACGGGGTGGATCTCAAAAGAATGTTTCTAGAACTGTCAACTGGTAACTGAGGTGCTTGTTTAAATGGCTTTTCATGACTTTGACTAATATTTGTACGGGCAGGCAGGCCCAGGAGCTGTTCGGCAAAAGGCACTTTAGGTGGGATGAATGACTAAAACAGCTGCTGGGGGGTACCAGCTTCAGGGACTCACGCTGAAGAGGGGTTCCAGCAGGTTGCTTAGGCTTACAAAGGCCAGTGCTGCTGGAGGAAGCCAGGTCAGCACCCCCGAACTAGCACTGGGGAAGGTGCCCAGGGGTGGGGGCACATTGAGGATGACTGTGCCCAGGAGCCAAACCTGGCTGTCCTCTGCAGTCTCCGTAAGGTGAGTGCCTGTCACCACCCAGGAGCTCCCAGCACCAGGTGAGGCTGCCTGGAGGGATGTTTGGAGACAAGCTTCTCCAGGGCCAAGCAGGTGTACAACAGGTGCCTGCCATACAGGGCGATATTGGCCAACCTCTTTAAAAAGTCAGACCTCTTGATAGAAAAGCTACTTCTCAAAAATCAAAATTTCATTAGAATTGCATCTCCAGTGGAATGATCTCCATGGTGATGATAACCGATGACAACCTTGGAATGTCTATCCTCTTCCTCGTTCTGAGGCATGGTATCAAAATGTGCTTTTTGATGCAGTTATTGATAATGACGCAGAGCCACAGATCTTACCCACTGGAGTCCTTACTGCTTTGATATCTTTTTGCAAAATCAAACCCGGGCCCATCATACATGGTTTTCCTCATGTGCTCACTAGCCCGAAGTAAACCTGCTAGTATCTGGAATGAGGGACTCGTCCTACTTTGTGGAGGCGAAGCAATGAAAGCCCGTGTTTCAGATTGCTGACTTACCCTCTGGTGTGGAGGGGGAGGTGGAGGTGTTGGCGAGCCCAGCAAGTCCTGGTTTTCCATCAAATTCCCGTAATCTGCCACGCTGCCTTTGAGAGGCAGAGGGGGTGGGACATCGGCCACGTCCGCCCCCGTCATGCCGTTCAGCTCCAAGCCTGGAAAACCGGGATCTATTTAAAATCAGCCCAACTTCCCCACGGAGCCTGACTGCTCAGGGAGCTGCTCCACGTTCCCTCCCAGAGAGGCAGGCACAGCAGAAACACTTCATCTGGCAGAAAACGTTTGTCAACAGAGCAGATGAGGGCAGGGAGGGAGCGAACACAAAGGGTGGGACCCTCTCCTAACGGCAATGTTCTAGAAAGAGAATAGCAAGTATCACATGAACACTAAAACTGGAGTGTGAAGCAAGGCATCGAGCCACTGTAGAAAGGGTGATGTTCACCCCGGCCTCTTCTGTCCCTGCTCGGGCCCCCTGCCTCGGTGGAAGTTAAACAGCTGGGTGCCACAGGACCGTCTCCGCTGTTGCTGCTACTGCTTTCGAAGCCCAGCCAGGCCCCTGCAGTCACCCCTGCAGTTATCACCTGGAGAGATTCACTAAGCAAAGTCTAACACGCCGACCAGCCATCCAGCTTCCCATCTCTTTCCACAGGAAAATCCACAGTCGTATGACATGAAGTCATTAGCCGTAGCAGTCACTGTGGCTGTTGCTTTAAATAAGCCAAGGGGAAGTACAATTGATTTTTAAAGTAAACTGGATAAAATAGCTGTTTTCAAACGGAGGAATAATCATTAAGGCAGGATATTTTCTCAAACCTTGTTGAGACTCTTAAAAATAATTTGTTTTCTTTTATATTAAAGAGAGAAAAATTAAAAATTTTTACTGATGAGTCTCTTTTGGAGTTTTCCCCTAGGATTCATCTGATGAAAAATCCTTTATTAGGAAAATGCATGCTAGGAAGGCCACACTGTCAGCTTATAAGGAAGCTCTGCCATGGGGCTGAGGGAAATACGAAGGCTTCGGTGAGTGACTGTCCTCATGATTGCTGCCTACTTCTTTGCTATTATTGTGGTAAGATATACATGACATAAAATTTGCCATTTTAGCCATCCTTTAGGGGACAATTTGGTGGCATTAATCACATTGACCGTGGGGGATAACCATCACCATGATGTATTTCTGAAACATTTCCATCACCCCAAACGGAATTCTGTACCCATTAAACAGTAACTCTCCACTCCTCTCTCCCGCCCCTAGTATCCTCTATTCTACTTTCTTTTTTTTTTCTTTTCTTTTTGTTTGGGATGGAGTCTCGCTGTGTCGCCCAGGCTGGAGTGCAGTGGTGCGATCTCAGCTCACTGCAACCTCCGCCTCCCAGGTTCAAGTGATTCTCCTGCCTCAGCCTTCTGAGTAGCTGAGATTATAGGCACGCACCACCACACCCAGCTAATTATTGTATTTTTAGTAGAGACGGGGTTTTACCATGTTGACTGGCTGGTCTCGAACTCCTGACCTCAGCTGATCCACCCACCTCGGACTCCCAAAGTGCTGGGATGACAGGCGTGAGCCATGCCTTTCTGTCTCTATGAACTTGCCTTAGATATTTGATTTAGGTGGAGTCATATAATATTTGTCCCTTTGTGACTGATCTATTTCACTCAGCATCATGGTTCTGAGGTTCGTCCGTGCTGTAGCACGTGTCAGAACTTCACTCCTTTCTACGGCTGGGTAATATTCCATTGCACGGACATTTCTTTGGATGTACATTTTGTTAATCTGGCCATCAGTTGATGGACATTTGGCCTGTGTTTGCTTACTGGCTCTTGAAAAATACTGCTATGAATATGAAGTATCTGTTGGAGTCCCTGTCTTCAATTCTTTGGAGTACAGGCCTAGAAGCAGGACTGCCAGTTGATATTATAGGTTTATTCTACGTTGAACTTTGGAGGAACCACTAAATTGTTTTCCGCAGCAGCAGTGATGGTGTCTGTTTTCAATATTAAAATAGATTTCAAACACATTTTTAGAAAGATCATGTAGTAATAGTGCAAGGATGTGAAGATGCACCCTCCAAAGACATATCCAGTGCCCAGAAAGCTCTTTGCCCACTCAATTAGACTCACGCATCCCCTCCTGCAGCCAGCCTCCCCACCGACAGTCTCCAGAATCATGACTGCTCCCCTTTCAGCAAGAGGAAAATCAGGAGCAGAGGACAATCACTCACTGCCTTGCACAGCCCTCGCCACAGGGCACAGAGCTCTCCTGCCTGGGACCCCTCTCTGTGCCACAGGAAGGAGAGTGGGCTCCCCGGTTCTGCTGCCATCCCCATCCTCAGCACCTTCTCCCTGCCAAGATTTCTCCTCTCTGCTGGCTCTGAATCTAGTGGTGAAAAGCTGTCTGCCACTTAGAGTAAGTTGAGTAGAGTCTCTCCAAAATGTAGACCTCTTAGGGCCACCCAGAACCTCAGAATGTACCTTATTTGGATGTAGGGTCTTTGCGGATGTAATTAGTGAAGGATCTCAAGGTGAGATCATCCTGGATTTGCAAGAAGAGAGGACACCGAGAAGGAGGCCACGTGGAGACAGGGGCAGAGAGGGGAGTGATGTGGCCACAAGCCAAGGAGGGCTAGGGACTGCTGGGAGCCACCAGAAGCTGGAGGGAGGCCCGGGACAGGCTCTCCCTTGGAGCCACCAGAGGGAACCAACTTGCCACCTCCTTGATTTCAGAGTTTTGGCCTCCAAAACCTTCAGAGAACAAATTTCTGCTGTTTGGAGCCACCAGTTTTGTGGGAACTTCTAGGGTAATTTAAACATTGGTCAAAACTAGAAAAATAAGCTGTGCCCCTTAGCTGTTGCCAACTGCCTGAAGGTGCTTCTCCAGCGCACAGTCCTAGACACAAGCAGGCCCACGGCCTCCTGCAGCTCTGCATCCTGGGATAGAAAGTGTGGTGGTTCCACGTGCCTCACAGGTCCCCTCCACATGGACCCTGGGACAGACCCTGCACTTTCTGCCCCTCCAGTGCTGGAGACCTGGGCTCTGGATTTTGGCCTGATTTGCGGAAGTCCAGACTCTACAGCCTGTCCCAGGGGACACTCCCAGGAAGCCAGGTGTTTATCTAAACTCCCACCCTCTGCTGCAAGGGGAGGGAGGAAGCCTCTAACCTCAGAGCCTTCAGTGAGGGGAAGTCACGGAGCTATAGCACGATTTGTATGTGGGGAGTGTTCTACTTACTCGACTGCATGCTGAAGCTGAGCTTGGCCCTTGGTGTAACCGGAGGGGGTGTTTGCTGGGAGGATGGTGACGAGGGGGACACCGAGAAGCGCCTTTCGCTTCCAATGACGTTCATCACCTGGCTCTTCGGTCTCTGGGGCCGCAGGGGACTTATCTACATCGAAAGGACAGAAAGAGCACAGTTACGGGCTGTTATGGGCTGAGTTGCATTTTCACCTAAATTCCTATGTTGAAGTCCTGACCCCCATTACCTTAGAATATGACCTTAACTGGAAATAGGGTCTTTGCAAATGATCAAGCTAAGGTGTGGCTCTTAGGGTGGGCCTGTTAGAGTGGGCAGATAGTAAGACATGAAAAGGAAAGGGGGACTGGGGGAGGAAACTCTGGAAACTCTGGAAAACCCCAGAGACCCCCCAAAACACACATGCTAGGTGTGAGCAGAGGGGAGGAGAATACCTAGGCAGGAGGCAGCATCCTGAAACACCCCATAAGACACCCAGTAATTGCTCCCTCTGTAGCTAACCTGTGACAATGTAACTAGCTACATGCTGATCAGGAGGGAAACAGGGCAAGGGATGAATGCCTAAGAGATACACACGCACAGTATGTACAGATTTGACCGCTGTACGACCTTCTTGGGGTGGCGGTAATGAGCAATGCCACCATTAGGTAGGTTCCTATTGATCACTGAGCCCCACGTGTGCACATCAACTAGCAGCAAGGGAGAGCCCCACAAACCTGGGCAGGAACTAGGCAGGGAAAAGGTGGAGACTTAAGACAGAGCAGGGAAAACAGACAAAGACAAAGGGAGAGGCTTAAGACAGAGGTGGGAGCTTAAAACAGTCCAATATAAAAACCACAACACAGAACTCCTGGGGGCTGCTCTCCACAGGGTCAGCCTGCTCCTCTCCCAGAGTCCATGCTACTTTTATTTCCTTAATAAGCCTACTTTACCTACTTTACTGATTTCCCTACTTTACTAATTGGTCTCTTGGCTGAATTCTTTCCTCTAAGAAGACTAAGAACCAAGGACCTGCACACTTCCCAGTAACAGGTCGAATTCCAACAGGACAGGTGACCTTATGAAAAAGGGAAATCTGGACATGGATGTGTCCAAATTTGGGAGGGCACAACGTGAAGATGAAAGCAGAGGTCAGGGTGATGCTTTTATCAGCCAAGAAACGCCAGAGATGGCAGCAAACCCCCAGACAGGAGGAGAGAGGCATGTGCAGACTCTCCCTCACAGCCTCTGAAGGAATCAGCCCTGCCGACGCCTCTAGAACTGGGAGACGATGTATTTCTGGGGTTGGAGCCGCCCAGCATGTGGTTACAGCAGACCTCCCCCACACGAGGGGCTGGCACTGCTGTCCTCACACAGCCTGGGCTGGACAGCACATCGCAGGTGACCTGAATATAGATGCAAAAGTGGCTGAGTATTGTTGCAAGCCACGCAGATACCCAGCAAGGACATACGGGGCAACATCCGTGCGGTCAAGAACAGAATCAATGGCCTGTTCCATGGCAGAATTATTCCCAGGTGTGCTCAGCATGCTTTGGTCTCCTTGGCGTGTACCTGAACGTCTAGGAATTGGCTGAAGGATTTTTGCTATTCCTTTCCTTTGCTTCTTCTCTCATCCTAGGTCATTACTGGGCAGGGATTCTTTTTCTCTCCTTTTCAATGCATTTTTTCCTGCTCATCTCTGGCTTTTGGAGGCACTTGACTTTCCCCCACCTAAGCCCTTTCCCTGTTTGTTCCATCAGTAAGTTGTATTTACATATTTCTTACAGGTTGGTCTCAGATCATCAGGCTTTGGGGAACAGGAGCAGTTACAAAATACTCTGACGCAGGAGTAATTAGAAAACGTATTAACCCAGCCAAAAAGGAGGGGTCAAGGTTCTCCCCCAAGGAAGGGCAGGCAGGTGAGTGGGCCGCTCTGGGCTTGGTGCTGCGGCTGGGTCTGGGGGCCTGGTGGATGCGCTGTGCTGGTTTGGGTGAGCAACAGAGCACACAGGCTTCAATGTCTGCCCCAGGAGGAGTCAGCCGTGCCAGGGCCAGTCTGGAGGTTACTGAGGCTGGAAGGAGGAAATGGGAACTAGGCTTGGGAGGAAGATTCAGGCCCTCTGGTAAATGAGTGACAGAGCCAGGCCAACAGGTCTATTTCCAGAACTATCCTGTGCTGTCGGGGTAGCCAAGCACCCAGGAGCTGCACCTCCTCTGAAGAAATGGCCTTGTTCCAGGCATCAAAACTGCTGTGGGAAGTCAGGAAAGGCCGGGTGAGGTGCTGGGCTCTCTGAAGGTGAATGTGCTGGCAAGAGAGATTTGGGGTCTGCTAAGGTGCTTCTCCTGGCTTCCCTGCATCCCAGGACGGGGACATTCTGATTCAGAGAGCTGAGGAGGCTGGACTGCTGAGATGCAAATCACAGCCTGGAGGCTCTGGCTGGAGAGGCTCAGCTAAAGGTCAGGAAATTGTTGATGATGCAAATCGAGTAGGAAACCGAACCCAGCCACAGGGGTGAGGAGGGAAAACCTTTGCAGAAGCTGGGGTGCAGGGGAGGCCAGCAGGGGGGAAGGGCAAGGAGGACACTACAGTGGGGGTGGGGGGGGGGTGGCTGGTGTTGTCCCCGGGGAATGGGTTGCTGCTTCGGTTCCTGTGAACCTCCTCCCCCGCACCTCCCCTCCTGCGCATGGCTGGTCACAGGCACGCAGCCGCCTGCTAGGAAACTTCAGGTGTCTGACTGTCCTCACAGACCTTGCCGGCACCCGTCCCCTGGAGGAGGTGGCCTCTGCGTAGACAGACAGGTTGCTGGGCTGGACCAAGAATAGTAAGCCTGTCCCCAGTGGGAGGTTCGGATTCTCCGCCTCCTGGTGCTGGAAGGTTCAAGCTGACACTGGGCCAGATGCTGAGAAGCACCGCCAAGGTTCTGTGCTCTGACCTTGGTGAGTTCCTGTGGATTTGCTGAGGGTGCTAGGGCCAGCCGTGGGGAGGCAGCCCTCGTGGGGCTGCCCCTAGCCCTGCTGCTTGCAAGGACCCTAGAAGGATGCCTGGGCCACCAAGGGCAGGGACAGAAAATGCACTGTGCTGGCTCTGTGCCTGTCACGTGTGTGCTTGTGTCCTTGGACTTCTTTTCACACAAGTCAGCTGTGATCAATTCTGCCACTTGGCACAACTGCTCCGAGGCCCTCCAATTTAGCATCTTAAAACGGAGCTTAAATTAAAATGTATGAAAGACTTGCACAGTGTCTGGCACTAAGTAATATTCAAAAATGCTTCTGTTCATTCCCCTACCCAGCTACAATGTTTTGAGACTTGAGAAATCTACCTGGGGCTTGAGAGATGGAGACTTCAGCCAGCCTCCGGGGTGGTGGGCATCTCAACTTCCCAGAATAGCAGACAGAGCATGCTGTGTGGTCAGGAACCCCTCAATCTGCTGGACGCTGAGCGTCTGGGTACTTCAGGCCAGCCTCCAGCCAGTGCCCCCCTGGTCTGACATCCTCGGCCACCCTCATGGGAATTCTCCAGCCCAGCTGCAGCCACAGCACCTACCCACAGGCCGCAGAGCAGTGCTGGCCTGTTGGACATCAAGTCATGGCCGGGGCGTTTGCCTTCCACCTCTAGATAGCCAGGTAGCATGTGACTGCTTTCTGAGTGGCATGAAGTATAGATAAAACCTACCTTCTGGGTTTTAAGTTATAAACAAGCAGTGCAGTATGTCTAACCCTCTAATCACAGCCCGCCGACGCCCAGGGCTGAGACAAGCAGACACCCACCCATTTCCAGGGAGGGCGGCTCCAATCCTGACTTCGCCTTTGATGCTGACAGCCCATGAGAACTCCTTCATTTTTGTTTCCAACTACAGCTAGCACTTTCGGAATCAAGTTCGCCCGGGAAGTGGGCTGTGCCTCATCTTCGCACTCAGACTCTGATACAGCTCGGATATCTGTCCCCTCCAACTCTCATGTTGAAATGTTGGGGGTGCGGCCAGTGGGAGGCATCTGGGTCCTGGGAGGAGATCTCTCGTGAAGGGCTTGGTGCTGTCCTTGCAGTAATGGGGGTAATGAGTGGGTCCTCATTCTATCAGTTCACGTGAGACCTAGTTATTTAAAGGAGCCTGGAACACACCCCTCACCCCCCACCCATACTCTTTCTCACCATGTGACATGCCTGCTCCCCTCCCCTGCCTTCAGCCAAGAATAAAAGCCTCCTGAGGCCTCACCAGAAGCCAAGCAGATGCTACTGCCATGCTTGTACAGCCTGCAGAACCATGAGCCAAATCAACCTCTTCATAAATGACGCAGGCTCAGTTATTCCTTTGCAGTAACACAAAACAGACAAACACAGACTCCCAATGCGGTGCACTTCTGGGAGGATCAGCCCTCAGGCCCAGCCCCAGGATGAGAGCCGGCTCCTGGGTTTCACCGCCCTCACACGCCCACGACTGTGGAATGAACGAGACTCACTGGGACCCGTCTTCAAGGTCAGCTCGGCAGTACGGGTCATGTGAAGTCCCTGTTAAGTCCTTGTGAAAGACGGCCAGGAGATTTAAAGGTGGAGCAGATGAGACACAGCAGGATACCCCAGGACCAGGTCCAGCTGCTGGGGCCCGGTGGGAAGAGGTCTTTGGATTCTAGTTCCGCTGATCTTAACACTTGGGCCGTAACTAGCTTAGAAGAGTTCCAGTCAGCAAGGGGCAAGGGGAAGGCATTAGCGGACACTGAGGACTGTTTCCTGACAACAAAAGGACTCCTGCTCATCTTCTGGGATATTAGGACATGTGTAGGAAACAAGTCCAACAGAGCGGCAGAGCCTAGCAGCAGAGCGGCCTCGCCCCAGGCCCTGCGGAAGGGGGACAAATGCTAAGCCCACCTTCCTCCAGGTCTCTCTGCGGCTCCGGCTGTCCTACTGCCTTGGGACATTTGAGGTTAGGGGAGGAGGACCCCAGGTTTCTGAGTTGCTAATTTATAACAAGTTCAATAAGAGCCCACTGTCAGCCCTGTTGGCTACAGGTAGGGCAAAGGTAGGTCCCTAAAGCTACCGCAGAGCGAGGAAAGATACCCTGTCAGGTTACCGTTTCCGAAAGGATCACAGCCTCAGACTGCTGCAGGGAAATGTCAGTGGGTTTAAATTCTTTCTCAAATATCTCTTGATGTTTGCTGTTCCTTTTTTCCTTCTTCTTGTCCTTCTTCTCCTTCTCCAGGTCATCCTTGTCCAGCTTGTCCTGGGACCTGGAGTGCATTTTCTTTGGCAGGAGAGGCTCCAGGGCAAACCTAAAGGAAAGGTCAATGACGTCTTAATAGGAGAGCAATTGCTTTCCAGCCCACAGACACGTGTAAAGTCACTCACAATCCATCGAAGACATTTACAATGAAAGCAGTGATTTAAAAGGGAGGCCAAGGGTGACTTCAGATACACAGTCACCAGATGCAAGGACTGTGTTTCAATCCCAACATAGATAAACTGGAAAAAGATAGAACACTTAGCACGACAGGGCAAATGTGAAGTCTGACCGGATATTTGATGATGATATTAAGGAATTGTTCATTTACGATGGGAGGATGGTATTTAGGGCATATTTCAAAAGGGGAACCCTCGTCTTTTAGAGATTTATATAGAAATATTTTGTCTACTTTTTAATGGGGAAAAATAGACGTCAATGCAAAGAAATGTCTGCTACCTTAATCCTGACCAAGGCTCTATGATTACAGATAGACGGTTGTTTTCAGGTGAAAGCACTTTGCATGGCTCAGTCAGAAGCAAGCCAGGGCCAGCTCACAGGTGCTTGGAGATGCCCTGAGGTTTCCAGCCGGCAACTAAGCTGGAGACAGAAGACTTGCATTCTAGGTCTGCCACTGTGGGTGACTCTTGATGTCCTCGTAACCTCTGGCAGCTGTCTCACTTATAAAAGGGTATAAAGACACCACCACCCTTCTGCCTACCCCACAGTTGCTGTAAAGACACATTCCTGGTTACACCATGGAGTAAATGAATCTTAGGCTAGTGTCTAAGGCATGTACCAAAAGGTTAGTGTGCAAGCATATCCACACATGATTGTGATTTGTCACTCCAACACAAGATTGGCATGCCCATCCTGTTTCTGGTCCTAGAAGTCCTATCAGCAGGTGGAAGAAATGGATCCATCTCTAAGACTGGAGTCTCATCCCTAGCAGCTCCTGCTGTGAGGAGGAGTCAGGAGAGATGGTTGAATGGATGAAGGCATGGGCCCGCCTGAAAAACCATATAGCATAACTCACGTGGAAGGCAGTGCTGTTACTAGGATCTTACATTTTCAAAATACAGCCTGCTCTTTGGAGCTCTGAGCCTCACAGCAACTTCCAAACCTGACTTCCTTGACCGCCTGGAGAAGCAATTGGCTTCTTCAAGGGGAGCATGATTTCAAGAGAAGATAATTTAGCCAGCCAGTCATATTTTCATCCTAGCTCTAGTTTCTCTTGCATGTATTTCTGAATGGGACACTTGGAAGAAAGCCACTGTTCTCATTAAGAAGGCCATTGCAGGGCCGGGCATGGTGGCTCATGCCTATAATCCCAGCACTTGGGGAGGCTGAGGTGGGTGGATCATTTGAGCTCAGGAGTTCGAGACCAGCCTGGCCAACATGGCAAGATCCAGTCTCGATAAAACATACAAAAATTAGCTGGGCATGGTGGTGTGCACCTATAGTCCCAGCTACTCAGGAGGCTGAGGTGGCAGGATGACTTGAGCCTGGGAGGCAGAAATTGCAGTGAGCCAAGATTGTGCCATTGCACAGCCTGGGTGGCAGAGCCAGATCCTGTCTCAAAAAAAAAAAAAAAAAAAAGACAGTCATTGCAGCAATCTTGCTCCCCATTGATTTGCTCACTGTTGATTATTTCCATGTTGCGTGTCCCATAATGGGGAGTAAGATGAACCAGGAAGGGAAGGATCATTGCAAAACTGCGCTTAAATCTGCTGAAGATGCAGACTACCCAGAGCAAGGACCATCACCTATTCTTTGCCTCTCTCATCTAATATGGCTGTGCAGTAGGATCTGCTGCAGGTCACTATGTAAACAATAGTGGTATTGAATCTAAGCACTGATTATCAATAGCTGTTAACATCTCCATAAGAGAGATAACAGGTTATGATGTGCCTCTGAATGGAAGAACACACAAGTACCTGTGAAGTCATCTTGTCCCTAAATCAAATCTGAATCTGATCAAATCGCTAGATTCAACCACCAATATGCAGGAAATATGGAGAATCGAGACGCGAATTAAACAATGCGATAGGGCACGCTATCAGCAGAGTCCTGATGGTGGGGACCATGACAGGATACGCAACCTAGGATTTCCCACAAATAAATTACAAGGGAGAAAAGGGGACTAAAAGAGACTTAAAGAGATAATATCAACCAAGTGCAAGGTACAAGTGGGAACCTTATTTGGATTTTGCCTCAAACTAAAAAAAAAGACACGACAATGGGAAATTAACACTCATGTATTATTATAATATGGAATTCCTGTCCATATTTTTGGTGTGAAATAAACTATATTACTATAGTTTATATAATATAACCTAGTTATGGTTTTAAAAAAGAGTTTAAATTAGAAATTCATAGTGAAATAGCTATAGATAAAATATGATATTTGAGCTTTGCTGGAAAATATGATTGATACACATTGAAAAAAAAAGATTAGTTAAAAGCTGATAATTGTCAAGACTGCATGATGGGGCATGGGGGCCTCATTATACTGTTTGGCACACTTTGTACATATCTGAAATTTTTCTTTTTTTCTGAAACAGAGTCTCACTCTGTTGCCCAGGCTGGAGTGCAGTGGTTCAATCATGGCTCACTACAGCCGCAACCTCTCCAGGTTCAGGTGATCCTCCCACCTCAGCCTCCCAGGTAGCTGAGACTACAGGCATGCACCACCACACCCAGCTAATTTTTATATTTTTTTGTAGAGATGGGGTTTTGTTATGTTGCCTAGGCTGGTCTTGAACTCCAGAGCTCAAGCAATTCACCTGCCTCAGCCTCCCAAAGTGCTGGGATTTTAGGCATGAGCCACTGTACTCAGCTTTGACATTTTTCTATACTAAAATGTTTAAAAAATTTAAACTGATTGATAAAATATACCAATATTGACTTAGATCATTAAGGCATTTTGGGACATCTGGACTTTTCGCACTGGATATACAATACATCCATATCCATTAGGTGAGAAATATTTTATCTATTATAAGCAACAACCAAACATTTCATGATTTTATTCTAGGTTTAGCAGAACTTGAGATAATGTAGGTAAGAAAAGGATTAGTAGATGCTGTTTAGCTCAGGGAGAAGACCCCAGGTTGTGAAATCCTGATGCGTACACAAAGAACCCAGAGAAAGGCAGGTGGAGTTTTAAATTTTCATATTACGAGAAGCAACTGCCTACAGGATGAACTTTATTCTGCATGTAACCTGTGCCATTTGAGACCAAAGCCTCATTTTCTCCACATTAGTTAGCTAGCAAAGGGTGGTAACCCCAAGAATGAACACAAATCTGGACTGTAATAAAGATGCCTTCCAGTTAAAGGTTAAACAAATGCCTTCTGGGGAAGAGCCAGCAGCCCGAGCTCACATGTGCAATTCACCACTCTTCTACCTAAAACCTCTCCATCAATTTCCACCCTAATTCCTATGTTCCTAGAAATATAAAAACCTTTCCATAACCAGCCTGGGGATTTTCTCGGGGAGAAGTTGAATTAAATTTCTTTAGCAATCTTGCTGTAAGTGACAAGCACACATGATTTAAATACCTCTAAATTGAGAATTTCCATATGGACTTGGCCTTATAAATATCAGACGCTGATAAAAATTACTGTTAAGAAAAAATGTGGGGATAGTTTGCAATTATCCATTGGGCACATCAGTCGTTGGCAACAAAGGGCAATCCGAGTTGAGCCGTCCCTTGGGGCTCTCTGGAAGTTTGTGTCTGTGTGTTGAAGGGGCCAGATGCCTGTGGGTTTGATAGGGTGATGGATTGTAAACAAAATGGGATTGGACACACAAACAACTGTACAAATCGGCAGTAAAACAATTAGAGGTTCTTCTGTGTTGTTTGAATTGCATGCAACATTTTTTTCTTCTTGTAGAAGAACAAACTTTACATGCTTGCCGCTCAAAAATACAAAAAAATACCAATGTTGCAGTTCTCTTTGCAATAATCTGAGCTAATGCCAGAGCCACAGTGTGTGCTCAATAAATGTTAACTATTGGGTACTCAAGAGCAAAAATGCATCTCCAAAGTGGCCTTGTAGAAAGAAGGTGGCCCATGAGTATTTAGAATAGTCAAAATCATAGTGATGGAAAGTGGACGCTGGCCAGGCGCGGTGGCTCACACCTGTAATCCCAGCACTTTGGGAGGCCGAGGCGGGCAGATCATGAGGTCGGAAGATCGAGACCATCCTGGCTAATACGGTGAAACCCCATCTCTACTAAATATACAAAGAATTAGCCAGGCATGGTGGCATGTGCCTGTAGGCCCAGCTACTTGGGAGGCTGAGGCAAAAGAATTGTTTGAACCTGGGAGGCGGAGGTTGCAGTGAGCCGAGATCGTGCCACTGCACTCAGCCTGGGCGACAGAGGGAGACTCCGTCTCAAAAAAAAAAAAAAAGAAAGTAGACATTGTCAGGGTGTCAGGGGTGGGGGGAAAGAATGCAAAGTTAGTGTTTAATCGATATGGGAGGTAAAGAGTGGGGAATTGTTGTTAAATGGGTACAGAGTTTCAGTTTGGCAAGATTAAAGAGTTCTGGAGGTGGATGGTGGTCATGGCTGCACAGCGATGTGAACGTACTCAATGCCACCGAACTGTTCACTTACAAATGGTTATGATCGCTTGAGCTTGGGAAGTGGAGGCTGCAGTGAGCTGTGATCACACCACTGCACTCCAGCCCGGGTGGCAGAGTGAGAGTCTGCCTCAAAAACAACATTTTTTAAAAAGGATAATATGCTTTTTATTTTCCAGAGTTGTCCTAAAAAGTAGGGACAGATGGTCACTCTCAGAAGCATTCCCTTAAACACCATTTCCCTTTAAAAGGCAATAAACCTCAGCAGAAACAAAAATAAACAAAACATTTGCTCTCCAAAAAAATGAGGAAGGGAGGAAAAGAAAAAAAAAAAAAGAAGGCCCGGCCATCCATCATGAAAGCCTGACTCTGTGACAGTTGGCTTGGCAGAATGGTGTCACAGGGGGACAGTGGAGGTTGTGTCATGCTCAGACCACACCAGCTTCTGTCCGGGCACAACACCCTGGAGGTGAACAGGAGATGAAAAGTACAAAGCGCTTGGCCAGCCCGGACTGCACCTTGCTTCTTCCCAGGGGTGTCCAATCTTTTGGCTTCCCTGAGCCACATTAGAAGAAGAAGAAGTGTCTTGGGCCACACATGAAATACACTAACACTAACAATAGCTGATGAGCTATTAAAAAAAAAAAATCACAAAAACAATCTCATACTGTTTTAAGGGAGTTTATGGATTGGTGTTGGGCCACATTCAAAGCCATCCTGGGCTGCATGTGGCCCGTGGGCCGCGGGTGGACAAGCTTGTTCTAAGCCATGCTGAAGAGGACTGAACACTCACTGGAGGTTCTAAATTGGATGAAAACCTTACCCAAAGTGGTACCCAAAGAGAGGATGTTTTTCTCAACCGCTCACGTGACCTCAAAGTAATATTGGGCACTACGGTCAGAAAGTCTCGGAGGGTCTCAGTTTCAAAGATAATTTTGATGAACACAAAATCCTCAGTTGTAAGAAAATAAACCCAGGGCCCTGGGTGGCTCCTTCCAGATCCCCCAAGCCCTCGCTGCTCAGCTCAGCCCTGCTGTGAGCTTGACTCACCCGTCGGAGCCTGGCCTGGAAGGGGTGCTGTCCGATGAGAGGGAAGAGACAGAGGCCACAGACAGAGGGCGGGATGAGGAAGGCATCGTGAAGGACCGCACCATGGACCGGGGGCGGCTGCCTCTTCTATCGTCCAGACTTGAGGGCTGAGAGCGAGAAAGAGAGAGAAGAAGACTTGTTTGATGCCTGTGCCTGCCATGGTCAGACTCCTGAGATAAAGTGGCCTTAGCTGTGTGGAATCGAGACCAGCATCGTTCAGACTTCTGTAAACAGTACGTGTTCTTGTTCTGAGTGGAAGACAAAAACAATGATTATTTTCGAGTCTTTTAAAACCTAACCCAATACTGTGAAAGTATTGGAAGGAACCTTCTTAGCCTTTTAATATTCAGTGCAAGTTTTCTTCAAAGACCACAATGTGTCAACACATTCCAAAGCCACAGGAGAATGTGCCGACCAGAAAGTTTAATGTAGAGTAACACCTAGAGAGTGATTAAAGAGTCTTTCGATCTTTAGATGCATTTTGTATACCTCTGCAGGTTGATAGACTACACAGGCCATCAAAATGCATGAATCCATAATGACTGACCTCCTCCAGACAAAAATAAGATGCTCCTGCTGCTTAATGAAAAGTACGTTTCCTTTCTGCAAGTGACTGATGCCACAGAGTAGATGAAACCACTGCTGAAGTTGCTAAAGCTTCTCCCACTTGCTAGGTAGTGAACTAGTGATGCATTGTGCCAAAAAAAAAAAAAAAAAAGATCTCTAGATGGACTTTTCCATCTTCTTCTTGACATATTACTGAAGCAAGCATCCTTGAAATACAGCATGTGTCAACATCTAATTAGCTAGAAAATTCCAGTGTACCTGCACCCCGAGCCAGATGTTGGCACATCTGGGACTGCAGCTGCTGCACAAGGACCTTCCTTTAACCTGAGGATGTGGAAACTAAATTCCTGTAGGGCACTTCCTCTCTGTGTGGCGTTGACTTCCCCACCCTGCAACCCCACCCCATCCATCTCATTCAGCCAATCAACTACGGAAGACCTGCTGTGGACCATGGTTCCAGCCCTCCGAGGCCAGAAGCGGTAGATTACAGGTAATATTAATATAACGCCACTTCCCCTTCTGAAAAGTGGGCCTTTTTCTTAAATATGTGATCCCAAATAAAACAGCATTTGATGTGTAAACTATCTCTTTAATAATAAAAACCTCAAAATTGTAAAAGGGCAGGAATTGGCCCACATTTTCTGTAAAGCAGTGGTCCCCAACCTTTTTGGCACCAGGAACCGGTTTCACGGAATACAATTTTTCCACAGACCAGCAGGGGATGGTTTCAGGATGAAACTGTTGCACCTCAGATCATCAGGCATTAGATTCTCATAAGGAGTGTGCAACCCAGATCCCTCACATGCACAGTTCACAATCGAGTTCATGCTCCCATGAGAATCTAATGTTGCCACTGATCTGATAGGAGGCAGAGCTCAGACAGTAATGCTCCCTCACCCGCTGCTCACCTCCAGCTGTGGGCCCAGTTCCTAACGGGCCACAGACTGGTACCAGTCCACTGCCTGAGGGCTGGGGCCCCCTGCTGCAAAGGACCAGGTAAGTATTTTAGGCTTGCAGGACATATGGTCTCTGTGGAAACTAGCACACGCTGCCACGACAGCACAAAAGCAGCCACAGATAATACAGAAATGAATGAGCATGGCCCGCCTGCCAACAAAACTTTATTTACACAACCAGGCCAGGGGCCACAGTTTGCTGACCACTGGCTCTGAGTGACGTGCAGCTGGGATTTGCCAGCAGAGAGGGGCTGGTCAGTCTTGGACCTGCACCAATGATGGTGCCAGGGGATAGCTTCATGGAGATGTTCATTGTAATTACTCTGCCTTTAGAAGAAACTAAAAGGGAAATGGTTGCTTGGGGATTATCCCCAACTGTGAAAACCTTACCCCATACATAATCTCAGAAGGTGGCCTCAGATCTTGGTTGAGATGTGTGAGTATGGATTTCAAGGAATAAAGGAAGGGGGTTGGCAGGAGGATGACTCCCGTCAAGGAGGGACAGAGGGCACTCCCTGGGTGCGACCATGGGTTTATTGGGCAGTCTGCTGCATAATTCCTTCTTGATTGAGCCTCTAGAAATCAAGACATCAGGGCTTTACTTTTGTTTCATCTGATGCAATTAGGGTCTCACCCAGTCCTGGGAGGTGGGACTCCACGGCCAGACACTGTGACTGAAAGCAGGGCTGGTGGGTAGGAGTTGGGAACATTGGAACTAGGCTGGAATTGTGGCCCTGGCACTGACGGTGTGACCCTCCATAAAACCCCGAGCCACTCGGAGCCCCAGCTTCCTCCTGAGCACACAGGGAGCAGTCCTCCCTGCCCAGAGGGCCAGCATTAGAACTAAATGAAATGATGCCGGGGAAGCCCACAGGGCTCGCTACCCTGATGGCTGCTGCTGTCTTCACCGCCTGAGCAAACACTCATTCCAGTTCTCTGACCAGGAGCGACCCTCTGGCCCTGCCTAATGACCCTGAGTTTTACGTTGCTGTCTCCCGGCTGAGCTGTAACGTCCCACCTTGAGCCAGCCACAGGTGTTTACTGCCCAGAGTCTTGGATGGGAATGGGCTGGGTTGAAGGGGTTGGCTGAACTTAATCACAGGGACCAGTGCTGTACAAGGAAGGGTGAGAAGCAGGCACACTTCATCGTGATCTGGAATGTCCCTTTCCAGATGCTATACAAATGCCAGCTACAGCCTGGAAATCCACAGAGGGTGACACATTTTCCTTTGGAGAGAGCAGGTGGGGGAGGAGGGGCTGGGGGGTGGGGCAGAAGATGGGCAGACCCAGCAGGGAGGGTGCGAGTGTGATGTTAGAACCTTGGCCGGCCCTCACAGGCCACAAGACACAACTGCACCATCAGCTCTGCATCTGAAACAGAACCCTGGTCCCTGGCTGTTCTTGTAGGCCATGCCACACTGCTTCTCCTCCCCATGGAACTCCAGCACAAGGAATAGGTGAAGCTAAATGTTCCTGCTGAGGCAGGGGCTATCAGCTCCACCTCCCAGCAACACCCCTCCCAGCAGCCTCTGAGGAACCCCAGGGTCTCATGGATCCCAGTTAAGAGAACTACTGGGATGGGTCCCCCCGGCAGCTGTGGAGGGAGGGCGAGAGAGGAGAAATCCTGGAAGCTGGGGGCCAGGTCAGGGGCCAACTGTGATGGCAAAGATGGTGGGGTGAACCCCAGCACCACCAGGGGATACCACGGCTAGAACTAACTTGAGGGAGGAAGGGTGACTCCTGGTTCTCTCCCGGGTCTGGGTGGCCAGCGGGTGTTGTGACAGTAGGTGGGGAGGGGAGAGGGGGACGATGGCATGTTGGGGTTATGGCTCTCCATGGTGTTTGGAGTGATGAGGTGGATGGGAGTCGAGAGAATGCAGAACCAGGATCAATTTCCCTGCTCCTAATCGGACTTGAAGAGGTAGATGAAGATTGGGTGAGAAACCTAAAGCTCTTTTTCACAAGCCTGAAGGCAACACACATGCCTCCTGCACGCTGTGGGCCGGTGAGGGCATGGGGGCCAATGCCGAACGTGGCGCTGTGGGCCGGTGAGGGCACGGGGGCCAATGCCGAACGTGGCAGGTGCTCACGGGCTCATCCCTGGGGCCCTGCACACCTCGCTCCCTAAAGGTCAGGAGAAGCTGGGCTGCAGAGCTCCCATCCAGGGAATGGCAGCTCCTTGGAGCCCCAGGACTGGGAAGATGAAAGCCAAGGCAGAGTGGCAGAGGGGCCTGGGTATCAAGAAGTCAGAGGGCATCCACATCTTCTCTTTCTATGGCTTAAGCTGGCTCAGAAACATTGACACAATGGTTTATGTCCTTTCTATGGGTTTATTTTTAAATTTTAAAATCCATCTTTTTTGCAAACAGGGTGATATTAGATTGCTTTTCAAAGTGCTCTGAGATGATTGCAAGTTTCCAAAGTAGGTAAGACAGGAAAGGCACATCCCAGACTGCGTTTTATTGCCACATTTCTCAGGGAAGGACAGGGGGACCTGCCAGTCCCCTTGACTGCTCAAAGGATGCTTGCAGAGCCTGCTGTTGGGGTCGAAGGATGGAGCAGGACTCTGCAAGGTGGGTCCGGGGAACAAAGTATTCCAGGGTGGAAAATGCAACCTTCATTCTGTAAAAGCCTCCCACCCCCTAGACGGGGTGCCCCAGCTGGCGCTACAGAGAAGGGTGGGGAGGTTGATGGAGATGGTGCTGCCTCACGATGTGCTGGAAATAAGCTCCAGCCAAGGACACACGGCACCCCAATCCACACAGCACCCCAATCCACACGGCATCCCAATCCACACGGCACCCCAATCCACATGACACCACAATCCACACGGTACCCCAATCCACACGGCACCCCAATCCACACGGCACCCCAATCCACATGACACCACAATCCACACGGCACAATCCACATGGCACCCCAATCCACACAACACCACAATCCACATGGCACAATCGACATGGCACCCCAATTCACACGGCACCCCAATCCACACGGTACCCCAATCCACATGGCACCCCAATCCACATGGTACCCCAATCCACACAGCACCCCAATCCACACAGTACCCCAATCCACATGGCACAATCCACACGGTACCCCAATCCACATGACACCCCAATCCACACGGCACAATCCACATGGTACCCCAATCCACACGGCACCCCAATCCACATGACACAGTCCACACAGCACCACAGTCCACAAGGTACCCCAATCCACACAGCACCCCAATCCACAGGACACCACAATCCACATGACACAGTCCACACAGCACCACAATCCACACGGTACCCCAATCCACACGGCACCCCAATCCACACGGCACCCCAATCCACACGACACCACAATCCACACAGCACAATCCACATGGCACCCCAATCCACACACCACCACAATCCACATGGCACCCCAATCCACATAACACCACAATCCACATGGCACAATCGACATGGCACCCCAATCCACACGACACCCCAATCCACATGGCACCCCAATCCACAAGGCACTCCAATTCACACGGCACCCCAATTCACATGGCACCCCAATCCACACAGCACCCCAATCCACAGGACACCACAATCCACATGACACAGTCCACACAGCACCACAATCCACATGGTACCCCAATCCACACGGCACCCCAATCCACATGACACAGTCCACACAGCACCACAGTCCACATGGTACCCCAATCCACACAGCACCCCAATCCACAGGACACCACAATCCACATGACACAGTCCACACAGCACCACAATCCACACGGTACCCCAATCCACACGGCACCCCAATCCACACGACACCACAATCCACACGGCACAATCCACATGGCACCCCAATCCACACAACACCACAATCCACATGGCACCCCAATCCACACAACACCACAATCCACATGGCACAATCGACATGGCACCCCAATCCACATGACACCCCAATCCACATGACACCCCCCAATCCACACGGCACCCCAATCCACAAGGCACTCCAATTCACACGGCACCCCAATTCACACGGCACCCCAATCCACACAGCACACCAATCCACAGCACCCTACCTTCCTGCCCTTGCTTTCTCCACCTGTGCCCAAAGCAAGCATACTCAGAACTCATGAATGTGGCAGAGAAGGGGATACGCAGGATGTCTGGTGAGCCAGACAGCTTTCTGTGATTTTGAAATATACATTAAATGACTGAGAAAAGAGGAAGCTTTTCACTTAGGAAGAAAATGTCAAGATTTCACAAGTGTTTGTTTCTTAGAATGAATTAATACAGGCATCAACTTTGAAAGAGATGTGATGTGACGCACTCCGAAACGCTTCTTGCCACTCAGCTCTGATTGTAATGAGTTGCAGGCTCTGAAGCTATCAAGCGCTACTCTAGCATTCTGACTTGCACAAAGGATCCTCCAGCCCAGCCTTGAAGGACAGCGCCCTGATTTCCAAGCCTGTTCACCTGCAGCAGCTCCCGCTGGGCTGGCAGTTCCAGACTGCCACCTGCTGAGTTTTCAACCTCAGAGCAGCAGTTGTGTTATGTTGGCTTTGTTGGGTTCAAGCCCTGCTGGGCCTAGGACCCTCTCATCTGATGGACACCAGGTCCTAGGCTTGGAGGCACCAAGGTTCGGTCGTGCCCGGCAGAGGCGGGGAGACTGGGAGAGCATGCAGTGTGATCATAACCAAATTACCTTCTCTCAGGGGTTGCCCAGGTCTCATATGCATTTCCTACCATGTGGGAAAGAGGCGGAGAAGCTCTGTGGTGCCAAATGTTAGCCCCTGGAGTAGGGGCTAAAAGCACAGACCCTGGAGGTACATGGATAGGGCTTGAACCATGGGTCTGCCACGTGCTAGGGTGTGACCTACTTACCTTCCCATGTCCCCGTTTCCTTGATTGTAAAATGCAGATGACTGCAGTGCCTGCTTCACAGAATGTGAGGCAGATTAAGCAACTGAGTATCTATACAGCACTTAGGAAGGTCCCTGGCACGTGGGGAGCACTAAATTAGTGTTTGCTTATTGAGATCAATGTGTGAAAGAAAATAGGGTTCAACAGAGAATAGCTGAGAACTTCAGGGACTGGTGGACAGGCGGCCCTGGGCCCAGAAAAAAACCAAAATGGCACACCCCACTCGACACCTGGTCTTCAAGGAGCAGAGGAGAGTGCCGTATGTTACCTGGGAGAAGCAGCGCGACTTCCCACAGCTCGCCTTCCTTTTGCCGGGGAGTTGAAGCCCTGTGCACACCCCCTCAGTGCGGGCAGGCATGGAATTCCAGTAGACAGAAGAGAGCTCCCTGCTTCTCTGTGCCACATTGCCCCTCATCCCTGAACAATGGGGAGTGGGGACCCTTTGCTGTGTCTGGTGTCTCCACAGTTCCCGAGCAGGCAGGGTAGGCTCAGCAAAGCTCCCAGAGACTGAGTAAAGATGGGAGCACCACTCTGAGCTGCAAAGCAGGGCAGCACTGTGACTCACGGCGCCTGGCTTTGCTCCCACATCTGCTAAGGCATGGCTCCTGGGGACAGTCTCAAGTGGGCTGTAAGATTTGAACGGCAAGGTTTTTGCATCATTAAAACTCAAGCTGCTCTCCACCCTGCTCCTGATGCCAGCCTCTGCTCAGAAACCTTCCATAAACTCATTGCAAAAGCTCAGTTCTACCCTTCATCCCGAGCAAAGCCTCCTGCCCCAGCCTAGCATCCCTTGTTCTTGGAGGTTGGCTGCCTTTCCATCTCCGCTCTGAATTTTCTCTTCTGCCCAAAGCATGCCTGTGTCTGCACTGGCCCCTGGCCTGCCATTCAAACTCCTGCCTCTCAGCCTCTGTTGAGGGAGTCCTTTCCCCAGGCAGTGTCTTCTTGATCTCCTCCCCTGACCACATCTGGCTTATCTTCCTTGGTCTAGATCAATTACCCCTTCCTACAATAGGTAAATCTTCACTAATAATTTCACACTCCAGATGTTGGTCACTTCTCCCTTGATGGCCATGATCCTCTGATGTCAACCTTGGGCTGGGCCACCTCTGCCATGGGCCGTCGTGAGTGCTGTTGCCCTGTGGATGACCGAACCCTTTGTGTGTATTGTATGACTGTAGGTGTGCACTGTCAACCAGCTGAGTTGCCTGGGTGCTGTGAGATTTCTCCATTGCTCTGCAACAATAAGGTTGGACTGTGTTCACAGCAGGTGAGGGGGCATTTGGTAATCAAGGAAATTCATGAATGTTTATTCGCCCTGGCATTTCCAGTTATTGAAAGGAGGTTGCTGAGTTGCCGGTAGACAAGACTGCCCAAGGGGGCTGAGCTCCCTCACATCCCACTTCCTAAGCAGGCACCATGTGTACATGTGAGTTCCTCTGCTCTGGAAGCTTGTCCCAGTTCAACAGTGGGATGCCCAGACACCCACTCTTCTGCAACACTACGCATACTACCCTCTTACCATGATTCGGACGCCGTACTCTTTCTCCACCTTTTCCTTCAGCTGTTTGAAACAGGCCTCCATCCTCTCGTGGAATGGCCTCAGCGCCTCCGTGACTTTGTCTCCATGGATTCTGATCCCTTCGGCCAGAAAAGGAATCTGGAAAACACAGAGGTTGACATTCCTTATTTCTTGGATAATGGTCTAGGAAGAGCAATGCACACTTGGGGAAAGGGGAACTGGCAAAATGATCTGCTTTGGTTTCCAAATCAAACCAGCTGATTCAATTTACCAGAAGGCATATTACCATCAAAGACCAAAATGTTTACATGAAAACCATTTGTGTTCTGAATTGACTATGTCCAGTGTGGTGCGCCCGACACCACGGCTACTCAGTTAATTTCCCAGAATAGACTTATCTGTGCTTTTCACTTGAGTTTGGGAAGAGCTACACCTTGAATTTGTTTAGATGTAACTTGTTCTATTAGCAAAGGGTCATGTCAGAGTGTGAACATTTTTTAGCTAAGAATATTGCCTTTACGAGAACCCTATTCCAAAAGGTAATTACATGTGATCTATAGTCCTGAAAAATCTTCCTTTTTTGGAAGGGAAAACCAAATTTATTCTTCTTTAAAACTAAAAATAATCGCTTCTCTGCCGACACTGCTGTCACAAAATATCCATGCCAACATTTCACTTCCGAGAGTGGAGATGAAGCTGACCTTTAAAAACGTTCTAAGAGAGACATTTTCATTCTCTCAGCTGCAGAGACCCACCAGAGTTGCTGCTGTTGTGGGGTGGGAGAAGGAAAAGTCTCCCTTTCTGTCCCTGGTCTCTGCTTCCCCCCAGGGCTTGGACTCAGTTAGACATTCTTCCATGTAATCAAGCTAAGAGGCTTCCTCTCAATAATTTATAATTAAATCAAAATACTGATTAAAAACAGATTTTCCTAATAGGACAGAACACCAATCTAAATGAGCAGATTTATTAGTATGAACGATAATAAGTACACAATTGAATTTCATGTGAGCAAATTCAAGAAATCTTATCAAGATGAATCAACGCATCAAATGTATTTGGTTACCATTTATAGCACGCAGCTGTTGCCTCTCTTGGTGCTCCAGGAAAGGAGGGAGTAGCAGCGCTCTCCTCGCTCGTAGCCCTCCTAGCCTGCTTGGAGGCTGCACCGACACAACAGTTTGTTTTGCTGACAGTTGGCCCCAAACCCTAGGCACACGTCAGGCCTTTCTGGCCAGTTATCACCGAAAGGACAGCATACAGAGAGATTTCAAAATACTTGGGATGTTTTAATATTCCCTATGAATTACTCGTGCAGATGGCAGCTTCCCCGGGGCTAGCTGCGGTTTACTCAGGGCCAGCAGTAGAAAATGCTCACTGTCAGCCTTCTGCCTCCTGAGTCCCGCCTTGGGGGATGACGCAGACAGACCGGGACAACTTTTGGCGGGATGTCGAATGTGTTGTGTCTCTCTCTGGATGCAAAGGCAGGGAGGTGTGGAGGTGCTGTTGCAAGGTGAAAGCACAGCCACCCTAGATACTAAAAGCATTTCTGATTTAGGGTGGGCCTTTCTCAAACTACAAAATGTAATCTAGTTCCTGAGTTTTGCTGTTGTTGGTGTTGACGGTGGTGTGATAAAACTCTTAATGGTCAGATTCTTTCTGTCAAAGAAGGTACTTGCCAGATGAGAGTTAAGACCATTTGGTTTAGGACGCTCCTGCTGCTCGAACTGCAATCTGATAGGTGAAATTTACCAGGTGTGAGAATTCACCACTCTCAGCAGTTCCTGACATTGATGGGAAATAACCTTCTGATGGGACAGGAACTGGTTCCCTGTTACATGTCTATTTGGGGCTGAACTGCAGGTGTGATCCTAGATGAAAGAAGATAAGAGGATGCCCTGAGTAAACATATTCCAACGCACAAAGCACTTGACATAGACCGAGGGTCTGAAATGGTCTCTGGAGACCCTGTAGTTCAGTGGGTTCCACTCTGGCTAAGCATCAGAATCTCAGGTGGATTCCTGAACCCCACCTCCAGAGCCCTGATTTGCTGTAGGCAGATCCCAGGAATCTGCATTCCTAAAGAGTTTCTCAGAGCCCAGAGATGGGAGAGGACTTTCCCTAAGTCACACCTCTAATGAATCAAAGCGAGCCTGCAGCCTGCTCTACAAAGACGCCCTCCTGATGGGCCGTATTTGAAGTTTGCTCCTGTCTGTCCCCTGCACAGATTCATGCCCTGAAAGCAGCACAGAACATTTGGAAGCCTTGCTTAATGCTCCAGGAGCACCACCCCTGGACACAACAGTCATGCTCGTCATCAGCTGGGGATGATGGCTGAGTTCAGCCTTTCATCTTCGTACATTTCAAAAGAGAAATATGTATACATCACAGTAGTTTAATATGAGACTGTATGGATTTATCTCTGGATACTCGGCAGGGATGCTCCACAATGACAGCTGTGTATGGAGAAAGATGGAATTGTGCCTTTGAGAAAGTGACTCATGACCTGGTGCCAGCCGCAAACCTACAAGAGGCACCACACAGTGTGCACCCTGACTGCCACCTCCCACCCAGCAAGGAGCAGGTCAGCCCATCCTCTGTTTCTGAGGCAGCAAGCAGGGCTGAGGAGGAGCTGCCTGGGACTTATTAACCAACCTTCACAAACCATTTTATGCATCGGAGCTGAGCTTATTATATATCGGTGATGAAAACTCTGCACATGAGTCCTGGGGCTCCCAGGAGAAAAACCTCACTCTGCCCTGACAGTTTCAGGAAAAAACCAAACCAAATGAACTAATAAACAAAAAGAGAATAAAGCATTCTGATAAATTCAAACTTCTTATTTTTAATGAACATAGGACTCAGTTGCCAATACCAAGATACGGGTTTTCCAAACATTTGCAAATGAAAGCAAAATCACAGGTAATGTTTGGAATATGCATTTTTCATCACTCTTTGATTTAATGAAGTTACTAGAAAACTGATTCTTTCTTTTAACTTTCCTGTGACCTGCTTTAAAATTCACCCTTTAATATAGTTATTAGGAATGATGACATAGTGCTGACATAAAGCCGCTCTCTGGGGAACAAATTATTTTCCTCTGTAGGACTTGAAACTCTTAAAATCCAATTTGCTGTAAAAGCTTATAGGAAAAAAAAAATCAATAGAACTTTTGCAGACCAAACTAGTTTTTGTATAGCAATAGTTTTATAGCCTGCAGAGGAATTTTGAATTTCATACCCTTTAGTAAAAAATCTACAACATCTAAAATGGAATCATTCACAATTTTAAACTCTCTCCCACTTTTTTAGTTACAGAGGGAGACTGTCTACATGAGGCTTACAATCCATGCAAAGAAGCCACAGTTGGCCAACAATGTCCCTTTCAGTCAAACTCTGAGGACGTTCAAAACCATAACTCCAAAGCAAACAGATTTCAAATGCAGATTTGTGACAAAGTCTGATTTCTTCCCTTTTAATATAATTTTTGTTTATATATACATATAAATAAAACTTCTCACTCATTAAAATGGCTATTACTTAAAAGATAAACAGGCCAGGCGCGGTGGCTCACACCTGTAATCCCAGCACTTTGGGAGGCTGAGGTGGGCGGATCACAAGGTCAAGAAATCGAGACCATCCTGGCCAACATGGTGAAACCCCATCTCTACCAAAAATACAAAAATCAGCCAGGTGTGGTGGCACACACCTGTAGTCCCAGCTACTCGGGAGGCTGAGGCAGGAGAATCGCTTGAACCCGGGAGGTGGAGGTTGCAGTGAGCCAAGATCACGCCACTGCGCTCCAGGCTGGTGACAGAGCGAGACTCCATCTCAAAAAAAAAAAAAAAAAAAAAAAAAAGACAAACAAAATAACAAGTCTTGTTGGGGGTGCAGAGAAGTTGGAATCACGCATTACTGCTGGTGGGAATGTCAAATGGTGCTGCGACCGTAGAAGAGTTTGGCAGTTTCGCAGAAAAGTAAACGCAGAATACATGAGCCAGCAATTCTAAATTTGGGTGTATACCCCAAACTATGGGAGTGTTGAAAGCAGGGACTTGAGCAGGTATTTGTACACCCACGTTCACAGCAGCATTGTTCACACCAGCCAAAAGGTAGAAACAACCCACGTGTTGTTCCTCGACAGATCCGTGGAGAAACACATTGCGGCCTAGCCCTGTAATGGAGTATTACTCAGCCTTAAAAAGGAATGAAGTTCTGACACACGCTACAACGTGGATGAATCTGGAAGACATTCTGCTAAGAGAAACAAGCCAGACACAGAAGGACAAGTATTACATGATTCCACTCATATAAGGTATCTAGAGTAGGCAAATTCATAGAGACACAAAGTAGAATGGTGGTGACCAGGAGGTGGGTGGAGGGAGGAATGGGGAAGTCGTTCAATGGGTAGAGAGTTGGAGCTTTGCAAGATGACAAGGCTCTGGAGATGGATGGTGGCGGTGCTGGTTGTACAACAATGTGAATGTACTTACTGCCTCTGAACTGGACACTTAAAAATGTTTAAGATGGGAAATTTTATGTTATGTATATTTTATCACAATTATTTATAATATACACATAATGTATATTATGTTTATATAATAATATAAGCACTTAGAATTATAAAAATCCAACCCATCCTATATATCTAAACACAAATTTAAGAGGACTCGTACCTTGGCTCACAACCAAGGCTCAGCCTTGCTCCACTCTAAGACGTCTCATTGGCCAATGTGCTGACGACAGAGAGGCCACTAAGAAGAGGCCCTGCTGGGATGTCAGAATAAAAATGCTCACAGTGGCCTGGTGCAGTGGCTCATGCCTGTAATTCCAGCACTTAGGCCCAGGTGGGCAGATCACCTGAGGTCAGGAGTTCAAGACCAGCCTGGCCAACATGGCAAAACCCCATCTCCACTACAAGTACAAAAAAATTAGCCGGGCATGGTGGTGCACACCTGCAGTCCCAGCTACTCGGAAGGCTAAGGCAGGAGAATCACTTGAACCCCGGAGGAGGAGGCTGCAGTAAGCTGAGGTCACGCTACTGCACTCCAGTCTGGGCAACAGAGCGAGACTTCATCTCCAAAACAAACAAACAAACAAACAAACAAACAAACTGCTCACAGTGATGTCTCATAAGAGGAACAGCCTTGCCCTGTTCTCTTTTTTTTGTTTTTTAGACAGAGTTTTGCTCTTGTTACCCAGGCTGGAGTGCAGTGGCGTGATCTCAGCTCACTGCAACCTCCGCCTCCCGGGTTCAAGCGATTCTCCTGCCTCAGCCTCCTGAGTAGCTGGGATTATAGGCGTGCACCACCACGCCCAGCTAATTTTGTATCTTGCCCTGTTCTGGACTGGGTGCAGATCAACTGCACAGCATCTCTGGGCCTTAACTGGGAGCCTGGAACCCCAGCTTAGCAAAGTGGCCTGGGCTACGACACCCGGTCCAAACCCATGCAGGCCTTTGCCCCCACCTCCCTCAACTCTCTTTACACAGTGTGGCAAGATCTCGGGGACAGCACCCTCCTTGCCTCCCACATGTGAAAAGGAAACCTAAAGAGGCAGTGGCCTAAAGCAGCAGAGCAGGCAGGTGCTGGCCAAGCTCTTGTGAGGACTGGCTCTTGACCCCTACACTTCCAGGCTCAGGAAGGCTCTGAGAAGCACAGATGCATCCGCCCGGTTCTGACACTTAAACCCAAGGCACCCAGGGTCTGCCCTTTCAAGATGCTGGCCCTCTGGGAAAGGCTCCCAAGGCCCCAGGAGCATGAGTAGAACAGTGAAATAACTTGCACAACTTCAGCTGGGAAAACACAGATGAGGACGCACACCGCTGCCAGAGGTGCACAGAGAACAGGGAGAGGGTGCACTGCAGCTTCTGACCTACATGCGTTTCACAGGGACTGCACTGGCCCGAGCGCCTTTCCTGGCACAGGCTAGAGCTCAAGGCTTCATGGCTCTGAGCTCACCTCAATGTTCTATCAATACAGACAGAGAAAAAGTTTTCCAGCAGCCGGCAGAATTGACCAACGGGAGGAAAGAGACCTTGTTCATTTGCAAGAGATAATTTTCTGGGTGTTCAAATTCCTGACTGCAGCCCAGGAGCTGAGTTGATCACGACAGCAGTGGGTGGGTTCACCCAGGGACAATCACAGCCACGTGCATCAGGACTGCAGCCCAGGGACCTCCATGCTGGCTGGTGTGTGTGCTGAGCCTAGACCCTCCTAGCTTTCCTTCCCTCCAGCCATGCAGGGCTCTCGCTGGACACTTTACCTGCCAAGCAATCAGGTCCTTGAGCTTCTCGATCTTTTCATGGGCCTCAGGGTGCTCCTGCAGGTACCGGTCTGTAAAGAAGGCCTGGTGGAGACAAGGAGAGTCGCTCAGTGCACCTGCTCAGCAAACACAGGTTTTTGCACAGTTACTGTGTGCCAGGCCCTGAGAATAGAGCTCGCCAGTTACAGTATCAGGAAAACAGCCTCAGGCGTAAGTAAGTGCACAGGCGTGGCCTTCTTCCAAAAGAACTGCATTTACAAACACAGGCAGGGGTGATCTAGGATACACCCTGTGTCCTTCAACTTCTGCCCATTCCTACAGAGCTAGGATCCAGGGAGACCAGCTGGCCAGGCCCCCTCCACCGTCAAAGCGCTACCTCCCTAGTCCTGATATTCTGGTGTTTTTGTCTAACTTTATCTTTTGGCCTTTAAGATCCCAGACCTTGTAAAAGCCACTGGAGGCCTGGGTGCAGATAAGCCCAGCCTGGGTGGGTCAGTGGGGGCTTCCTGGCTGTCTGGGGATGCCCAGGGGAGCCTGGCCGGGACTCAGGCCTTGACTTTGCTGCAGGCTTCAGCGGCCGCCACTGGCTGCTGCTGCCTGGCCTTGGCTGGGCCACTGCTGAGATTGCTCAATGAGACCAGGGGCGTTTCTGGGCTTTGGGGACTCTTGGGAATTTTCAGTCTGTCCCAGGGCAGGACTGCTTGCCCAGAGCAAGCTGGTGGGTCCCGTGCCTTTTCGTAGTTTGTGAAGCCCCCCATGACAGCTGGGTCCACAATGCCGTTCAGGAGCATGGAGAGCGGGTTGATGGGCAGGCTGGGGTCATCCAGGTGCTGCTGCACCATGCTGTTGATCTTGTCGTTCGTCAGCTGCATGGTCTCGATGGCATTCTCCAGGGGGCTGATTTCCACCTGCAAAGAGAGAGGAGAGCCCGATGTCAGCCCCACAGCTGCCTCCACTCCTGGGGTCTCACCAGAGGAGCCACGTGCTCTGGGGCAGGCTTCCTGCTCCTCCATGAACCGTTCTTCCAAACAGAATTTTTGGGCGGCTGGGCATTTTATTATTATTGTTTGTTCCCAGAGATGAAAATTCCAAAGGAACAAAGCAAAGCTGCTGCTCAGCTCTGGGGGCGGGGGCTGTGTGTGTGCATGTGGCTATGCACATATGTGGTCATCCCAGGAAAACACGCAGCCTTGAGTGCTTGAATACACCTGCTTCAGAACAGACACTTCCAATCCTGTTCTTGTTCTCTGCTTGTTGTGCTGAGGGAGAAGATGTTCGGGAATTTTGAGGAATCTAGGCCCGGGCAGCCTGCACTACCTGTCCGGTTAGGGAGGGCAAAGGAGGTCAAGGCAGGGCCTCGCCATGGCACCACACACCATCATGTGAAGGAAGAGTGATGGGCAGGCGTGGTGGCTCCTGCCTGCAATCCTAGCACTTTGGGAGGCTGAGGTGGGCGGGTCACCTGAGGTCAGGAGTTCAAGACCAGCCTGGCCAACATAGCAAAACCTTGTCTCTACTAAAAACACAAAAATTAGCCAGGTGTGGTGGTGCATGCCTGTAATCCCAGCTACTCGGGAGGCTGAGGCAGAATTACTTGAACCCAGGAGGCAGGGGTTGCAGTGAGCCGAGATTGCGCCACTGTACTCAGGCTGGGCAACAGAGTGAGACTCCAAAAAACAAACAAACAACAACAAAGAGAGCTCATGGCCTCTGGGGATGGGAGGAAAAGGCTGCTTGGAGCACTCCAGGCCACCCTCACAGGCTTCATTTGCACACTTGCCATAGTTAACGACACCTTCAGTGCAGGAGATAGGGGACTGACCACTGTCCTTCTGGCTCCGGTGCGTGTCTCTCAGGGACCTCCACCCTCTTTCTCTGAGGGCCCCACAGGGCCTGGCCTGGCCGAGTCCCGGCCCAGTGCCCTCCAGCTCAGCCCTAAGGTGCCAGGGCAACGTGGCTGGGTCTAAGGCAGGGACCACAGCTGCCCTGAGGTCTTGCTCGAGCAGACCAAACCTCCTCCTCACACTGGGCCACGGGGACCATGTCCCAGGGTGACCTCAGCAATAACTTAGCTCCTTCCAAAGGAGGTGTGATGGGCCCCCACCCGTGCCCAAGAGCCCTTGGTATCTTCATGTCCGGCTTTCTTCCTGCTACAGCCTCTAGGGGACTGCCTGGGAGCTGGGGGTGGGGCAGGGCAGAGATGAACAGAGAATGGGCGATTCTGTCCGTCAGCAACCCTAGACTGGCACTCCTAGGTGGCTGTGGACATAACAGAGGCTGTCTGCCCACTGATGTCACTGTCCTTGCACTGATGGAGGGACAGCCTCGGGGAGATTGTGATCCACTGGGTGTGGCCAGCCACGTGCACCCTGCTGAGAGGGCCCCTTGTCCGGTGTCCTGGACAGCAGGCATAGCCATGCTGTCCTGACCCCACAACTTACTTTGCCAGGCCCTACGACATTTCATCCCGGGCACACAGCTTCAACAAATGCACACTCCAGGGCAGTATTCCACCTGGACTGACTGTTACCTCCCTGTTACTAATCTCATTTGCACTAAGAAAGAATCCCTTCCTATTTTTATTGAAGAAGGTTAGCTGCTGCTCCCACAGATATCCCACAGGGGTTGGTCCCAGGTGGCACGAGGAGGGCATCAGGGTTTGGTAGCAGGACGTGAGTCCTGCCATTCTGGGATTATTTGCCTTCCTGCCCTCTTAGTCTGTTCAAAATGGCCAACGCAGCCCGAGGAGAAGCTGCATCCTCACGAAAGGTCAGGGCTCCCCTCTCCACCTCCCTAAGCTCCTGCATCCGGCAGCTGTTGGCTGGCAGGCCCCAATTACAAAGGGCTCATGGGCAGAGGGTGATGAAGAGGATCACGGCCTGTTTAGGTGGAGGGCCTGCTCTTCTGTTGTCTCTCACATGTACAGTGCCTCACTAGCTACAAAGGGACCCAGCAAAGGGACTGCATTTTTACCACCTGACACGTAACTCCCACAGCCTTCTATCTGTCAGGCACTGCCTGGCTGCTAGGGGCACAGAAAGGGAACTCCAGAGCAGAAAGTGACCCCAGGAGGGGTAGGCGAAGAGCCCTGGGTGCTTCGAGTATAAAGCAGTGGCTCTGACTGCGGGCAACGTCTCAGAGAGTGGCCCACAGCTGCCCGTAGCTCATGCTGATGTGGGCAAAGGAGAAGGCTCGGCGCTGGACACGCAGCTGGGCAGAAAGATGCCGGCCCCTAGAGACAAATAATCAGGTGTTTCGGGGGGACTCATTGAAAACTAAATGGCAAGTGCCACCCCCTCAGTGAGTTCTTGCCAGGTGAAAACAAAAGGCACTGAGACACATGAACAAAAACGTACAGATTTCAATCAGATGTTTTTATATTGCCAGTTGCCTTGGCCCTGACATTTCAATACTGTCAATAAATCTGCTGCCCAACTCTGGTTCATGTAAATGAAACTGTCCAATAGCTCACTGCAAATGTGAGTTTCATGTAAATGAAACTGTCCCATCGCAAAACAAAGTTTAGCTTTGCTGAGAGCTGGAAATCGTTATTTCTTAAAAAAAGCGTCAGGGAGGGGTATGTTCTCAGGCTATTTTTACTTGAAATGGGCAAGGACTATTAATTAATAGTTGTTTGTCATGTAAATGGCAATAAAACCATCAGGAAAAAAATCTTTAAAAAAGTTTATGTAGATTGGAATTTGTCTTCAACTTTTCACTTGGTTAACACAAAGCATTGTCAAAACAGCACAGCTATGACTGAATTTAAATACATTGTAAGAAGAAATGAAATCTTCATTCTGGTTTTTTGATAAGCTAGAGTTGGTCGTGATTACACAGCATTTCCACTAAAATATGGCTAGGCGAGGAGATATCGATGCTCTCAAGAACAGGTGGGGTGGTTACGGGAACTGTAGAGTCTGCTGTGTGCACGCTGCCACAGTGACCACAGGGCATGAGCAGGTGAAGAAGGCGTGGCAGACTGTATTGAGGAAAGGAACGGACAATTCCTTCTGGGGTGGGGCCATCCTTACCATGAAAACAGACTTGACCTCAAACCACCTTAAAATTCCAGGTAATTTATATGCAGTTGTGTATATGGTTCTCTCGATCCACATATTCTGCAAAGGAAACACACACACACAACACGGGTTAGAAGGATGTCAGCAGGTGGACAGCTCTGCCCTAAGGGGGATTTATAGAATAACTCCACAAGAGTCAGGTCCTTCAGCAGGACAGGGTCTGTGGTGCTCAGCACAGGGCATGTGTGCCTTCAGGTAGCACCTCACAAGCCACGCTCTACCTAACGGTCGCTCAGGATACATCAAAGTATCCTCTGTCCCCTAGCCAACATTGCCCACCACTCTGGTATTTGACAATGAAAGTATACTAGGTGAGTGAGAAAGATGTGTATACTCCAAAATGAGGCATGGGGAGCCCCTCTTGAGCAAACAGATTTTGAGGAAGGCTCCAAAGAAGTCTTACGTTAGCTACAGTGTTCATAAGAAACTAAAGGGGGCAAATACATCTTTGGGAGACTGGATTTAATCAAAGTGACCTCTGATGTTCTGATAAAACCAGTCGGTATTTTAAACTTTAAAATGTTTTGACGTAACTAATATATGTTTATATGAGAACATAAAGATATGGAAAGAGCAGGAGGAAAAACCATCCCCTACCTGAAACTGATAACCTATATGCTTTAGTATCTATTGTTCAAGACTTCTTACTAAGTATTAAAAAGTGTGTCTATGCATATTTTAAATAAAAACATCATTTGACAATGTGTTCTTTGTAAAACAGTGTATTACCTATTGCAGGAAACTGTTCTAACCCAATAAATACAATTCTACTACTCTTTAGGGATTGCACAAAAACTCCAATGCAGGGGTCAACTGGAAATCCTTTATCCTACCGCCTCTTTCGTACTGTCTAGCTTGTAACAATCTTCTGCCATTCCAACCTCCCTGCACTGCAGGGTCACTGAGCAGTCTGAGTGTCAACAGGAATCTAGACTTCAACAGATGGGATAATGGAATGCCAGTCATTCCAGAAAACTGGGACAAGCGTGGGGGGCTCACGTCTGTAATCCCAGCACTTTGGGAGGCCAGGGCGGGCAGATTGCCTGAGCTCAGGACTTCGAGACCAGGCTGGGCAACGTGGCAAAATCCCGTCTCTACTAAAAATACAAAAATTAGCCAGATGTGGTGGCATGTGCCTGTAGTCTCAGCTACTCAGGAGGCTGAGGCATGAGAATCGCTTGAACTCGGGAGGCGGAGGTTGCAGGGAGCTGACATTACACCACTGCACTTCAGCCTGGGCAACAGAGCAAGACTCTCACAAAAAAAAAAAAAAAATTCAGAAAACTGACTTGGATCTTGGAAAGCATTTATCCCAAACTTCTTACGTTCCATAGCAGGAAAGGGAAGGAGCTGGCTGAAGCCATAAGGACACAGGCAAGGCCTCCGTGTCCCACGCCAGTCCTCTTTGCCCCATGGGGACGGCTCCCTCAGGTTTTTGTCCTGGCAATGGAAGCAGGTCTGGCCCTCTCACATCCACCTCTAGACCAGATTCCAGTGCTTTCTCTCATGTCAACATGCCCTGAGACGGACCTCTGGGTTCCACCCTGGGCTTTATGGCTAGCTCCTCCTCACGCAGGCCCTGTCTCATCTTCCTCCTTGTCAGTGCCCTCACTCCCCAGCACATCAGTCACCCCTTGCCAGGTCTGCAGGGGTGAGCCACCTCGCACTGCTCTCGGCCTGGTGGGCAGCTTCCCCAGCCCCCTGCACTTGGAGCTGGGCTCCCCGGTGGAGGGGCTGGAGCCGGGCTCCCCGCTGGAGGGGCCGAGCCTGGCTTCCCAGTAGAGCAAAAGACGTTGCACTTATCTAAGGCTTTGCGGGGCATGTGAAGGACCAAATCCTGCAGCTTCCAAACACTTTGTCCCAGTGCCCGGACCTCAACGGGGCCATTAGGGGATTTCAGGGCCATTTAGAAGAAGCATAGCCTCTGAGGCTCAGCATAGCTCAAAATGTCAAGAGCCTTCGTTATTCTTAGCTCTGCACCCAACTGGCCGCGCACCCTCCAGCGGCTCACTTGACCTCCTTGTGTCTATTTCTTTATAGTCTAAGAATATATCTACTTGCCAGATGGGAGAGGTGTGAGGGAAATTCAAGAACTGCCTATAAATCCCACAGTTGAGGGACTCCATATAAACACTAGCGTTAGTGCTTATGATGACAGTAACAGGTGCAGTCTGCTCTGAAAGCCACTGCCCTTAGCGAGGGTGTCCAGGTTGGACGTGCCTAGGTTCTGTCCGCACTGTTGCAGACAATGGACACTGTAGTGACCAATCCCGGAGCAGGTCGAGGGTGCTGGGTTCACCAACAAATAGGATGAACATAATCTTCAAACAACCAGCCTGCTGGGACTGCACAATACTGCAGATTTTACCAACTCCAAGCTCCTTTGTGCTCCTTGGTGACACACAAGGAATCTGGCCTCAGGGCTGGAAGGAACTTCCCCATGGCTCTTAAGAGCTGAGATAGAAGACTCACAGGTACTGCCCTGAGGATCCCATGACTGGCAGACCCCTGAGGGATTGGGAGGGAGAGTGGGTAGCCGCCACTCTTTACTTGAGGCAACCCTGCTGGAAGGGTTCCGAGCTTTGCTCTGGTCAGGAGTAGGGTGCTAATTCACCTTTGACCTTTGCAGCCTAGATGCCTTCGGACGGCACACAAGAGAAGCCATTCTCAGCAGAGCCAGTCCTCCTTGGGGGTCCCCGGGCTAATGCCTCCTTGCAATACAGGAGTACATAAGGATTTCCGGAGGTTTCCCAGGCAAGATGGATAAACATTAACATTTTTTAAAAATTATGGCTTATTTGATGTCTTTTCAACATGGATCCACTCACTTGAGCCCAGGAGTTCAAGACCAGCCTGGGCAACATAGACCCCACCTCTATATAAAAAAATAAATAAAATAAAAATACAAATGAATCCATGAAAGCATTTTGTATGTAGAATTTTTAAAAGGCTCTAGGACCGGGTGCGGTGGCTCACGCCTGTAATCCCAGCACTTTGGGAGGCTGAGGCGGGGGGATCACGAGGTCAGGAGATCGAGACCATTCTGGCTAACACCGTGAAACCCCGTCTCTACTAAAAATACAAAAAATTAGCCGGGCGTGGTGGCGGGCACCTGTAGTCCTAGCTAATTGGGAGGGTGAGGCAGGAGAATGGCGTGAACCTGGGAGGTGGAGCTTGCAGTGAGCTGAGATCATGGCACTGCATTCCAGCTTGGGCGACAGAGAGAGGCTCTGTCTCAAAAAAATAATAAAAATAAAGACATAAAGAAAAAAGGCTCTAAAGATGTTTGCTGTTATTTCTACAACTCGAATGCCGTGGTTTGCAACAAGGGGCAGATGTTTTATTTTGCAATGTCTGGAAACTTTATTTTTTTGATGGAGTTTCACTCTTGTTCCCCAGGCTGGAGTGCAATGGAGCAATCTTGGCTCACTGCAACCTCTGCCTCCTGGGTTCAAGCGATTCTCCCGCCTCAGCCTCCCAAGTAGCTGGGATTACAGGCATGTGCCACCACGCCCGGCTAATGTTGTACTTTTAGTAGAGACAGTGTTTTACCATGTTGGTCAGGCTGGTCTCGAACTCCTGAACTAATTTGATCTACCTGCCTCAGCCTCCCAAAGTGTTGGGATTAAAGGTGTGAGCCACCATGCCCGGCCTGGAAATCTTTTTGATTGGTTGTCCCAACTGGGGCGGTGGCACTGGCACCTAGTAGGCAGTGTTCAGGGATGCTGCCAAACATCCCTGGACGCACTGGATGGTCCCCACCACAGAGAATAACCCGGTCCGTATTGCTAGTAGTGCTGGGGTCAACCCTGCAGTTGTGTGTTGTGCTCCACTGAAGTTCAGATGCTGGATACTGAATGAGGAATGAGTACCCGGGTCCAGATCCAGTTCATGTGCTGACTGCTGTGTCACCTGCAGAAAGCCACGTCAGCACCCAGCACCCAGCACCTCAGCACTCGATGGGTCCATTTTTAACTAGAGATGACAGGCACCTGCTCTCTCACCTGGGGCTCGCAGGGAAGGCAGTGCGCTACTCATACAGGAGCTCCGTCATTTGGACGGCACAGTCTCCTTATTAAATATCTCAGTGACCTTAGTCATATTGTTAGTGAAATGGCAATTAGTTTTTCTAACTTTGGAGGGGGTAATAGATTAAGATTTCTGCACATAATACACAAAGACATTTAATATGGCTCCGTGGCTGCCTCTGAGGCCACGCTTCTCCAATGGCAGTTCTACTGGTGGTGGAATGATATTTTTTGTTGTTTTGTTTTGGTGGTTTGTTTGTTTTTTACCGCAAATTCATTGTCTGGGTTTTTCTCTCCCTTCCGGATTGGCCGAGAATATTCAAATCGCTGGACCTCGTTCACCCTGTAAAAACTGTACAGAGACAGACAGATCATTAGATATTTAAGCCGGCAAATAGCCAATTTGCTTTTGGACACGGGGTCTGGCCTCAGAATATGTCACTGCCTCCTGTAAAATGTCCCTAACCTTGACCTGAAGCCATCGCCTTGGCGTCCTCTCCCAGCCAGGGAAATGTTGGCAGGTGGAAAAATTAACTTGAGTTTTTGCCTCTTCCCTGTCCCCGCCAACCCTCGAGGGAAAACAGAAGCTGAGTAAGAGTGAAATGAGCAAAAACAGAGGAAAGGTGAAGCGAAGGAGAGAGAAAAAAGCTTTTGTGTTCAACGTATGTGTTTATTATTATTTAAAAAAAGTATTACATACTTTAGTTTCAGATCTACAAAGCACAGATTTTGCAACCACCCCAAGAGTGACACACAGGAAACATAAGTAACCTGCCTCCGCGGTCGGGGTACGAGGCAGGCTTTCCGCATGCACAGGGCAGGGCGTGGAGAGACTGAGACTGATTTCTCCCCTGCACTGAAATGCAGGCAGGCTTCCACAGCAAAAGAAACTACTGCATCTGAGAAGGCTCTAAGCGTCACTATTTGCTTAAGGCCTCTGAAAAAAAATGTTGCAACCCTTAAAATGTATGCCTTGCGAGAGCAATCATTTGTAAATAAACAGGGTCCCAGTTTATTTCCCATTATTGCTGATGAAAAGTCAAAGAAACGATGAAAGGTTAAAGAAAACACCAAATTTCAGGAAGCAAAATGAAGCCGATCCTAAGGAATATGAGGTCATCAAAGAGATTAATATTTTCACCAGAACATGGATCAAACAGAACAGAAAAGTCTTAATATCAAACACATCTGCTAAAGCAGGTCTTTCTACGCCATTGCTAGGTCAGGTGCGATAAAACTGACAGGCAGAAAATCTCACTCAAATATGGACAGTTGACTCAGGAGTTTAAAAGCCCCCTCAAAACCCTACATTATGGAATTGCTGTGCTGTAAGGCTGAAGGGTTCTCCTGTGTGTCACCAGGAGCAAATGTGCAAATCCCATTTCCCGCCTTCTAAAATGCAAACATTCAGGCCACACTCACATGTATGAACTCGGCTTTGCTGGGAACGGGCAGGACTTGTGCACTGCTGTGAAGCTCCCTAGGGGATTGTACCCCACAGGGCAGGTCTATAAAGGAGACCAGACGGCCTCCACTGCCCTCTTAGGTTTTTGCTGTCAGCTGACTTTGGGAAAGGAATAGGCTTTGCACACTCCCAGCACATGGATTAACATCTCCTCTCACTTTTTTTGGATGCTGAAAATAATTAGCTTCCCTTGCTCTTCAAAGAGGACAGAAAGAGCATTTGGAAAGCGAATCCACGGCCAAAGTCCGTCCTTTAAAAGGTGGAATTATTAGCAAGAGATCTGTACACAGCCTCTTACAACCCTCACGTTGGGTAAGAAAAATGGGATTATTACCTCACAATCTGCTCTGACACTGGCCTGTGAAACTTAGGAGGCAGATCGAGTTTGGGCTTCACTGTGAAGCACTGAATATCTGAGGTGAGGGGGTTAAGGATCACTAAGGCAGCATAGACATCAACCATGAGAGAGGCCCCCCACCACACCCAACCACCCAAATGAATGGCATCACCATGGTTTCAGAGTTGATGAGGTTGTCTTAAAGGATACACTGGCCAGGAGAGTTTTTAATATCGTCGCCTGGTGGAGATGTTGTCTTCATTTTCTCGGCGTTTGGAAACTGAGTTAAGAGCCGAGCCTCAAAATCTTCCCGGCGCTCATACTCTTTCCCTCGGTAAATGAAAACTTTTCCCTGAAAAGGGTGACATTCATTTCATAACACCACAGAGAAAGGGCCAAGAAGAGTTCACATGCAATATGCTGGCCTTAAAATATGCCTTAACGGGTTCTTACAAAATGTCATTAAATTTAAGAACAACTTGTAATTTTTATTTTTTTTGTACTTGGGTTGGCTTTGTTAATCAAGAACACATGGTCATCAAGCATGTAAGTTAATACTGTTTAAGAAGCACTCAACACTGCGCTACTAACATCTGTGATATGTTTTCATCTTGACAGTAACAACTGATTTAAAAACTATATGAAAAACCAAATGAGCACTCAGAAGCCCGCACTAGAATGGGCATGAAATGGTTAGAAGGGGACAAGGCAGCCAGGACAAGTGGATAATGATGTCCATACTTTTTCTTGTTTTTGTTTTCTTCTCAGGTAAGCCCTAATGAAGTCGTTTTCATTCTGTCATAAGGAATTTAAGAGAGCTTGAGCTAAGGTGGGGCCCCAGCACCTGAACACGGCCGCCGGGCGCTGACTCCTGTGAGACACAGCCAAGGCGAGCAGAACCCGAGGGGAAGGGATGCAGACCAGAGACGAGAGCTACTAAGTTCCTGGCCTCCCCCGAGTGACTGACTGGAGATGGACGGAGAGCAGGACTTCCCTTCCTGCATTCAGAATGTGTGTGCAGGTCATTATTCATCAACACATGTCAAGATAAAACACACAGAGCTCTTCTTGGAAGGGCTGGGTTTGGTCCATCTCAAATGACACTTTTGTCACCTCCATAAATTCCAAGATGGAATGTCAGTCCACTGGGGTTGTTATAGACGGCTAGGCTAGACTAGGCAGCCCGGGGTGGGGAGGGGGTTAAGTAGGTAAGTGTTCTTCCTTCCACAAGGCTGTCTTGTTGAGGTCATTTCTGCCTGAGTGTGACACAGTCTTCTGTAAATATACCTGTAAGGAACATTTTTCTTGCAAGATATAACAGGTCTCCGTTTTTTTCCCGATTTCAACACGTGTGTTCTGAGTGTCAACTCGGTCACAGAAAGGGGCCAATGAGTACCTAGTGTAATGCTGCTGCTGGTTTTGGAAGCCTTCTGCCTCCCCCCACCCACCCTGTCCCATCTGGGGCTGTCTCAACCGAAATGAAAACTGCCACAAGGAGAAGACAGCGAGCAGAAGCCACAGGGGTACAAGAAACAGAAGTCTGGGGTGGGGGGGTAACACTTTCCAGGATGGGATGTGGTTGCTTAGGTGCTTCTGTTCTTTGATCAGGGGACACGGGGGAAGAACCTCCAGGTTGGCTGCTCCCAAGTCAGCTGCAGCCTTGCCCCATCTGCAGTCATTCCTGGACAGGTGCCAGAGAGGGAGACGAACAGAGACAGAGACAGACAGAGAGGACAGCATTTTGCTGCATATTTTTACACTTACCCCCTAAAGACTAAGATTGAAGTCAAATTAAAATTTGTCTAACAAAAGGATTAAGAGAGATTCTATGACACTGAATCAATTGATCCCTGCTGTGGTCAGAACGTTTGTAGTCCCCAAAATTCAGATGTTGAAACCTAATCACCAAGGTGATAGTATTAGAAGGTGGGGCCTTTGGAAGGGAATTAGGTCCTGAGGGCTCCACCCTTAGGAAAGTCATCAGTGCCTTAGAAAAGAGGCCCCAGAGAGCTGCCTGCCCTTTCCACCCCATGAGAACAGGTGGAAGTCGCCATCTATGAGGAATGGCCCTCCCCAGACTCCAAATCTGCTGGCACCTTGATCTTGGACTTCCCAGCCTCCGGAACTGTGAACAATACATTCCTGTTGTTTATAAAGTACCCAGTCTAAGGTATTTTGTTATAGCAGCCCCAGTGGACTAAGACAGTCCCTTTGCCTTGCCCTAGCTTATTCTGAGTTCTCCTAAATCGCTAAAAAAAGAACCAGTTTAAGAATTGAATTCTTTTTCACTTTGTGCTTAGATATGTCTTAGAAGTACCATTATGGAAGAAAAATGTTCTATTTCTCCCCACCGCCCCCCCGAAAAAAAAAAGTCAAGCAGAAACCAGATAATATGGAGTCTTAAATACAGTTTGAGCATATTCTAAGGCTTCTATATAAAGCCACACACTTCCAAAATTCAGTAGGATTGAATGGATAACAGACTACTATCAAACTAGCAAGCATTTTTCTTATGCTTTACATGAGAAAACATAATAATAAAAATGTATATAAAGACTTTAATAGAAAAAAGCTAGTGAGTTATAGATAAAAACACGAATAACATTTTCTGAAAATGTCAGTTACTTTGCATTCTGAAGTGATCCTTTTGAACATGAAAACAAGGGGGAAATGTACATATAGTCAAAGATATTTATTCCTTGTAAGGTCTATAAATATCAACATGAGCACAAAAAACAGTGAGGCTAATTTTTGGAGAAAAACAAAGCAAAAGGGACAGCTAGTCAGTTCTTGGAGGCTCCTCTCCAGCAGGGCATGAAGCACCCAAACATTCTGCCCACGTTTTGGTAACTGCCAGTGTCATTGGCAGATTGACCCCTGCCAGGTCATCTGTGAAGTGTGATAAATATATTGCTGCAGCCCCACAGAATGATCCAGGTGTGGCAGGAAAGTCAGTTCAATATTAATCGAGCCTGTTAACCGCCATTTGGACTTTTCATTTTGTCCTTTTGGTGGTGGAGATGACCCAGCACCGCCCCTGGAGCCTGCCGTGTGTGAGCTCCTGGCACAACCTGGCATCTATTGGCTCGGGAGCTGCGACGTGTCCTCCGCACCCGGCACTGCCCTCACATAATATTCCACGCAGGCTGCTCCCTTGCTCTGGATTCTGGGATAACCATCCTGCACGGATCCAGAGTTGGTGCCTACATACCAGAGGTAGATCTCCATCCACAGGGGCCACACGCACCATCTAACACCAAGCACTGCAGAAGGCTGCCATGGCTTAGGGTCCACCTGCCTCCCTTTCCTAAAGATGTGTGTTCCGGAGCACACACACACTCGAATTAAAGCCTTTAGCAACACTAAGTGGCTTTAACTCCTAGCTCATTCCACCCTTCAGCTTTGTTTTTTATTGAGAATGAAGCTAATTTCAAATTTGTCTCTAATTTAGAGCTTGTAACTAAGCCTCCTTTATTCATTCTTTGGAAGGGAAGACTTTGTTCAGAATCTGTGCTTCTGATCAACCACTGCCTTTGCTGCACGATGAAGGCAAGAGGAGAAGCTGACCAGCAGTGACCAGGAGTGACCAGGACAGGGCCAGACGCCTCCGTCACCAGGCAGGACACTGAGGAGTGGGCAGCCAGCCTCACCTCCTAGAGCAGGCCAGAACTGTGGGGCTCCCCTGTCAACAGTGACATGCCCTTCCTAAGGGGAGGTCTGTATCCTCTGGGTGCCGTGATGAAGAGATGTCACATTATTAGTGACTCCTGTGGAGTCGGAAACACAGGACCCCAAATGAGCAACGTCTGGAACCAGGGGAATCTCCCAACTGGTTTCAACTGCCCCAGACGGCTGTGCTCAAGACACAGAGCTTCTGCTTCCTAAAGCCAGAGCAATCACACATGGTCTCCTAGGATAAGAGAAAACCAAGTGTCCAAAAAAAAAAAAAAAAAAAGTCATAAGAAATATCAGGAAATCATGACCCACTGGTCAATGGCATCCAAAGAATGTGTTCTTGAGAAAATGTATAAACAATTCTATGGTAGGCCAGGGAGCACTATTAATATTTATGTAACTTCTCCTTTGGCCTCATGTGAATACTGGGAAATGGGCACCTGGCAGGTGATCACGGTTACTGCTTCAATTACGTGTCTGAAAGCACATGCCTGTCTCAGGGATGGAGCCTGATGTGGAGTTTCTAGCACCGTGGCCATACAGATCCATTTCCAATTTCCCATGTAATTAAAAACATACATCTTCATAGCAGCACATTGGGCGGGGACAACCCAAACGTTCATCAATGGATCAGTGAATAAATAAAATGTGGCCTCTCCATGCAATGAAATACCATTCAGCCTTAAAAAGGATAAAGTTCTGACACGTGCTACAACCTGGATGAAACTGGAAGACATTCGGCCGAGTGAAACAAGCCAAACACAGAAGGGCGAACACTGTACAATTCCACTAATACAAGGTCCCTACAACAGTCAGATTCATAGAGACACAAAGTAGAACGGTGGCTGCTGGGGCTGGCAGGAGGGAGAATGGGGAGTTAGTGTTTAATGGATGCAGAATCTCAGTTTTGCAAGATGAAAAAGTTCTGAAGGTAGATGGTGGTGCTGGCCGCACAACAACGTGACTGTATTAATGCCACCGAACTACACACCTAAAAATGGTTAAGATGGCAAATAGTATCACTTATCATATATCACAACTCAATTAAAATAATACATGTAAATCTCTGAAGGAGGGTCCTTTTAAGGAAAAATCAGATAGAAAGGTTATATGCAACCAAATAAAATCCTGTCAACCCCTCTCTGCCCCCCGGGCTAACCACCGAGCTACGGCAGTGTAGAGAGTTGCAGGATCCCATGCGGATGCAAACTCCCCACCCTTCCTCAGAACGGGAAGGGGATTTTCTGCTGGGGGAACAATCATGGCTCAGATTAGGCAGAATCAAACTTTACCCGCAGGAATGTGGGGAACCCTTGTCCGTAGTAGCCAACAGCAAAATAGTCAGGCTTGGGCCTGATCACTTTGACGATGTTTTCATAAAACTGAGCCTGTTTTTTCTGGAAGGAAAAAAGAAAATGCATTTCAGGTTTGAGTATTCAAGCATGTGTGCCTCTGGATTCTTCTTGCGGGCTCTTTAAAAGCTCTGGCAACTTCTATAGGGTGGGAGGGGGAGATGGTGGGAGAGGGAGATGGTGGGAGAGGGTACTGAGGCTTGCACCTGAATTTCATCTCACTCCATCGTTTTGACATTATTTTTCACTTATTCTCCATCATTCCGCAAGGGAATCTGAACCAACTAGCCCAAATTCAGCAAAAAGTTGTGACTTATGGGTGTTTTCAATAACCAAAGAAGTGCCATAGAAATGGCTGGCCCTTAGTATTTTTTAAAAGGTATAGGTCAGATAGTGGGATACGTTCAAAGAGAATTTAAAGGAACAGAATCGTTCTGTTCTAAATTCATGACAGACATTCCCACGTCATTAAGGTGATCTGCTGAATACAAAAATGACAAGGTGGAGGAGGTAGCAATTAGAAACTAACAGCATTCCCATGGCAGAAGAAAGGTCTGGTCATTATCTATCCATCCCCCTCTCATAGAAGGGGTCAGGTTTTTTTGTTTTTTGAGACGGACTCTCATTCTGTTGCCCAGGCTGGAGTGCATTGGTGCGATCTCAGCTCACTGCAACTTCCACCTCCTGGGATCAAGCGATTCTCCAGCCTCAGCCTCCCAAGTAGCCAGGACTACAGGCGTGTGCTACCACGCCCGGCTACTTTGTTGTATTTTTAGTAGAGATGGGGTTTCACAGCGTTAGCCAGGATGGTCTTGATCTCCTGACCTCGTGATCCGCCTGCCTCAGCCTCCCGAAGTGCTGGGATTACAGGCGTGAGCCAGTGCGCCTGGCCCGGGGTCAGTTTTAAACTAGTACAAATGCTCACAGACTCCTGGGCTGTCAAGACCGCTATACACAAGGTCAGCAGTTGTTTACGTACAATTTGTTCATAGAAGCCTTAAGAGTTTGGTTATAAGAGCTGACTTGGGACTAAAAAGTAAATATTTATGGGCCAAATATCAACCAGCAAATTAACTAAAACCATCTTCCTAGGCAAAACGGAGGGACATGGCCAAGGTCCCAGAGTGCCTGGGGTGAACCCTAACATTGACATGGAAAGAGAGATTCCTGAAAAACCAGCTGAGATTGCCTGTGTTCATTTAAATAAAAAGAAATAAAGACTCACCAGCAATTCGCTGAGTTGCTCATAATCAAACATTTCGTTCTCATACTGCTCGGCTAGCTCCTTGCCCAAGGCAATGGCCTCCTCCCACATCTGTGAGTTAAAATAAAGAAAAGAAAGAGAAGCCGAGGCCTGAATTGTGCAAAGAGTCAAACAGGAATGCAATCATTCAAAATAAAGCAGTGTAGAAGTACATTTGAATGAAACATTATGGGAATAACACCGAAAAAATACAAATATTTTCTTGAATCTCATGTCTTTTGGCTCGTGACCTGCGGCATCAGCTGGCCAAAGAGGTCAATCACTGGCATGTCAATCACGCAGGCCTCTGGCCATGGTAACAGCAGTCTGTCGGCCAGTCCTCACTGCTCCTGTCTTTGCTCTCCTGCTGCCAGCTGTGGCCCGAAGCCCGTCTGTCGGAGCAGCCTTGGAGCCAGGGAAAAGGAACCGTAGGGTGAAGAGAGGCTGTGGGGTGCCATTTATGTAGAAACTGGGCGCCTGACTTGGCTCTTTTCCCAAGCTGTCCACCTAAAAAATGCTGTCGAATATCACCAATGATCAGAAATATCAGGGCAGACTTCGACTCTAAACTAAAGCTTGCAGAAAGTTTGATGTATGTGTGTGACTATGCTATGGATATAAAGCCTGTTATCATTTTGAAAAGGGGGAACTTTGTAAGGTAAGTAACTTTCCAAATAAGTGATTAAAATGTTGATAAGCTTTTGACACGTGGAATAATTTTTTGATAGATAGTTGGCCTGAATTTCCCTTATTTTTCTCGGGAAAAACAAAGCGGATTACTGGAGAAAACCATGGAAAAGTAAGAGGAACCACCTCTTCCAGGAAGCCTTCCTAGCTGCCGCCCACTCTCCTCCTCTGTGCTCCCACAAAGACCCAGGATCCTGCTGCCTCAAAACTTTTGGTAAGGTACTGAAACTAGCATGCCCCTTTGTCATTCCTCCTCAGAGAATATAAGCCCTTGAGGACAGGGGCTCAGCTTTATCAACCTGTAAAACCTCTGGACCTTAATCCAGGGCCTGCTTAACAAGGTTTAGTGAACAGAACTGCAGGATGCTGATTTACAATCAGGAAAGCTTCCTATATGCTGCATTCAACTTCCATCATTCCCACAAGACAGTAGCACCAGTCCTGAGGGGAACCACGCAGCTTTGGAACCACCCAACAGGCCAGGCTTTCTAGGCCGTGAATCTAGACTACCCTTGGCACTGAGCCCCCACCCGCCTGCTGCACAAAAAAAGATCAAGGCATTGCAGTAAAGAAAGAGTTTAATTGACATAAGGCCAGCCATGCTGTTACAGCAGGTAGCTAGTCAGGCATGAGTGGGGCAGGAGAGGGCTGTCCTGACACCCTACCAGGAAAGTCAGGTGACCGTCAGATGATGGTCAGGCAGGTGTTACACTGTCTCTCTAAAATAATAATTGGTCACAGACAGTGCCAGGGAAAGGCAGTTTCCCAAGAGCTAGAAACACAAGCTGGTGATCAGCAGCTTCCTGATAAGATCTCAGGAGCTGGGTGAGTGGGCTCAAGCATGTGAATTGAGAGGCAAAATGGCGGAGTTTAACTGGTAACCTTCCAGGGGCATTCCACCGGAAAAGGGGTGCACAACGCTGGAAGTAGGCCAGCATATCAAACCCTAAGTCCAAGGTCAAATGGGGCACTTGACCTCCAAGATGTCTGCTTGGCCCTCTTCCAAGTGTACTTTCTTTTCATTCCTGCTCTAAAACTTTTTAATAAACTTTCACTCCTGCTCTGAAACTTGCCTCGGTCTCTTCTTCTGCGTTATGCCCCTCAATTGAATTCCTTCTTCTGACAAGGTGAGAACTGAGGTTGCTGCAGAGCTATACGGATTTGCGGCCAGTAACACCGCCACGTGGGAGACGGTGTCATTACTCAAATCAATCTCCCCAAAGGTTCCTAGGGCAGGGGCTTTTCAAAGGCAGTTTGGGAGAAGGGGTGGTGGCGGCCAGGTAATGGATGCTTGCTGCTGATGAAATCACAGGGGGTCAGAGCTGTCCTCTTGAGCTGAGTTGCTTCTAGGCGGGCCATAGGAGTGGGGCTGGTGGTCTGGGTGGAGCCAGGTGTCAGACATGCAAAAAACCTGAAAAGATCTCAAAAGGCTCATCTACGATAGTGAAGTTGTATATTTTGTGAGCAGTCTACACCTTAGCAGAATTCAGGTTTCTCCCCTCTTCCTAGCCTGATGGCCTTTCATTAGCTTTATCAAGGCGGCTGAGTTTTAGGGAAGGCCTATTATCATTTAAACCATAAACTAGAGGTCTCCCAAAGTTGGCTTAGCCAAAGCCCAGGAATGATTACAGGAGAGGCATGACTGGGGGTGGGAGGCGGGTGAGGATTTAGATCAGATCTCTTTTACTGCCATCATTTCCTCACTGTTAATTTTTTTGCAAAGGTGATTTTGGCTTTTCCCAGCTTACTCTATGTCCAGCCACCTGTGCTCTCCTGTTTAAGGCCTCCAATCACCTTGTCAGGTGGGCATCTGCATTATACCCATTTTGCAGATAAGGAATCTAGGGATCAGACTGGTAAGTAGCTTGCCAAGGACACACAGCAGATAAGCAGTGGGCTTGACCCAGCGTGGCCTTTTTGAAAGTCCTTGCTCCTGATGGCCACATAGCAGCACTTCCAAGCTGCTTCCCCACCTCCTGCCAGGATGGATTTGAAAAGAGTCCAGGCTGGCCTTGAACTCCAGGTTCCCACAGAGAAGACAGACTGCCAAGCCCCAAACCTGGGTCACCCATGGCACTGAGCCCCCACCCGCTCACTGGCCTTTGCCTTTTCTTTCTAGGATGACCCCACTGAAGTCCTCACTCACTTCAGAGCCACCCAATAAACTTAAGAACACTGTTTTACTTAAATGCTCCCAAAGTACTCTTGTCATAGCCACGACGTAAAGAAACCATCTGCTATTTTTTTTTTTTGATGAGAGTAAAAGTTATTCTACAATCAGAGCTGCATTTTAATACTTTGAATAACAAAATAAAAGTAAGCCCAAAGAAGACAAAGATTTCAGAGCTGGGACCAGTGTCCAGGGAGGGTAGGAGGTGGCCCAAGACATCCTGCCTACGGTCCCTGCTCTGCTACCTGGTCCCTTCCCAGAGTCCCCATCTGTCTGTCTCCCCCATCCTGCTGAAGGTTTAAAGTTGCCTCCCATTCCTGGAATATCTCAGTCTGCTGCTCTAAGTCTTTCGTATGTCCTCTGCCAGAGCCCCGGCTCACATTTTCTAGGAAGGGAGAACTTCCCTAATTTTAATGTTTTTTTAAAGCTCCAGTGACCACTTCCTCTCTGAGCAGATTTCCATTTCAAAGAGAACATTACCTTTCCTTGTAGGTCTCTTACACTGGATTCTTCTTCTTATTTTTTTAAAATTTTCTGCAAGCGGATACAAACTCTGTAGCTGCCTAGAATGCCAGGGCTTCTAATTCATTCCCGAGTAAAAGCCTAATCTGTTTTTATCCTAAATGACAGGGGAGATACTTTAGATACATAACAAAAGTAATTGTTTTTAAAAGAAATACAAGTCTTGAGTAAATATCTTCTCAGACTCACCCTCAGGTTGCATGGTGGTATCTTCTATCAGATTTCCTATAAATATATATCTCTCATCCCTCCCTGCTACCCCTGGCATGTTCTAAAGGACTCTGCATTAAGGAGATTTTCATCTACTTTTAATTGGATGGGGCTTTAAAGAGAGTGTGGGTAATTCATACTTCCCACGTGAATACCTTGGAAAATGTTTCCGTGCCGGAGAGAAGGCAGATTCAATATGATCTAGATTTAGATTATCTCAGTGAAAGAATCACTTTAACCTCTGCGACTGAACACCCTGGTTTGGCTCCGTTCTCAGAAGTGCTACAGGCTTATGAGGTTTGCAACAGCCCTAAATGAAAAAGCCCCATATCAGCAGAAAACTTTATTTTCTGATGCGAAATCCTTAATCCAATTTACGGCATTCTTGAAATTGCCGGTTGACTTGCAGCACGGAGCACGGTCTCCCCACCCTGCTTTCCCCCAGATGATATGAGACATGTTCTTTTGAGATGATAATCTTCTCTCTATTTTTCTGAACCTCCTGGTTTCAGGAAGTTCCATTTCTTCAAGTTCCATGAATAGAAACTTGAATAAACATTTTCTTTTATAATAAAACTCCTTCCTTAATTCCCAGACAGAAGCAGCTGTAGAGAACATAGCAGGAATTGATTTCTTACCCATGAGGTGATGTTGACGATTCTGATAGGATGACAACACGGATGTCACAGGACAAGGGAACAGCAGCAGATGAAAGGAAAGATGCCAGCCGGGACAGCCATCCCTTTCTAATAATTCAGGCTGGCAATGACTCACCAGGATACTGGTGGGCGACTCTGGTTTCACTTGCTGACTAGCTGTAAGTAACTCACCAGTGGAGATACTTCACAGGATGCTTGAATTTCAGACATTCTTCTAAAATTCATCTGTTCTGTTTTTTCACAGCAGTTATTGGGAAAAGAGTCATACTCAATTACCTTCTGAATTTCCAGAGTCCCACACAGGTCTCTGACATCAAAATGGATTAAAATCACTGGTGCGGAAGAATCTGGAACTCTGGGGGAGGTCCCTCAGCAGCACAGGAGCCAGGGAGGCCCAGGACTAGCAGGTGGCTGCGCTCAGTCCATTCTTTGCTCAATGCATGCTGAGTGACAGCGTCCCTTCCAGGTGTGGGGCTGGCGGCCCTGGTGAGGTGGGCCTGGATGATTCCAAGGGCCCAGCTAGTCTTGGTGTTGCCTGCAACTACGCTGCAAGGAATGGAGACCCTTTTCAAGCATCTTCACTCTCTCCAGGCCCCTCGCTTTTTCCTCGAGCCAAGCCTCATCCTTGGTCTTCCTGGAGTGCTCAGCTGGCACTGACAGATGTGGGTGCAGGATTGACTTTTTGCAAAGACCTTTCTGACACAGACTCAGGCCTGACTCCCTGCGCCAGCAAAGATGGTCTGCAGCTCAAAGCTGACTGATCTTGCAGTAATGATGCCAAAGTCACCCCAAGTGTGCACAAGATGGATCAGCCACTTCAATGTCATACTGGAGCCACTGCATGTCACACAGGAGTCCCATCACACGGGAACCCCTGCCTTGCCAAATCGGAGTCACTGTTGTGTAATACAGGAGTCGCTTCCTGTGTCATCCAGGAGCCACTATTTGTGTCATCCAGGAGCCATGACGCATGTCATAGAGGAGTCACTGCCCAGGACATGCAGGACCCACTACCGAGGACATGCAGGACCCACTACCCAGGACATGCACAGGTCACACAGGAGTCACTGCCCGGGTCATACAGGAGTCACTGCCCGTGTCATACAGGAGTCACTGCGTGGGTCATACAGGAGACACTGCGTGGGTCATACAGGAGACACTGCCCGTGTCATACAGGAGTCACTGTGTGGGTCACACAGGAGTCACTGCATGGGTCATACAGGAGACACTGCCCATGTCATACAGGAGACACTGCCCGTATCATACAGGAGACACTGCCTGTATCATACAGGAGTCACTGCACGTGTCATACAGGACACACTGCGTGGGTCATACAGGAGTCACTGCCCATGTCATACAGGAGACACTGCCTGTATCATACAGGAGTCACTGCGCGTGTCATACAGGACACACTGCATGTGTCATACAAGACACACTGCCCATGTCATACAGGAGTCCCTGCGTGGGTCATACAGGAGGCACTGTGTAGGTCATACAGGAGTCACTGCGTGGGTCACACAGGAGTCACTGCCCGTGTCATACAGGAGTCACTGCGTGGGTCATACAGGAGTCACTGCGTGGGTCATACAGGAGACACTGCCCGTGTCATACAGGAGTCACTTTGTGGGTCATACAGGAGACACTGCGTGGGTCATACAGGACACACTGCCCGTGTCATATAGGACACACTGTCCGTGTCATACAGGAGTCACTGCGCGTGTCATACAGGACACACTGCATGGGTCATACAGGAGACACTGCCCGTGTGATACAGGAGTCGCTGCCTGGGTCATACAGGAGTCACTGCCTGTGTCATACAGGAGTCCCTGCGTGGGTCATACAGGAGACACTGCCCGTGTCATAGAGGAGTCACTGCCCGTGTCATACAGGAGTCACTGCGTGGGTCATACAGGAGACACTGCCCGTGTCATACAGGAGTCACTGCGTGGGTCATACAGGAGTCACTGCATGGGTCATACAGGAGACACTGCCCATGTCATACAGGACACACTGCGTGGGTCATACAGGAGTCACTGCCCATGTCATACAGGAGACACTGCCTGTATCATACAGGAGTCACTGCGCGTGTCATACAGGACACACTGCATGTGTCATACAGGAGATACTGCCCGTGTCATACAGGAGTCACTGCCCGTGTCATACAAGACACACTGCCCGTGTCATACAGGAGTCCCTGCGTGGGTCATACAGGAGGCACTGTGTAGGTCATACAGGAGTCCCTGCGTGGGTCATACAGGAGACACTGCCCGTGTCATACAGGAGTCACTGCATGGGTCATACAGGAGACACTGCCATGTTATACAGGACACACTGCGTGGGTCATACAGGAGTCACTGCCCATGTCATACAGGAGACACTGCCTGTATCATACAGGAGTCACTGCGCGTGTCATACAGGACACACTGCATGTGTCATACAGGAGATACTGCCCGTGTCATACAGGAGTCACTGCCCGTGTCATACAAGACACACTGCCCGTGTCATACAGGAGTCCCTGCGTGGGTCATACAGGAGACACTGCGTGGGTCATACAGGAGTCACTGCCCGTGTCATACAGGAGTCACTGCCCGGGTCACACAGGAGTCACTGCCCGTGTCATATAGGACACACTGTCCGTTTCATACAGGAGTCACTGCATGGGTCATACAGGAGACACTGCATGGGTCATACAGGAGTCACTGCCCGTGTCATACAGGAGTCACTGCCTGTGTCATACAGGAGTCACTGCGTGGGTCATACAGGAGACACTGCGTGGGTCATACAGGAGATACTGCCCGTGTCATACAGGAGTCCCTGCGTGGGTCATACAGGAGACACTGCGTGGGTCATACAGGAGTCACTGCCTGGGTAATACAGGAGTCACTGCCCGTGTCATACAGGAGTCACTTTGTGGGTCATACAGGAGACACTGCGTGGGTCATACAGGAGATATTACCCATGTCATACAGGAGTCACTGCGTGGATCATACAGGAGTCACTGCCTGGGTCACACAGGAGTCACTGCCCATGTCATACAGTAGTCACTGCGTGGGTCATACAGGAGACACTGCGTGGGTCATACAGGAGTCACTGCCCGTGTCATATAGGAGTCACTTTGTGGGTCATACAGGAGACACTGCGTGGGTCATACAGGAGATACTGCCCGTGTCATACAGGAGTCACTGCGTAGGTCATACAGGAGTCACTGCCCGGGTCACAGAGGAGTCACTGCCCATGTCATACAGAAGTCACTGCGTGGGTCATACAGGAGACACTGCGTGGGTCATACAAGAGATACTGCCCATGTCATACAGGAGTCACTGCGTAGGTCATACAGGAGTCACTGCCTCGGTCACAGAGGAGTCACTGCCCATGTCATACAGGAGACACTGCGTGGGTCATACAGGAGACACTGCGTGGGTCATACAGGAGTCACTGCCCGTGTCATACAGGAGTCCCTGCATGGGTCATACAGGAGACACTGCCCGTGTCATACAGGAGTCACCACCTGGGTCATACAGGAGGCACTGCGTAGGTCATACAGGAGTGACTGCCTGGGTCACACAGGAGTCACTGCCCGTGTCATACAGGACACACTGTCCGTGTCATACAGGAGTCACTGTGTGGGTCATACAGGAAACACCGCGTGGGTCATACAGCAGTCATTGCCCGTGTCATACAGGAGACACTGCATGGGTCATACAGGAGACACTGCCCGTGTCATACAGGAGTCACTGCGTGGGTCATACAGGAGACACTGCCCGGGACATACAGGAGTCACTGCCCAGGTCACACAGGAGACACTGCCCATGTCATACAGGAGACACTGCGTGGGTCATACAGGAGACACTGCCTGTATCATACAGGAGTCACTGTCCGTGTCATACAGGACACACTGCGTGGGTCATACAGGAGATACTGCCCAGGTCATACAGGAGATACTGCCTGTGTCATACAGGAGTCACTGCCCGTATCATACAGGACACACTGTCCAGGTCATACAAGAGATACTGCCCGTGTCATATAGGAGACACTGCCCGTGTCATACAGGAGACACTGCCCGTGTCATACAGGAGTCACTGCCCATGTCATACAAGAGACACTGCCCGGGTCATACAGGAGTCACTGCCCGTGTCATACAGGAGTCACTGCCCATGTCATACAGGAGATACTGCCCGGGTCACACAGGAGACACTGCCCGGGTCATACAGGAGTTACTGCCTGGTCATGCAGGAGCTACTACCTGTGTCATGCAGGAGCTACTACCTGTGTCATGCAGGAGACGCTGCTGAGATCACATAGGAGTCGCTGCCCGTGTAACTCATGCTCGGATCACACAGGAGACGCTGCCCGTGTAACTCATGCTCAGATCACATAGGAGTCGCTGCCCGGGTAACTCATGCTCAGATCACACAGGAGACGCTGCCCGTGTAACTCATGCTCGGATCACACAGGAGATGCTGCCCGGGTCACTCATGATCAGATCACATAGGAGTCGCCACCCGTGTCACTTACGCTCAGATCACACAGGGGTCACTGCCCGGGTCACTTATGCTCAGATCACATAGGAGTCACTGCCCGGGTCACTTATGCTCAGATCACATAGGAGTCACTGCCCGTGTCACTTACGCTCAGATCACATAGGAGATGCTGCCCGGGTCACTCATGATCAGATCACATAGGAGTCGCCACCCGTGTCACTTACGCTCAGATCACACAGGGGTCACTGCCCGGGTCACTTACGCTCAGATCACACAGGAGTCACTGCCCGGGTCACTTACGCTCAGATCACACAGGAGTCACTGCCCGGGTCGCTTATGCTCAGATCACACAGGAGTCACTGCCCGGGTCACTTATGCTCAGATCACACAGGAGTCACTGCCCGGGTCACTTACGCTCAGATCACACAGGAGTCACTGCCCGGGTCACTCATGAACAGATCACACAGGAGTCACTGCCCGGGTCACTTATGCTCAGATCACACAGGAGTCACTGCCCGGGTCGCTTATGCTCAGATCACACAGGAGTCACTGCCCGGGTCACTTATGCTCAGATCACACAGGAGTCACTGCCCGGGTCGCTTATGCTCAGATCACACAGGAGTCACTGCCCGGGTCGCTTATGCTCAGATCACACAGGAGTCACTGCCCGGGTCACTGACGCTCAGATCACACAGGAGTCACTGCCCGGGTCACTTACGCTCAGATCACACAGGAGTCACTGCCCGGGTCACTTACGCTCAGATCACACACGAGTCACTGCCCGGGTCACTTATGCTCAGATCACACAGGAGTCACTGCCCGGGTCGCTTATGCTCAGATCACACAGGGGTCACTGCTCGGGTCGCTTATGCTCAGATCACACAGGAGTCACTGCCCGGGTCACTCATGCTCAGATCACACAGGAGTCACTGCCCGGGTCGCTCATGCTCAGATCACACAGGAGTCACTGCCCGGGTCGCTCATGCTCAGATCACACAGGAGTCACTGCCCGGGTCACTCATGATCAGATCACACAGGAGTCACTGCCCGGGTCACTTACGCTCAGATCACACAGGAGTCACTGCCCGGGTCACTTACGCTCAGATCACACAGGAGTCACTGCCCGGGTCACTTACGCTCAGATCACACAGGAGTCACTGCCCGGGTCACTTACGCTCAGATCACACAGGAGTCACTGCCCGGGTCACTTACGCTCAGATCACACAGGAGTCACTGCCCGGGTCGCTTACGCTCAGATCACACAGGAGTCACTGCCCGGGTCCCTTACGCTCAGATCACACAGGAGTCACTGCCCGGGTCACTTACGCTCAGATCACACAGGAGTCACTGCCCGGGTCGCTTATGCTCAGATCACACAGGGGTCACTGCCCGGGTCACTTACGCTCAGATCACACAGGAGTCACTGCCCGGGTCACTTACGCTCAGATCACACAGGAGTCACTGCCCGGGTCACTTACGCTCAGATCACACAGGAGCCACTGCCCGGGTCGCTTACGCTCAGATCACACAGGGGTCACTGCCCGGGTCACTTACGCTCAGATCACACAGGAGTCACTGCCCGGGTCACTTACGCTCAGATCACACAGGAGTCACTGCCCGGGTCACTTACGCTCAGATCACACAGGAGTCACTGCCCGGGTCGCTTACGCTGAGATCACACAGGAGTCACTGCCCGGGTCACTTACGCTCAGATCACACGGGAGTCACTGCCCGGGTCACTCATGATGAGATCACACAGGAGTCACTGCCCGGGTCGCTTATGCACAGATCACACAGGAGTCACTGCCCGGGTCACTTACGCTCAGATCACACAGGAGTCACTGCCCGGGTCACTTACGCTCAGATCACACAGGAGTCACTGCCCGGGTCACTTACGCTCAGATCACACAGGAGTCACTGCCCGGGTCGCTTACGCTCAGATCACACAGGGGTCACTGCCCGGGTCGCTTACGCTCAGATCACACAGGAGTCACTGCCCGGGTCGCTTACGCTCAGATCACACAGGAGTCACTGCCCGGGTCACTTACGCTCAGATCACACAGGAGTCACTGCCCGGGTCACTGACGCTCAGATCACACAGGAGTCACTGCCCGGGTCGCTTACGCTCAGATCACACAGGAGTCACTGCCCGGGTCCCTTACGCTCAGATCACACAGGAGTCACTGCCCGGGTCCCTTACGCTCAGATCACACAGGAGTCACTGCCCGGGTCGCTTACGCTCAGATCACACAGGAGTCACTGCCCGGGTCGCTTACGCTCAGATCACACAGGAGTCACTGCCCGGGTCGCTTACGCTCAGATCACACAGGAGTCACTGCCCGGGTCACTTACGCTCAGATCACACAGGAGTCACTGCCCGGGTCACTTACGCTCAGATCACACAGGAGTCACTGCCCGGGTCGCTTACGCTCAGATCACACAGGGGTCACTGCCCGGGTCGCTTACGCTCAGATCACACAGGGGTCACTGCCCGGGTCACTTACGCTCAGATCACACAGGAGTCACTGCCCGGGTCGCTTACGCTCAGATCACACAGGAGTCACTGCCCGGGTCGCTTACGCTCAGATCACACAGGAGTCACTGCCCGGGTCGCTTACGCTGAGATCACACAGGAGTCACTGCCCGGGTCGCTTACGCTCAGATCACACAGGAGTCACTGCCCGGGTCGCTCATGATCAGATCACACAGGAGTCACTGCCCGGGTCGCTTATGCTCAGATCACACAGGAGTCACTGCCCGGGTCACTTACGCTCAGATCACACAGGAGTCACTGCCCGGGTCGCTTACGCTCAGATCACACAGGGGTCACTGCCCGGGTCGCTTACGCTCAGATCACACAGGGGTCACTGCCCGGGTCGCTTATGCTCAGATCACACAGGGGTCACTGCCCGGGTCACTTACGCTCAGATCACACAGGAGTCACTGCCCGGGTCACTTACGCTCAGATCACACAGGAGTCACTGCCCGGGTCGCTTACGCTCAGATCACACAGGAGTCACTGCCCGGGTCGCTTACGCTCAGATCACACAGGAGTCACTGCCCGGGTCGCTTACGCTCAGATCACACAGGAGTCACTGCCCGGGTCACTTACGCTCAGATCACACAGGAGTCACTGCCCGGGTCACTTACGCTCAGATCACACAGGAGTCACTGCCCGGGTCACTTATGAACAGATCACACAGGAGTCACTGCCCGGGTCACTTACGCTCAGATCACACAGGAGTCACGGCCCGGGTCGCTTACGCTCAGATCACACAGGAGTCACTGCTCGGGTCGCTTATGCTCAGATCACACAGGAGTCACTGCCCGGGTCACTTACGCTCAGATCACACAGGAGTCACTGCCCGGATCGCTTATGCTCAGATCACACAGGAGTCACTGCCCGGGTCGCTTACGCTCAGATCACACAGGAGTCACTGCCCGGGTCACTTACGCTCAGATCACACAGGAGTCACTGCCCGGGTCACTTACGCTCAGATCACACAGGAGTCACTGCCCGGGTCGCTTACGCTCAGATCACACAGGGGTCACTGCCCGGGTCGCTTACGCTCAGATCACACAGGGGTCACTGCCCGGGTCGCTTACGCTCAGATCACACAGGGGTCACTGCCCGGGTCGCTTACGCTCAGATCACACAGGAGTCACTGCCCGGGTCACTTACGCTCAGATCACACAGGAGTCACTGCCCGGGTCGCTTACGCTCAGATCACACAGGAGTCACTGCCCGGGTCACTTACGCTCAGATCACACAGGAGTCACTGCCCGGGTCACTTATGCTCAGATCACACAGGAGTCACTGCCCGGGTCACTCATGAACAGATCACACAGGAGTCACTGCCCGGGTCGCTTATGCTCAGATCACACAGGAGTCACTGCCCGGGTCGCTTACGCTCAGATCACACAGGAGTCACTGCCCGGGTCGCTTATGCTCAGATCACACAGGGGTCACTGCCCGGGTCGCTTACGCTCAGATCACACAGGAGTCACTGCCCGGGTCACTTACGCTCAGATCACACAGGAGTCACTGCCCGGGTCACTTACGCTCAGATCACACAGGAGTCACTGCCCGGGTCACTTACGCTCAGATCACACAGGAGTCACTGCCCGGGTCACTCATGAACAGATCACACAGGAGTCACTGCCCGGGTCACTTATGCTCAGATCACACAGGAGTCACTGCCCGGGTCGCTTACGCTCAGATCACACAGGAGTCACTGCCCGGGTCGCTTACGCTCAGATCACACAGGGGTCACTGCCCGGGTCACTTACGCTCAGATCACACAGGAGTCACTGCCCGGGTCACTTACGCTCAGATCACACAGGAGTCACTGCCCGGGTCACTTACGCTCAGATCACACAGGAGTCACTGCCCGGGTCGCTTACGCTCAGATCACACAGGAGTCACTGCCCGGGTCACTTATGCTCAGATCACACAGGAGTCACTGCCCGGGTCACTTACGCTCAGATCACACAGGAGTCACTGCCCGGGTCACTCATGAACAGATCACACAGGAGTCACTGCCCGGGTCACTTACGCTCAGATCACACAGGAGTCACTGCCCGGGTCACTTATGCTCAGATCACAAAGGAGTCACTGCCCGGGTCACTTACGCTCAGATCACACAGGAGTCACTGCCCGGGTCGCTTATGCTCAGATCACACAGGAGTCACTGCCCGGGTCACTTATGCTCAGATCACACAGGAGTCACTGCCCGGGTCACTTATGCTCAGATCACACAGGAGTCACTGCCCGGGTCACTTACGCTCAGATCACACAGGAGTCACTGCCCGGGTCGCTTATGCTCAGATCACACAGGAGTCACTGCCCGGGTCACTCATGATCAGATCACACAGGAGTCACTGCCCGGGTCACTTACGCTCAGATCACACAGGAGTCACTGCCCGGGTCGCTTATGCTCAGATCACACAGGAGTCACTGCCCGGGTCACTTACGCTCAGATCACACAGGAGTCACTGCCCGGGTAACTTACGCTCAGATCACACAGGAGTCACTGCCCGGGTCGCTTACGCTCAGATCACACAGGAGTCACTGCCCGGGTCACTTACGCTCAGATCACACAGGAGTCACTGCCCGGGTCATACAGGAGTCACTGCCCGTGTCATACAGGAGTCCCTGCATGGGTCATACAGGAGACACTGCCCGTGTCATACAGGAGTCACCACCTGGGTCATACAGGAGGCACTGCGTAGGTCATACAGGAGTGACTGCCTGGGTCACACAGGAGTCACTGCCCGTGTCATACAGGACACACTGTCCGTGTCATACAGGAGTCACTGTGTGGGTCATACAGGAAACACCGCGTGGGTCATACAGCAGTCATTGCCCGTGTCATACAGGAGACACTGCATGGGTCATACAGGAGACACTGCCCGTGTCATACAGGAGTCACTGCGTGGGTCATACAGGAGACACTGCCCGGGACATACAGGAGTCACTGCCCAGGTCACACAGGAGACACTGCCCATGTCATACAGGAGACACTGCGTGGGTCATACAGGAGACACTGCCTGTATCATACAGGAGTCACTGTCCGTGTCATACAGGACACACTGCGTGGGTCATACAGGAGATACTGCCCAGGTCATACAGGAGATACTGCCTGTGTCATACAGGAGTCACTGCCCGTATCATACAGGACACACTGTCCAGGTCATACAAGAGATACTGCCCGTGTCATATAGGAGACACTGCCCGTGTCATACAGGAGACACTGCCCGTGTCATACAGGAGTCACTGCCCATGTCATACAAGAGACACTGCCCGGGTCATACAGGAGTCACTGCCCGTGTCATACAGGAGTCACTGCCCATGTCATACAGGAGATACTGCCCGGGTCACACAGGAGACACTGCCCGGGTCATACAGGAGTTACTGCCTGGTCATGCAGGAGCTACTACCTGTGTCATGCAGGAGCTACTACCTGTGTCATGCAGGAGACGCTGCTGAGATCACATAGGAGTCGCTGCCCGTGTAACTCATGCTCGGATCACACAGGAGACGCTGCCCGTGTAACTCATGCTCAGATCACATAGGAGTCGCTGCCCGGGTAACTCATGCTCAGATCACACAGGAGACGCTGCCCGTGTAACTCATGCTCGGATCACACAGGAGATGCTGCCCGGGTCACTCATGATCAGATCACATAGGAGTCGCCACCCGTGTCACTTACGCTCAGATCACACAGGGGTCACTGCCCGGGTCACTTATGCTCAGATCACATAGGAGTCACTGCCCGGGTCACTTATGCTCAGATCACATAGGAGTCACTGCCCGTGTCACTTACGCTCAGATCACATAGGAGATGCTGCCCGGGTCACTCATGATCAGATCACATAGGAGTCGCCACCCGTGTCACTTACGCTCAGATCACACAGGGGTCACTGCCCGGGTCACTTACGCTCAGATCACACAGGAGTCACTGCCCGGGTCACTTACGCTCAGATCACACAGGAGTCACTGCCCGGGTCGCTTATGCTCAGATCACACAGGAGTCACTGCCCGGGTCACTTATGCTCAGATCACACAGGAGTCACTGCCCGGGTCACTTACGCTCAGATCACACAGGAGTCACTGCCCGGGTCACTCATGAACAGATCACACAGGAGTCACTGCCCGGGTCACTTATGCTCAGATCACACAGGAGTCACTGCCCGGGTCGCTTATGCTCAGATCACACAGGAGTCACTGCCCGGGTCACTTATGCTCAGATCACACAGGAGTCACTGCCCGGGTCGCTTATGCTCAGATCACACAGGAGTCACTGCCCGGGTCGCTTATGCTCAGATCACACAGGAGTCACTGCCCGGGTCACTGACGCTCAGATCACACAGGAGTCACTGCCCGGGTCACTTACGCTCAGATCACACAGGAGTCACTGCCCGGGTCACTTACGCTCAGATCACACACGAGTCACTGCCCGGGTCACTTATGCTCAGATCACACAGGAGTCACTGCCCGGGTCGCTTATGCTCAGATCACACAGGGGTCACTGCTCGGGTCGCTTATGCTCAGATCACACAGGAGTCACTGCCCGGGTCACTCATGCTCAGATCACACAGGAGTCACTGCCCGGGTCGCTCATGCTCAGATCACACAGGAGTCACTGCCCGGGTCGCTCATGCTCAGATCACACAGGAGTCACTGCCCGGGTCACTCATGATCAGATCACACAGGAGTCACTGCCCGGGTCACTTACGCTCAGATCACACAGGAGTCACTGCCCGGGTCACTTACGCTCAGATCACACAGGAGTCACTGCCCGGGTCACTTACGCTCAGATCACACAGGAGTCACTGCCCGGGTCACTTACGCTCAGATCACACAGGAGTCACTGCCCGGGTCACTTACGCTCAGATCACACAGGAGTCACTGCCCGGGTCGCTTACGCTCAGATCACACAGGAGTCACTGCCCGGGTCCCTTACGCTCAGATCACACAGGAGTCACTGCCCGGGTCACTTACGCTCAGATCACACAGGAGTCACTGCCCGGGTCGCTTATGCTCAGATCACACAGGGGTCACTGCCCGGGTCACTTACGCTCAGATCACACAGGAGTCACTGCCCGGGTCACTTACGCTCAGATCACACAGGAGTCACTGCCCGGGTCACTTACGCTCAGATCACACAGGAGCCACTGCCCGGGTCGCTTACGCTCAGATCACACAGGGGTCACTGCCCGGGTCACTTACGCTCAGATCACACAGGAGTCACTGCCCGGGTCACTTACGCTCAGATCACACAGGAGTCACTGCCCGGGTCACTTACGCTCAGATCACACAGGAGTCACTGCCCGGGTCGCTTACGCTGAGATCACACAGGAGTCACTGCCCGGGTCACTTACGCTCAGATCACACGGGAGTCACTGCCCGGGTCACTCATGATGAGATCACACAGGAGTCACTGCCCGGGTCGCTTATGCACAGATCACACAGGAGTCACTGCCCGGGTCACTTACGCTCAGATCACACAGGAGTCACTGCCCGGGTCACTTACGCTCAGATCACACAGGAGTCACTGCCCGGGTCACTTACGCTCAGATCACACAGGAGTCACTGCCCGGGTCGCTTACGCTCAGATCACACAGGGGTCACTGCCCGGGTCGCTTACGCTCAGATCACACAGGAGTCACTGCCCGGGTCGCTTACGCTCAGATCACACAGGAGTCACTGCCCGGGTCGCTTACGCTCAGATCACACAGGAGTCACTGCCCGGGTCACTGACGCTCAGATCACACAGGAGTCACTGCCCGGGTCGCTTACGCTCAGATCACACAGGAGTCACTGCCCGGGTCCCTTACGCTCAGATCACACAGGAGTCACTGCCCGGGTCCCTTACGCTCAGATCACACAGGAGTCACTGCCCGGGTCGCTTACGCTCAGATCACACAGGAGTCACTGCCCGGGTCGCTTACGCTCAGATCACACAGGAGTCACTGCCCGGGTCGCTTACGCTCAGATCACACAGGAGTCACTGCCCGGGTCGCTTACGCTCAGATCACACAGGAGTCACTGCCCGGGTCGCTTACGCTCAGATCACACAGGAGTCACTGCCCGGGTCGCTTACGCTCAGATCACACAGGAGTCACTGCCCGGGTCACTTACGCTCAGATCACACAGGAGTCACTGCCCGGGTCACTTACGCTCAGATCACACAGGAGTCACTGCCCGGGTCGCTTACGCTCAGATCACACAGGGGTCACTGCCCGGGTCGCTTACGCTCAGATCACACAGGGGTCACTGCCCGGGTCACTTACGCTCAGATCACACAGGAGTCACTGCCCGGGTCGCTTACGCTCAGATCACACAGGAGTCACTGCCCGGGTCGCTTACGCTCAGATCACACAGGAGTCACTGCCCGGGTCGCTTACGCTGAGATCACACAGGAGTCACTGCCCGGGTCGCTTACGCTCAGATCACACAGGAGTCACTGCCCGGGTCGCTCATGATCAGATCACACAGGAGTCACTGCCCGGGTCGCTTATGCTCAGATCACACAGGAGTCACTGCCCGGGTCACTTACGCTCAGATCACACAGGAGTCACTGCCCGGGTCGCTTACGCTCAGATCACACAGGGGTCACTGCCCGGGTCGCTTACGCTCAGATCACACAGGGGTCACTGCCCGGGTCGCTTATGCTCAGATCACACAGGGGTCACTGCCCGGGTCACTTACGCTCAGATCACACAGGAGTCACTGCCCGGGTCACTTACGCTCAGATCACACAGGAGTCACTGCCCGGGTCGCTTACGCTCAGATCACACAGGAGTCACTGCCCGGGTCGCTTACGCTCAGATCACACAGGAGTCACTGCCCGGGTCGCTTACGCTCAGATCACACAGGAGTCACTGCCCGGGTCACTTACGCTCAGATCACACAGGAGTCACTGCCCGGGTCACTTACGCTCAGATCACACAGGAGTCACTGCCCGGGTCACTTATGAACAGATCACACAGGAGTCACTGCCCGGGTCACTTACGCTCAGATCACACAGGAGTCACGGCCCGGGTCGCTTACGCTCAGATCACACAGGAGTCACTGCTCGGGTCGCTTATGCTCAGATCACACAGGAGTCACTGCCCGGGTCACTTACGCTCAGATCACACAGGAGTCACTGCCCGGATCGCTTACGCTCAGATCACACAGGAGTCACTGCCCGGGTCGCTTACGCTCAGATCACACAGGAGTCACTGCCCGGGTCACTTACGCTCAGATCACACAGGAGTCACTGCCCGGGTCACTTACGCTCAGATCACACAGGAGTCACTGCCCGGGTCGCTTACGCTCAGATCACACAGGGGTCACTGCCCGGGTCGCTTACGCTCAGATCACACAGGGGTCACTGCCCGGGTCGCTTACGCTCAGATCACACAGGGGTCACTGCCCGGGTCGCTTACGCTCAGATCACACAGGAGTCACTGCCCGGGTCACTTACGCTCAGATCACACAGGAGTCACTGCCCGGGTCGCTTACGCTCAGATCACACAGGAGTCACTGCCCGGGTCACTTACGCTCAGATCACACAGGAGTCACTGCCCGGGTCACTTATGCTCAGATCACACAGGAGTCACTGCCCGGGTCACTCATGAACAGATCACACAGGAGTCACTGCCCGGGTCGCTTATGCTCAGATCACACAGGAGTCACTGCCCGGGTCGCTTACGCTCAGATCACACAGGAGTCACTGCCCGGGTCGCTTATGCTCAGATCACACAGGGGTCACTGCCCGGGTCGCTTACGCTCAGATCACACAGGAGTCACTGCCCGGGTCACTTACGCTCAGATCACACAGGAGTCACTGCCCGGGTCACTTACGCTCAGATCACACAGGAGTCACTGCCCGGGTCACTTACGCTCAGATCACACAGGAGTCACTGCCCGGGTCACTCATGAACAGATCACACAGGAGTCACTGCCCGGGTCACTTATGCTCAGATCACACAGGAGTCACTGCCCGGGTCGCTTACGCTCAGATCACACAGGAGTCACTGCCCGGGTCGCTTACGCTCAGATCACACAGGGGTCACTGCCCGGGTCACTTACGCTCAGATCACACAGGAGTCACTGCCCGGGTCACTTACGCTCAGATCACACAGGAGTCACTGCCCGGGTCACTTACGCTCAGATCACACAGGAGTCACTGCCCGGGTCGCTTACGCTCAGATCACACAGGAGTCACTGCCCGGGTCACTTATGCTCAGATCACACAGGAGTCACTGCCCGGGTCACTTACGCTCAGATCACACAGGAGTCACTGCCCGGGTCACTCATGAACAGATCACACAGGAGTCACTGCCCGGGTCACTTACGCTCAGATCACACAGGAGTCACTGCCCGGGTCACTTATGCTCAGATCACAAAGGAGTCACTGCCCGGGTCACTTACGCTCAGATCACACAGGAGTCACTGCCCGGGTCGCTTATGCTCAGATCACACAGGAGTCACTGCCCGGGTCACTTATGCTCAGATCACACAGGAGTCACTGCCCGGGTCACTTATGCTCAGATCACACAGGAGTCACTGCCCGGGTCACTTACGCTCAGATCACACAGGAGTCACTGCCCGGGTCGCTTATGCTCAGATCACACAGGAGTCACTGCCCGGGTCACTCATGATCAGATCACACAGGAGTCACTGCCCGGGTCACTTACGCTCAGATCACACAGGAGTCACTGCCCGGGTCGCTTATGCTCAGATCACACAGGAGTCACTGCCCGGGTCACTTACGCTCAGATCACACAGGAGTCACTGCCCGGGTAACTTACGCTCAGATCACACAGGAGTCACTGCCCGGGTCGCTTACGCTCAGATCACACAGGAGTCACTGCCCGGGTCACTTACGCTCAGATCACACAGGAGTCACTGCCCGGGTCGCTTATGCTCAGATCACACAGGAGTCACTGCCCGGGTCGCTTATGCTCAGATCACACAGGAGTCACTGCCCGGGTCACTCATGCTCAGATCACACAGGAGTCACGGCCCGGGTCGCTTATGCTCAGATCACACAGGAGTCACTGCCCGGGTCACTCATGATCAGATCACACAGGAGTCACTGCCCGGGTCGCTTATGCTCAGATCACACAGGAGTCACTGCCTGGGTCGCTTATGCTCAGATCACACAGGAGTCACTGCCCGGGTCACTTATGCTCAGATCACACAGGAGTCACTGCCCGGGTCGCTTATGCTCAGATCACACAGGAGCCACTGCCCGGGTCGCTTATGCTCAGATCACACAGGAGCCACTGCCCGGGTCACTCATGATCAGATCACACAGGAGTCACTGCCCGGGTCACTTACGCTCAGATCACACAGGAGTCACTGCCCGGGTCGCTTATGCTCAGATCACACAGGAGTCACTGCCCGGGTCGCTTACGCTCAGATCACACAGGAGTCACTGCCGGGGCCGCTTATGCTCAGATCACACAGGAGTCACTGCCCGGGTCGCTTATGCTCAGATCACACAGGAGTCACTGCCCGGGTCGCTTATGCACAGATCACACAGGAGTCACTGCCCGGGTCACTCATGATCAGATCACACAGGAGTCACTGCCCGGGACACTTATGCTCAGATCACACAGGAGTCACTGCCCGGGTCGCTTATGCTCAGATCACACAGGAGTCATTGCCCGGGTCACTTATGCTCAGATCACACAGGAGTCACTGCCCGGGTCGCTTATGCTCAGATCACACAGGAGTCACTGCCCGGGTCGCTTATGCTCAGATCACACAGGAGTCACTGCCCGGGTCACTTATGCTCAGATCACACAGGAGTCACTGCCCGGGTCGCTTATGCTCAGATCACACAGGAGTCACTGCCCGGGTCGCTTATGCTCAGATCACACAGGGGTCACTGCCCGGGTCACTTACGCTCAGATCACACAGGAGTCACTGCCCGGGTCACTTACGCTCAGATCACACAGGAGTCACTGCCCGGGTCACTCATGAACAGATCACACAGGAGTCACTGCCCGGGTCACTTACGCTCAGATCACACAGGAGTCACTGCTCGGGTCACTTACGCTCAGATCACACAGGAGTCACTGCCCGGGTCACTTATGCTCAGATCACACAGGAGTCACTGCCCGGGTCGCTTACGCTCAGATCACACAGGAGTCACTGCCCGGGTCACTTACGCTCAGATCACACAGGAGTCACTGCCCGGGTCACTTACGCTCAGATCACACAGGAGCCACTGCCCGGGTCGCTTATGCTCAGATCACACAGGGGTCACTGCCCGGGTCACTTACGCTCAGATCACACAGGAGTCACTGCCCGGGTCACTTACGCTCAGATCACACAGGAGTCACTGCCCGGGTCACTTACGCTCAGATCACACAGGAGTCACTGCCCGGGTCGCTTACGCTGAGATCACACAGGAGTCACTGCCCGGGTCACTTACGCTCAGATCACACGGGAGTCACTGCCCGGGTCACTCATGATCAGATCACACAGGAGTCACTGCCCGGGTCGCTTACGCTCAGATCACACAGGAGTCACTGCCCGGGTCACTTACGCTCAGATCACACAGGAGTCACTGCCCGGGTCACTTACGCTCAGATCACACAGGAGTCACTGCCCGGGTCACTTACGCTCAGATCACACAGGAGTCACTGCCCGGGTCGCTTACGCTCAGATCACACAGGGGTCACTGCCCGGGTCGCTTACGCTCAGATCACACAGGAGTCACTGCCCGGGTCACTTACGCTCAGATCACACAGGAGTCACTGCCCGGGTCACTTACGCTCAGATCACACAGGAGTCACTGCCCGGGTCACTGACGCTCAGATCACACAGGAGTCACTGCCCGGGTCGCTTACGCTCAGATCACACAGGAGTCACTGCCCGGGTCCCTTACGCTCAGATCACACAGGAGTCACTGCCCGGGTCCCTTACGCTCAGATCACACAGGAGTCACTGCCCGGGTCACTTACGCTCAGATCACACAGGAGTCACTGCCCGGGTCACTTACGCTCAGATCACACAGGAGTCACTGCCCGGGTCACTTACGCTCAGATCACACAGGAGTCACTGCCCGGGCCGCTTACGCTCAGATCACACAGGAGTCACTGCCCGGGTCACTTATGCTCAGATCACACAGGAGTCACTGCCCGGGTCACTCATGATCAGATCACACAGGAGTCACTGCCCGGGTCGCTTATGCTCAGATCACACAGGAGTCACTGCCTGGGTCGCTTATGCTCAGATCACACAGGAGTCACTGCCCGGGTCACTGATGCTCAGATCACACAGGAGTCACTGCCCGGGTCGCTTGTGCTCAGATCACACAGGAGTCACTGCCCGGGTCGCTTGTGCTCAGATCACACAGGAGTCACTGCCCGGGTCGCTTACGCTCAGATCACACAGGAGTCACTGCCCGGGTCGCTTACGCTCAGATCACACAGGAGTCACTGCCCGGGTCACTCATGCTCAGATCACACAGGAGTCACTGCCCGGGTCACTCATGCTCAGATCACACAGGAGTCACTGCCCGGGTCACTCATGCTCAGATCACACAGGAGTCACTGCCCGGGTCGCTTATGCTCAGATCACACAGGAGTCACTGCCCGGGTCGCTTATGCTCAGATCACACAGGAGTCACTGCCCGGGTCGCTTATGCTCAGATCACACAGGAGTCACTGCCCGGGACGCTTATGCTCAGATCACACAGGAGTCACTGCCCGGGTCGCTTATGCTCAGATCACACAGGAGTCACTGCCCGGGTCGCTTATGCTCAGATCACACAGGAGTCACTGCCCGGGTCGCTTATGCTCAGATCACACAGGAGTCACTGCCCGGGTCGCTTACGCTCAGATCACACAGGAGTCACTGCCCGGGTCGCTTATGCTCAGATCACACAGGAGTCACTGCCCGGGTCGCTTATGCTCAGATCACACAGGAGTCACTGCCCGGGTCGCTTACGCTCAGATCACACAGGAGTCACTGCCCGGGTCACTCATGATCAGATCACACAGGAGTCACTGCCCGGGTCACTCATGATCAGATCACACAGGAGTCACTGCCCGGGTCGCTTATGCTCAGATCACACAGGAGTCACTGCCCGGGTCACTCATGATCAGATCACACAGGAGTCACTGCCCGGGTCACTTACGCTCAGATCACACAGGAGTCACTGCCTGGGTCGCTTATGCTCAGATCACACAGGAGTCATTGCCCGGGTCACTTATGCTCAGATCACACAGGAGTCACTGCCCGGGTCGCTTACGCTCAGATCACACAGGAGTCACTGCCCGGGTCGCTTACGCTCAGATCACACAGGAGTCACTGCCCGGGTCACTTATGCTCAGATCACACAGGAGTCACTGCCCGGGTCGCTTATGCTCAGATCACACAGGAGTCACTGCCCGGGTCGCTTATGCTCAGATCACACAGGGGTCACTGCCCGGGTCACTTACGCTCAGATCACACAGGAGTCACTGCCCGGGTCACTTACGCTCAGATCACACAGGAGTCACTGCCCGGGTCACTCATGAACAGATCACACAGGAGTCACTGCCCGGGTCACTTACGCTCAGATCACACAGGAGTCACTGCCCGGGTCACTTATGCTCAGATCACACAGGAGTCACTGCCCGGGTCACTTACGCTCAGATCACACAGGAGTCACTGCCCGGGTCGCTTACGCTCAGATCACACAGGAGTCACTGCCCGGGTCACTTACGCTCAGATCACACAGGAGTCACTGCCCGGGTCACTTACGCTCAGATCACACAGGAGCCACTGCCCGGGTCGCTTATGCTCAGATCACACAGGGGTCACTGCCCGGGTCACTTACGCTCAGATCACACAGGAGTCACTGCCCGGGTCACTTACGCTCAGATCACACAGGAGTCACTGCCCGGGTCACTTACGCTCAGATCACACAGGAGTCACTGCCCGGGTCGCTTACGCTGAGATGACACAGGAGTCACTGCCCGGGTCACTTACGCTCAGATCACACGGGAGTCACTGCCCGGGTCACTCATGATCAGATCACACAGGAGTCACTGCCCGGGTCGCTTATGCTCAGATCACACAGGAGTCACTGCCCGGGTCACTTACGCTCAGATCACACAGGAGTCACTGCCCGGGTCACTTACGCTCAGATCACACAGGAGTCACTGCCCGGGTCGCTTACGCTCAGATCACACAGGGGTCACTGCCCGGGTCGCTTACGCTCAGATCACACAGGAGTCACTGCCCGGGTCACTTACGCTCAGATCACACAGGAGTCACTGCCCGGGTCACTTACGCTCAGATCACACAGGAGTCACTGCCCGGGTCACTGACGCTCAGATCACACAGGAGTCACTGCCCGGGTCGCTTACGCTCAGATCACACAGGAGTCACTGCCCGGGTCCCTTACGCTCAGATCACACAGGAGTCACTGCCCGGGTCCCTTACGCTCAGATCACACAGGAGTCACTGCCCGGGTCGCTTACGCTCAGATCACACAGGAGTCACTGCCCGGGTCGCTTACACTCAGATCACACAGGAGTCACTGCCCGGGTCGCTTACGCTCAGATCACACAGGAGTCACTGCCCGGGTCGCTTACGCTCAGATCACACAGGAGTCACTGCCCGGGTCGCTTACGCTCAGATCACACAGGAGTCACTGCCCGGGTCGCTTACGCTCAGATCACACAGGAGTCACTGCCCGGGTCACTTACGCTCAGATCACACAGGAGTCACTGCCCGGGTCGCTTATGCTCAGATCACACAGGGGTCACTGCCCGGGTCACTTACGCTCAGATCACACAGGAGTCACTGCCCGGGTCACTTACGCTCAGATCACACAGGAGTCACTGCCCGGGTCACTTACGCTCAGATCACACAGGAGTCACTGCCCGGGTCGCTTACGCTGAGATCACACAGGAGTCACTGCCCGGGTCGCTTACGCTCAGATCACACAGGAGTCACTGCCCGGGTCACTCATGATCAGATCACACAGGAGTCACTGCCCGGGTCGCTTACGCTCAGATCACACAGGAGTCACTGCCCGGGTCACTTACGCTCAGATCACACAGGAGTCACTGCCCGGGTCACTTACGCTCAGATCACACAGGAGTCACTGCCCGGGTCACTTACGCTCAGATCACACAGGAGTCACTGCCCGGGTCGCTTACGCTCAGATCACACAGGGGTCACTGCCCGGGTCACTTACGCTCAGATCACACAGGAGTCACTGCCCGGGTCACTTACGCTCAGATCACACAGGAGTCACTGCCCGGGTCACTTACGCTCAGATCACACAGGAGTCACTGCCCGGGTCGCTTACGCTCAGATCACACAGGAGTCACTGCCCGGGTCACTTACGCTCAGATCACACAGGAGTCACTGCCCGGGTCACTTACGCTCAGATCACACAGGAGTCACTGCCCGGGTCACTTATGAACAGATCACACAGGAGTCACTGCCCGGGTCACTTACGCTCAGATCACACAGGAGTCACGGCCCGGGTCGCTTACGCTCAGATCACACAGGAGTCACTGCCCGGGTCACTTATGCTCAGATCACACAGGAGTCACTGCCCGGGTCACTTACGCTCAGATCACACAGGAGTCACTGCCCGGATCACTCATGATCAGATCACACAGGAGTCACTGCCCGGGTCGCTTACGCTCAGATCACACAGGAGTCACTGCCCGGGTCACTTACGCTCAGATCACACAGGAGTCACTGCCCGGGTCACTTATGCTCAGATCACACAGGAGTCACTGCCCGGGTCACTTATGCTCAGATCACACAGGAGTCACTGCCCGGGTCACTCATGAACAGATCACACAGGAGTCACTGCCCGGGTCGCTTATGCTCAGATCACACAGGAGTCACTGCCCGGGTCACTTACGCTCAGATCACACAGGAGTCACTGCCCGGGTCGCTTATGCTCAGATCACACAGGGGTCACTGCCCGGGTCGCTTACGCTCAGATCACACAGGAGTCACTGCCCGGGTCACTTACGCTCAGATCACACAGGAGTCACTGCCCGGGTCACTTACGCTCAGATCACACAGGAGTCACTGCCCGGGTCGCTTATGCTCAGATCACACAGGAGTCACTGCCCGGGTCGCTTATGCACAGATCACACAGGAGTCACTGCCCGGGTCACTCATGATCAGATCACACAGGAGTCACTGCCCGGGACACTTATGCTCAGATCACACAGGAGTCACTGCCTGGGTCGCTTATGCTCAGATCACACAGGAGTCATTGCCCGGGTCACTTATGCTCAGATCACACAGGAGTCACTGCCCGGGTCGCTTACGCTCAGATCACACAGGAGTCACTGCCCGGGTCGCTTACGCTCAGATCACACAGGAGTCACTGCCCGGGTCACTTATGCTCAGATCACACAGGAGTCACTGCCCGGGTCGCTTATGCTCAGATCACACAGGAGTCACTGCCCGGGTCGCTTATGCTCAGATCACACAGGGGTCACTGCCCGGGTCACTTACGCTCAGATCACACAGGAGTCACTGCCCGGGTCACTTACGCTCAGATCACACAGGAGTCACTGCCCGGGTCACTCATGAACAGATCACACAGGAGTCACTGCCCGGGTCACTTACGCTCAGATCACACAGGAGTCACTGCCCGGGTCACTTATGCTCAGATCACACAGGAGTCACTGCCCGGGTCGCTTATGCTCAGATCACACAGGAGTCACTGCCCGGGTCGCTTATGCTCAGATCACACAGGGGTCACTGCCCGGGTCACTTACGCTCAGATCACACAGGAGTCACTGCCCGGGTCACTTACGCTCAGATCACACAGGAGTCACTGCCCGGGTCACTCATGAACAGATCACACAGGAGTCACTGCCCGGGTCACTTACGCTCAGATCACACAGGAGTCACTGCCCGGGTCACTTACGCTCAGATCACACAGGAGTCACTGCCCGGGTCGCTTACGCTCAGATCACACAGGAGTCACTGCCCGGGTCACTTACGCTCAGATCACACAGGAGTCACTGCCCGGGTCACTTACGCTCAGATCACACAGGAGCCACTGCCCGGGTCGCTTATGCTCAGATCACACAGGGGTCACTGCCCGGGTCACTTACGCTCAGATCACACAGGAGTCACTGCCCGGGTCACTTACGCTCAGATCAAACAGGAGTCACTGCCCGGGTCACTTACGCTCAGATCACACAGGAGTCACTGCCCGGGTCGCTTACGCTGAGATCACACAGGAGTCACTGCCCGGGTCACTTACGCTCAGATCACACGGGAGTCACTGCCCGGGTCACTCATGATCAGATCACACAGGAGTCACTGCCCGGGTCGCTTATGCTCAGATCACACAGGAGTCACTGCCCGGGTCACTTACGCTCAGATCACACAGGAGTCACTGCCCGGGTCACTTACGCTCAGATCACACAGGAGTCACTGCCCGGGTCACTTACGCTCAGATCACACAGGAGTCACTGCCAGGGTCGCTTACGCTCAGATCACACAGGGGTCACTGCCCGGGTCGCTTACGCTCAGATCACACAGGAGTCACTGCCCGGGTCGCTTACGCTCAGATCACACAGGAGTCACTGCCCGGGTCACTTACGCTCAGATCACACAGGAGTCACTGCCCGGGTCACTGACGCTCAGATCACACAGGAGTCACTGCCCGGGTCGCTTACGCTCAGATCACACAGGAGTCACTGCCCGGGTCCCTTACGCTCAGATCACACAGGAGTCACTGCCCGGGTCCCTTACGCTCAGATCACACAGGAGTCACTGCCCGGGTCACTTACGCTCAGATCACACAGGAGTCACTGCCCGGGTCGCTTACGCTCAGATCACACAGGAGTCACTGCCCGGGTCGCTTACGCTCAGATCACACAGGAGTCACTGCCCGGGTCGCTTACGCTCAGATCACACAGGAGTCACTGCCCGGGTCACTTACGCTCAGATCACACAGGAGTCACTGCCCGGGTCACTTACGCTCAGATCACACAGGAGTCACTGCCCGGGTCGCTTATGCTCAGATCACACAGGGGTCACTGCCCGGGTCACTTACGCTCAGATCACACAGGAGTCACTGCCCGGGTCACTTACGCTCAGATCACACAGGAGTCACTGCCCGGATCACTCATGATCAGATCACACAGGAGTCACTGCCCGGGTCGCTTACGCTCAGATCACACAGGAGTCACTGCCCGGGTCACTTACGCTCAGATCACACAGGAGTCACTGCCCGGGTCACTTATGCTCAGATCACACAGGAGTCACTGCCCGGGTCACTTATGCTCAGATCACACAGGAGTCACTGCCCGGGTCACTCATGAACAGATCACACAGGAGTCACTGCCCGGGTCGCTTATGCTCAGATCACACAGGAGTCACTGCCCGGGTCACTTATGCTCAGATCACACAGGAGTCACTGCCCGGGTCGCTTATGCTCAGATCACACAGGGGTCACTGCCCGGGTCGCTTACGCTCAGATCACACAGGAGTCACTGCCCGGGTCACTTACGCTCAGATCACACAGGAGTCACTGCCCGGGTCACTTACGCTCAGATCACACAGGAGTCACTGCCCGGGTCACTCATGAACAGATCACACAGGAGTCACTGCCCGGGTCACTTATGCTCAGATCACACAGGAGTCACTGCCCGGGTCACTTACGCTCAGATCACACAGGAGTCACTGCCCGGGTCGCTTACGCTCAGATCACACAGGAGTCACTGCCCGGGTCGCTTACGCTCAGATCACACAGGAGTCACTGCCCGGGTCGCTTACGCTCAGATCACACAGGAGTCACTGCCCGGGTCGCTTACGCTCAGATCACACAGGAGTCACTGCCCGGGTCGCTTACGCTCAGATCACACAGGAGTCACTGCCCGGGTCACTTACGCTCAGATCACACAGGAGTCACTGCCCGGGTCACTCATGAACAGATCACACAGGAGTCACTGCCCGGGTCACTTATGCTCAGATCACACAGGAGTCACTGCCCGGGTCCCTTACGCTCAGATCACACAGGAGTCACTGCCCGGGTCACTTACGCTCAGATCACACAGGAGTCACTGCCCGGGTCGCTTACGCTCAGATCACACAGGAGTCACTGCCCGGGTCGCTTACGCTCAGATCACACAGGAGTCACTGCCCGGGTCGCTTACGCTCAGATCACACAGGAGTCACTGCCCGGGTCACTTACGCTCAGATCACACAGGAGTCACTGCCCGGGTCACTTACGCTCAGATCACACAGGAGTCACTGCCCGGGTCGCTTATGCTCAGATCACACAGGGGTCACTGCCCGGGTCACTTACGCTCAGATCACACAGGAGTCACTGCCCGGGTCACTTACGCTCAGATCACACAGGAGTCACTGCCCGGATCACTCATGATCAGATCACACAGGAGTCACTGCCCGGGTCGCTTACGCTCAGATCACACAGGAGTCACTGCCCGGGTCACTTACGCTCAGATCACACAGGAGTCACTGCCCGGGTCACTTATGCTCAGATCACACAGGAGTCACTGCCCGGGTCACTTATGCTCAGATCACACAGGAGTCACTGCCCGGGTCACTCATGAACAGATCACACAGGAGTCACTGCCCGGGTCGCTTATGCTCAGATCACACAGGAGTCACTGCCCGGGTCACTTATGCTCAGATCACACAGGAGTCACTGCCCGGGTCGCTTATGCTCAGATCACACAGGGGTCACTGCCCGGGTCGCTTACGCTCAGATCACACAGGAGTCACTGCCCGGGTCACTTACGCTCAGATCACACAGGAGTCACTGCCCGGGTCACTTACGCTCAGATCACACAGGAGTCACTGCCCGGGTCACTCATGAACAGATCACACAGGAGTCACTGCCCGGGTCACTTATGCTCAGATCACACAGGAGTCACTGCCCGGGTCACTTACGCTCAGATCACACAGGAGTCACTGCCCGGGTCGCTTACGCTCAGATCACACAGGAGTCACTGCCCGGGTCGCTTACGCTCAGATCACACAGGAGTCACTGCCCGGGTCGCTTACGCTCAGATCACACAGGAGTCACTGCCCGGGTCGCTTACGCTCAGATCACACAGGAGTCACTGCCCGGGTCGCTTACGCTCAGATCACACAGGAGTCACTGCCCGGGTCACTTACGCTCAGATCACACAGGAGTCACTGCCCGGGTCACTCATGAACAGATCACACAGGAGTCACTGCCCGGGTCACTTATGCTCAGATCACACAGGAGTCACTGCCCGGGTCACTTACGCTCAGATCACACAGGAGTCACTGCCCGGGTCGCTTATGCTCAGATCACACAGGGGTCACTGCCCGGGTCGCTTACGCTCAGATCACACAGGAGTCACTGCCCGGGTCACTTACGCTCAGATCACACAGGAGTCACTGCCCGGGTCACTTACGCTCAGATCACACAGGAGTCACTGCCCGGGTCACTCATGATCAGATCACACAGGAGTCACTGCCCGGGTCACTTACGCTCAGATCACACAGGAGTCACTGCCCGGGTCACTTACGCTCAGATCACACAGGAGTCACTGCCCGGGTCGCTTACGCTCAGATCACATAGGAGTCACTGCCCGGGTCACTTATGCTCAGATCACACAGGATTCACTGCCCGGGTCACTCATGATCAGATCACACAGGAGTCACTGCCCGGGTCACTTACGCTCAGATCACACAGGAGTCACTGCCCGGGTCACTCATGATCAGATCACACAGGAGTCACTGCCCGGGTCGCTTATGCTCAGATCACACAGGAGTCGCCGCCCGGGTCGCTTACGCTCAGATCACACAGGAGTCGCCGCCCGGGTCACTCATGCTCAGATCACACAGGAGTCACTGCCCGGGTCGCTTATGCTCAGATCACACAGGAGTCACTGCCCGGGTCGCTTACGCTCAGATCACACAGGAGTCACTGCCCGGGTCACTTATGCTCAGATCACACAGGAGTCACTGCCCGGGTCGCTTATGCTCAGATCACACAGGAGTCACTGCCCGGGTCGCTTATGCTCAGATCACACAGGGGTCACTGCCCGGGTCACTTACGCTCAGATCACACAGGAGTCACTGCCCGGGTCACTTACGCTCAGATCACACAGGAGTCACTGCCCGGGTCACTCATGAACAGATCACACAGGAGTCACTGCCCGGGTCACTTACGCTCAGATCACACAGGAGTCACTGCCCGGGTCACTTACGCTCAGATCACACAGGAGTCACTGCCCGGGTCGCTTACGCTCAGATCACACAGGAGTCACTGCCCGGGTCACTTACGCTCAGATCACACAGGAGTCACTGCCCGGGTCACTTACGCTCAGATCACACAGGAGCCACTGCCCGGGTCGCTTATGCTCAGATCACACAGGGGTCACTGCCCGGGTCACTTACGCTCAGATCACACAGGAGTCACTGCCCGGGTCACTTACGCTCAGATCACACAGGAGTCACTGCCCGGGTCACTTACGCTCAGATCACACAGGAGTCACTGCCCGGGTCGCTTACGCTGAGATCACACAGGAGTCACTGCCCGGGTCACTTACGCTCAGATCACACGGGAGTCACTGCCCGGGTCACTCATGATCAGATCACACGGGAGTCACTGCCCGGGTCGCTTATGCTCAGATCACACAGGAGTCACTGCCCGGGTCACTTACGCTCAGATCACACAGGAGTCACTGCCCGGGTCACTTACGCTCAGATCACACAGGAGTCACTGCCCGGGTCACTTACGCTCAGATCACACAGGAGTCACTGCCCGGGTCGCTTACGCTCAGATCACACAGGGGTCACTGCCCGGGTCGCTTACGCTCAGATCACACAGGAGTCACTGCCCGGGTCACTTACGCTCAGATCACACAGGAGTCACTGCCCGGGTCACTTACGCTCAGATCACACAGGAGTCACTGCCCGGGTCGCTTACGCTGAGATCACACAGGAGTCACTGCCCGGGTCACTTACGCTCAGATCACACGGGAGTCACTGCCCGGGTCACTCATGATCAGATCACACGGGAGTCACTGCCCGGGTCGCTTATGCTCAGATCACACAGGAGTCACTGCCCGGGTCACTTACGCTCAGATCACACAGGAGTCACTGCCCGGGTCACTTACGCTCAGATCACACAGGAGTCACTGCCCGGGTCACTTACGCTCAGATCACACAGGAGTCACTGCCCGGGTCGCTTACGCTCAGATCACACAGGGGTCACTGCCCGGGTCGCTTACGCTCAGATCACACAGGAGTCACTGCCCGGGTCACTTACGCTCAGATCACACAGGAGTCACTGCCCGGGTCACTTACGCTCAGATCACACAGGAGTCACTGCCCGGGTCGCTTACGCTGAGATCACACAGGAGTCACTGCCCGGGTCACTTACGCTCAGATCACACGGGAGTCACTGCCCGGGTCACTCATGATCAGATCACACGGGAGTCACTGCCCGGGTCGCTTATGCTCAGATCACACAGGAGTCACTGCCCGGGTCACTTACGCTCAGATCACACAGGAGTCACTGCCCGGGTCACTTACGCTCAGATCACACAGGAGTCACTGCCCGGGTCACTTACGCTCAGATCACACAGGAGTCACTGCCCGGGTCGCTTACGCTCAGATCACACAGGGGTCACTGCCCGGGTCGCTTACGCTCAGATCACACAGGAGTCACTGCCCGGGTCACTTACGCTCAGATCACACAGGAGTCACTGCCCGGGTCACTTACGCTCAGATCACACAGGAGTCACTGCCCGGGTCGCTTACGCTGAGATCACACAGGAGTCACTGCCCGGGTCACTTACGCTCAGATCACACGGGAGTCACTGCCCGGGTCACTCATGATCAGATCACACGGGAGTCACTGCCCGGGTCGCTTATGCTCAGATCACACAGGAGTCACTGCCCGGGTCACTTACGCTCAGATCACACAGGAGTCACTGCCCGGGTCACTTACGCTCAGATCACACAGGAGTCACTGCCCGGGTCACTTACGCTCAGATCACACAGGAGTCACTGCCCGGGTCGCTTACGCTCAGATCACACAGGGGTCACTGCCCGGGTCGCTTACGCTCAGATCACACAGGAGTCACTGCCCGGGTCACTTACGCTCAGATCACACAGGAGTCACTGCCCGGGTCACTTACGCTCAGATCACACAGGAGTCACTGCCCGGGTCACTGACGCTCAGATCACACAGGAGTCACTGCCCGGGTCGCTTACGCTCAGATCACACAGGAGTCACTGCCCGGGTCCCTTACGCTCAGATCACACAGGAGTCACTGCCCGGGTCCCTTACGCTCAGATCACACAGGAGTCACTGCCCGGGTCACTTACGCTCAGATCACACAGGAGTCACTGCCCGGGTCGCTTACGCTCAGATCACACAGGAGTCACTGCCCGGGTCGCTTACGCTCAGATCACACAGGAGTCACTGCCCGGGTCGCTTACGCTCAGATCACACAGGAGTCACTGCCCGGGTCGCTTACGCTCAGATCACACAGGAGTCACTGCCCGGGTCACTTACGCTCAGATCACACAGGAGTCACTGCCCGGGTCACTTACGCTCAGATCACACGGGAGTCACTGCCCGGGTCACTCATGATCAGATCACACGGGAGTCACTGCCCGGGTCGCTTATGCTCAGATCACACAGGAGTCACTGCCCGGGTCACTTACGCTCAGATCACACAGGAGTCACTGCCCGGGTCACTTACGCTCAGATCACACAGGAGTCACTGCCCGGGTCACTTACGCTCAGATCACACAGGAGTCACTGCCCGGGTCGCTTACGCTCAGATCACACAGGGGTCACTGCCCGGGTCGCTTACGCTCAGATCACACAGGAGTCACTGCCCGGGTCACTTACGCTCAGATCACACAGGAGTCACTGCCCGGGTCACTTACGCTCAGATCACACAGGAGTCACTGCCCGGGTCGCTTACGCTGAGATCACACAGGAGTCACTGCCCGGGTCACTTACGCTCAGATCACACGGGAGTCACTGCCCGGGTCACTCATGATCAGATCACACGGGAGTCACTGCCCGGGTCGCTTATGCTCAGATCACACAGGAGTCACTGCCCGGGTCACTTACGCTCAGATCACACAGGAGTCACTGCCCGGGTCACTTACGCTCAGATCACACAGGAGTCACTGCCCGGGTCACTTACGCTCAGATCACACAGGAGTCACTGCCCGGGTCGCTTACGCTCAGATCACACAGGGGTCACTGCCCGGGTCGCTTACGCTCAGATCACACAGGAGTCACTGCCCGGGTCACTTACGCTCAGATCACACAGGAGTCACTGCCCGGGTCACTTACGCTCAGATCACACAGGAGTCACTGCCCGGGTCGCTTACGCTGAGATCACACAGGAGTCACTGCCCGGGTCACTTACGCTCAGATCACACGGGAGTCACTGCCCGGGTCACTCATGATCAGATCACACGGGAGTCACTGCCCGGGTCGCTTATGCTCAGATCACACAGGAGTCACTGCCCGGGTCACTTACGCTCAGATCACACAGGAGTCACTGCCCGGGTCACTTACGCTCAGATCACACAGGAGTCACTGCCCGGGTCACTTACGCTCAGATCACACAGGAGTCACTGCCCGGGTCGCTTACGCTCAGATCACACAGGGGTCACTGCCCGGGTCGCTTACGCTCAGATCACACAGGAGTCACTGCCCGGGTCACTTACGCTCAGATCACACAGGAGTCACTGCCCGGGTCACTTACGCTCAGATCACACAGGAGTCACTGCCCGGGTCGCTTACGCTGAGATCACACAGGAGTCACTGCCCGGGTCACTTACGCTCAGATCACACGGGAGTCACTGCCCGGGTCACTCATGATCAGATCACACGGGAGTCACTGCCCGGGTCGCTTATGCTCAGATCACACAGGAGTCACTGCCCGGGTCACTTACGCTCAGATCACACAGGAGTCACTGCCCGGGTCACTTACGCTCAGATCACACAGGAGTCACTGCCCGGGTCACTTACGCTCAGATCACACAGGAGTCACTGCCCGGGTCGCTTACGCTCAGATCACACAGGGGTCACTGCCCGGGTCGCTTACGCTCAGATCACACAGGAGTCACTGCCCGGGTCACTTACGCTCAGATCACACAGGAGTCACTGCCCGGGTCACTTACGCTCAGATCACACAGGAGTCACTGCCCGGGTCACTGACGCTCAGATCACACAGGAGTCACTGCCCGGGTCGCTTACGCTCAGATCACACAGGAGTCACTGCCCGGGTCCCTTACGCTCAGATCACACAGGAGTCACTGCCCGGGTCCCTTACGCTCAGATCACACAGGAGTCACTGCCCGGGTCACTTACGCTCAGATCACACAGGAGTCACTGCCCGGGTCGCTTACGCTCAGATCACACAGGAGTCACTGCCCGGGTCGCTTACGCTCAGATCACACAGGAGTCACTGCCCGGGTCGCTTACGCTCAGATCACACAGGAGTCACTGCCCGGGTCGCTTACGCTCAGATCACACAGGAGTCACTGCCCGGGTCACTTACGCTCAGATCACACAGGAGTCACTGCCCGGGTCGCTTATGCTCAGATCACACAGGGGTCACTGCCCGGGTCACTTACGCTCAGATCACACAGGAGTCACTGCCCGGGTCACTTACGCTCAGATCACACAGGAGTCACTGCCCGGGTCACTTACGCTCAGATCACACAGGAGTCACTGCCCGGGTCGCTTACGCTGAGATCACACAGGAGTCACTGCCCGGGTCGCTTACGCTCAGATCACACAGGAGTCACTGCCCGGGTCACTCATGATCAGATCACACAGGAGTCACTGCCCGGGTCGCTTATGCTCAGATCACACAGGAGTCACTGCCCGGGTCACTTACGCTCAGATCACACAGGAGTCACTGCCCGGGTCACTTACGCTCAGATCACACAGGAGTCACTGCCCGGGTCACTTACGCTCAGATCACACAGGAGTCACTGCCCGGGTCGCTTATGCTCAGATCACACAGGGGTCACTGCCCGGGTCACTTACGCTCAGATCACACAGGAGTCACTGCCCGGGTCACTTACGCTCAGATCACACAGGAGTCACTGCCCGGGTCACTTACGCTCAGATCACACAGGAGTCACTGCCCGGGTCACTTACGCTCAGATCACACAGGAGTCACTGCCCGGGTCGCTTACGCTCAGATCACACAGGAGTCACTGCCCGGGTCACTTACGCTCAGATCACACAGGAGTCACTGCCCGGGTCACTTACGCTCAGATCACACAGGAGTCACTGCCCGGGTCACTTATGAACAGATCACACAGGAGTCACTGCCCGGGTCACTTACGCTCAGATCACACAGGAGTCACGGCCCGGGTCGCTTACGCTCAGATCACACAGGAGTCACTGCCCGGGTCACTTATGCTCAGATCACACAGGAGTCACTGCCCGGGTCACTTACGCTCAGATCACACAGGAGTCACTGCCCGGATCACTCATGATCAGATCACACAGGAGTCACTGCCCGGGTCGCTTATGCTCAGATCACACAGGAGTCACTGCCCGGGTCACTTACGCTCAGATCACACAGGAGTCACTGCCCGGGTCACTTACGCTCAGATCACACAGGAGTCACTGCCCGGGTCACTTACGCTCAGATCACACAGGAGTCACTGCCCGGGTCGCTTACGCTCAGATCACACAGGGTCACTGCCCGGGTCCCTTACGCTCAGATCACACAGGAGTCACTGCCCGGGTCGCTTACGCTCAGATCACACAGGAGTCACTGCCCGGGTCACTTACGCTCAGATCACACAGGAGTCACTGCCCGGGTCACTTACGCTCAGATCACACAGGAGTCACTGCCCGGGTCGCTTACGCTCAGATCACACAGGAGTCACTGCCCGGGTCGCTTACGCTCAGATCACACAGGAGTCACTGCCCGGGTCACTTATGCTCAGATCACACAGGAGTCACTGCCCGGGTCACTTATGCTCAGATCACACAGGAGTCACTGCCCGGGTCACTCATGAACAGATCACACAGGAGTCACTGCCCGGGTCGCTTATGCTCAGATCACACAGGAGTCACTGCCCGGGTCACTTACGCTCAGATCACACAGGAGTCACTGCCCGGGTCGCTTATGCTCAGATCACACAGGGGTCACTGCCCGGGTCGCTTACGCTCAGATCACACAGGAGTCACTGCCCGGGTCACTTACGCTCAGATCACACAGGAGTCACTGCCCGGGTCACTTACGCTCAGATCACACAGGAGTCACTGCCCGGGTCACTCATGAACAGATCACACAGGAGTCACTGCCCGGGTCACTTATGCTCAGATCACACAGGAGTCACTGCCCGGGTCGCTTACGCTCAGATCACACAGGAGTCACTGCCCGGGTCGCTTACGCTCAGATCACACAGGAGTCACTGCCCGGGTCGCTTATGCTCAGATCACACAGGAGTCACTGCCCGGGTCGCTTACGCTCAGATCACACAGGAGTCACTGCCCGGGTCGCTTACGCTCAGATCACACAGGAGTCACTGCCCGGGTCACTTACGCTGAGATCACACAGGAGTCACTGCCCGGGTCACTCATGAACAGATCACACAGGAGTCACTGCCCGGGTCACTTATGCTCAGATCACACAGGAGTCACTGCCCGGGTCACTTATGCTCAGATCACACAGGAGTCACTGCCCGGGTCACTTACGCTCAGATCACACAGGAGTCACTGCCCGGGTCACTTACGCTCAGATCACACAGGAGTCACTGCCCGGGTCACTTACGCTCAGATCACACAGGAGTCACTGCCCGGGTCACTTACGCTCAGATCACACAGGAGTCACTGCCCGGGTCGCTTATGCTCAGATCACACAGGAGTCACTGCCCGGGTCACTTATGCTCAGATCACACAGGAGTCACTGCCCGTGTCGCTTATGCTCAGATCACACAGGAGTCACTGCCCGGGTCACTTATGCTCAGATCACACAGGAGTCACTGCCCGTGTCGCTTATGCTCAGATCACACAGGAGTCACTGCCCGGGTCACTTACGCTCAGATCACACAGGAGTCACTGCCCGGGTCACTTACGCTCAGATCACACAGGAGTCACTGCCCGGGTCGCTTACGCTCAGATCACACAGGAGTCACTGCCCGGGTCGCTTATGCTCAGATCACACAGGAGTCACTGCCCGGGTCACTTATGCTCAGATCACACAGGAGTCACTGCCCGGGTCGCTCATGCTCAGATCACACAGGAGTCACTGCCCGGGTCGCTTATGCTCAGATCACACAGGAGTCACTGCCCGGGTCGCTTATGCTCGTCAACATGTCTCCTTTATTCCACAGAAAGTCCTTATTAGTCAAAACAGAAAACTACTCACTGAGCTTGTAATGCCCTAGATAAAAAAATGAAGATTTTTTTTTTTTTTGTAACAGAGATATGGCATTTTTTCTTTAGGTCAGGACATTTGTAGTTTTGCAAAGAAGGACCTTGAAAAGACTAAAGCAGGCAGCAAGAGATACAGTTGCTTCTTGCTCGGTGCTTTAACTGGACAGAAAGAGACACCGTGCTGCTCACTCCTGCCTTCCACAGGCAGCTACTGGCCACTGGTGAGGGAGTGGACTCCAGAGACAACAGGAGGAGAGGAACAGCAAGTGCAGACCATGCTTTACGGAGTGTTGTAGAAAGAGAAGGAGAAATGGGCAGTGGCTGGACAGGGGAGTTGGAACAAGGAACTCTTCTTAAAGGTGAGAGCAATAATGGCATGGTTGCAGGTGGGAGGGTGGCAGCTGACAGAGAACAACACATGGGTGCTGCAAAGGGAGAGTGCGGACTTGCTGGTGAGATGTCCTGGGATGGGGGATCCAGGGCACAGGCTGGGGAGTCAACAAACATCACTGCAGCTGTGACCTGGCCCAGGATTCTTGAATGCAGCCAGCATCACTGCAGCTGTGAACTGGCCCAGGACTCTCTATGCACCCAGCATCACTGCAGCTGTGAACTGGCCCAGGATTCTTGAATGCAGCCAGCATCACTGCAGCCGTAACCTGGCCCAGGATTCTTGAATGCAGCCAGCATCACTGCAGCTGTGACCTAGCCCAGGACTCTCTATACACCCAGCATCACTGCAGCTGTGACCTGGCCCAGGATTCTTGAATGCAGCCAGCATCACTGCAGCTGTGAACTGGCCCAGGACTCTCTATGCACCCAGCATCACTGCAGCTGTGAACTGGCCCAGGATTCTTGAATGCAGCCAGCATCACTGCAGCCGTAACCTGGCCCAGGATTCTTGAATGCAGCCAGCATCACTGCAGCTGTGACCTAGCCCAGGACTCTCTATACACCCAGCATCACTGCAGCTGTGACCTGGCCCAGGATTCTTGAATGCAGCCAGCATCACTGCAGCTGTGAACTGGCCCAGGACTCTCTATGCACCCAGCATCACTGCAGCTGTGAACTGGCCCAGGATTCTTGAATGCAGCCAGCATCACTGCAGCCGTAACCTGGCCCAGGATTCTTGAATGCAGCCAGCATCACTGCAGCTGTGACCTAGCCCAGGACTCTCTATACACCCAGCATCACTGCAGCTGTGACCTGGCCCAGGATTCTTGAATGCAGCCAGCATCACTGTAGCTGTGAACTGGCCCAGGACTCTCTATGCACCCAGCATCACTGCAGCTGTAACCTGGCCCAGGGCTCTCTATGCACCCAGCATCACTGCAGCTGTGACCCTGCTCATTTCTCCCTTTCCTTGACACCCTCCATTAAATGCCCTGCACAGGACTGCTCAGTATGCACTCTCGCTGCCTTGCTCAATGCTGAAAGGATGAAAGGACCTCCATCTGCTCTCTGCAGCAAGTGAAGCATTCCCTTCCTATCTTCCTCCCGGCAAGAACTCTTGGCTTCTAGGCCAGTGGGTGCCCCAGCCACCCCTGGCACTTGCTTTTCTGGCTTTAACCCTGTTCAAGGGTCTTTGACACTGTGGAATCTGCTAACGTGAAGTCTCATGACATCACTTCCATCTGCCACTGGCTTTACGGGGCTCAGGCCTGGCCCAATGCCCCACCCCTCGTCTCGTCTCTGGCCCCCACCCTCCCTCCTCTAAGTCTGCTGCCACCATGTTGTCAGAATTACCCCCTAAAAAGAGGAAAATGAAATCATTATTCTCTACTTTCATGAAATTTCCATTGGGTCCTTGTAAGCCAAATCTTCAGGAGACAATACAGGGCCACTGACAAACTAGCTCCAATGTCTTTGCTATGCTCTGAATATTTGGGTCTCCCTCAAATTCACGGGTTGAAATCCTCACCTTCAAGGTGTTGGCATTAGGAGATGAGGCCTTAGAGGGTGATTAGGTCATGACGGTGGAGCCCTCACGAATGGGATGAGTGGCCTCAAAACAGAGGCCCGGGAGAGCGCCGCCACACCTGCCAGGACATGACTACTCAGAGAAGGCACTACTTATGTGGAGCAGGCAGAGGGCCCTCTCCAGACACCAGATCTGTGAGTGCCTTGATCTAGGAATTCCCAGGTCCAGAATGGTGAGAAACGAATTTGTGGTTTATAAACCACCCAGTCTGTGGCATTTTGTTATGGGAGCACGAAGGGACGAAGACAGTCCCCTGCACTGCTATCTCCCAGAATGGCTCTACTTCCCCGGAAAAGCGAGATGTCATCAGGAGCTCTTCCCCTTCGGGCGCTATTCTCACACTCTGAAATTCCCGTTCCTCCCAGCCATCAGCTGGCAAACTTAATTTCACTCTTCAAGAAGCACGAAATGTGACCACCTCTGTGAAGTCTTCGCTAGCTCTCCAAAAGAAGTCATCACTCCTGCACCTGTGGGATAGGGAGACCCAGCGCCCACCTGTGTGATGGGCGGAAGGTGGGTTTTGTTATTTATCTGCTCATATGAGAGCCCTGACGCTAGAATTGCCTCGAGGTGGGCCTGGCTCCATCTCGGTATTTCACGGTGCAGGACGGCACTGGGCACACGGTGGGCTTTGAGTGGAAAAGCTTGTTAGTGATCCCACATAAGCTAAGGGAGCAGTGTTGTTACTGACTCAAAAATGGACTTTCTCATGCTTTGATCATAAATTACTGTATGGGAGCAAATCATAATGAACATATGATCTCTCTGAATATTCAGGCCAAATTCTGGCTGAATAGGTTCTGCTAATATCACATTTTCAAAAATTCTAGAAATGCCAACAAGAAACCCATATGCGGGCTTCATTATGTTGACCTGCAGTCCCTCTTAATAACAACTGTGTTTCCAAAGGGAAACTTAGAAGATGTGAAAATTTCACCCCAAATACTTGGAAAAGAGATGCAAACATTTGACCAAAAATGGAAATTTGCTCCAAACTCCTATTTTTAGTTTACACAATGATGCAAAACGCTTTTTTTTTTTTACGTTGGTACAAGGCAAAGTGTGAACTTTGTCAAGGGAAGGTTATTTTAAGGGAAAATACAACAGAGCTCCAGCTGAAAATAGTCACAGGGCTTCATATATCACTTGGGCTATAAATTATGTATCGCATTTGTCAACCTGCCAGGCTGGTTCTTGATTTCAGAGGTGGCTGGTGTTGGCTAATACTGACTGTCTCACTCTGACTGCATTTTCCTTATAGAAGGACTTCTATTTTTGACCCTTATCCTCCACAGAGAAGCCTGGTAATTTTCAGTCAAGTACTTGGATTAAGGGCTTTATCGAAAATTACTAGGCCTCAACCAAACACAATAAGACAGACAATTCAGAGCATCTTCAGAAAAGAACACTGGTCTGCCATGATAAAACCAAACAGAAGGCTTTTGGGGCACACTCAGGCGGGCGGCAAGAATGGAACGGAAAAGGAGCAAGGAGTCATTATTAGCTCGGGAAGGAAGAAACGTAAAAGAATGAAAATGGAAACAGATGGAAATGACATTTTGCAGAGAGAAAGAAAAAGATTAAGAAACCAAGGGCTAGGCTGAAAGACATTCAAAACTTTAAAAAACGGTGGAAAAGCAAAAACAGAAGAATGATTCCGTGGGGAAGAAATACAGAAAGATAACAGAACATCATTCAAAAGCCCGTGTCCAATATAAAACAGCAGCAAATCCATTCTGCCTTGCTGGTTTCCAAGCACAAAGGCAGAGAAACTTTAATATCACCCGATTCCCGTCTCTCCCTGCCCCCGCCCGCTCTCCCGGGGAGCACAGAGAGACACCATCGCAGGGGGCCTGGGATGGGGACCCCTGCTCCCTTAACAGCCTGCTCAGCCTTGTCCAGAGGCAAGCTTGTCCTGGATTCTGGAAGCCCCTATTTCCCCTAGGAAGCTGTAGACATTTCAAACAGTGAATGAGCTCTAGGGTGTATATCCTTTCCACAGAGTAAGTACGTAATGAAGATTTCCTTAATTGCATATGGAAATGAAGATTTCCTTAATTGCATATGGAAATGGGCCACGAGGAGACAGGCTGGGTCAGTGGAGCTGTAGCCGGGTCATGGTTTTGCCAGACTGACGTCCCACTTGGCTTCCATTTTATCATCTTGTAAGCCCCAGTAATCACTGGTCTCCAAGCTTAACTGAGGTCTTAAGTCTCCTTACCCCAATACATTTGTAAAACTGGAATTGCATTGTTTCCCCTAAAATGAAATACATGTAAGATCGAACCAAGGAAATTCTTGTAAACACTCCAAGGGCTGCAGGCACATGCTCAGGACGTGAGCCTGGTGCACGTGGCGCTCTCAGTCAGGTTGGTAAGTTCTGTGGATGCTGACGGCCCTCCCTGCATGCTTGTCTGCCCGTTCAGTCACTTAATAAACTGCTGTAATCATTTGGACGGAAGATTATTATTTTTAACATACAAGATTCTAGACAGGAAAATCCAGCTCTGCTCTTGCAAGAATTTGTCTCTGTCTGATCCATAACCTTTGCAGTGAACGTGGTGCTAAAGTCAAGTTAGTGTTAGCCTTGGGAAAGGAGCACACTGACAAAACCCAACTGTGATGTGGCACGTGGCAGAGTGGGGTGGGATCTGCCCCCGGCCCGGCGCTGGGGGTGGGGAGGAGGGAGGCATGGCCCTTCGCTCTCCCAGGGGCTCAGTCTGAGTCAGGATGCAAGATCCGTTAACAAACAAAATATGCCCCAAATAAGGAACTTTGTGGAAAGTCTGAGTGACGGCCACCTTCTTGATCGTGTGCTGTTTGCTCAAGTGCTGGCCAGAATGTGCTCAACTCACTAACAAATGATCACCCTGAAAGCCCCGTGCCTGCGTATGTGTGTGGGCAGGGGGTGTCTGGGACCTGGCTGTACTCACTGTTCAATGTTGCTGTGAGCCTAAAACCACTCTTAAAAAGCTATTTAAAAAAATGGAGTGGAGCCCCGGCCACGGCACAGCTCCCTCAGAGGGAGATCCAGAGGTGGCAGCCACAGCCACTGCCTCTGCTCTCAGGAGCTTAAGTCAGCACGGGCCCTGGGGACTCAGGGATGGTCCCTGGAGCAGCTGGGACATCACCTGGGAGCTTCTCAGAAATGCAGAGCCTCGGGGCCCACCCCAGACCAGCTGAATCAAAATCTGGATTTTTACAAGATTCCCCAGTGAACTCCAAAAGCCACGAAAGTTTGAGAGCAGTGAAATATGCCCAGAAGGCGGGAAGGCAGCTGTCATGGCAGCCGTCACACGAGACAGCAGCAAGAAGCAGCCGGTCCATGCCGGGGCAGACCATGGGAAGGTGCAAGGGCTTGGGGAACAGAGGGCATGTTCAGAAGGCCAGATGCTGTGGGTGATGAGAGGGTACATCTGGAGGCTCGACTCCTACTCTAAGGGGCCTCATGCCAGGTGAGAGGCCTGGATCGCCTGCAGAGGAGATGGGGGAATCCCTGAGGTTTGGGCATCTTTGAAGCAGTTCACGCTGTGATCCAGAGGCCACTTTATTAGAAACCAGACTGCTATCTATCTGCAGGAGCGGAAGGGTGGAGACAGGTATGGGGCCTTGGGGAGGAGAGTGGGTAGGGATCTCAGACAGACCCAGGTGAGAGGGACTGAGAGCTTACAAGGAGATACAAAGTGAACTGGATCTAGCAGCAGGGCTTCTGCCCAGAGGCCCGAGTTGTTCAGAAGTGGCCCAGGTAGAAGTGGGTCAAGATGGTGCAGATCTTAGAGCCAGTCTGTCAGCGGGGAAGGCTCGCATTCCCTAAGGCACGTGCATAGACAGATCCTGAGGAGCAAACGTGACTTATCCTTGCTAAGCCCGGGAAATGAAAAATGAGATTATAATGGGATTTATCCAAAGCACAAGTGAAAACAACATCACCGAGGGGCATAATTCTAAATTTTAATAATAAAATAGGTATCGGAAAACTCTGTCTTGCTCCAACAAGAAGATGCTGCTTTTTCTTGATTTCTTACACTTTATCTTGGCAGCTGCCTGTTTCTACCTCTCTCCTATTTGCCTCATCTGTATTTCCTTCAGGGCCATGTGAGAACTCCCAAGTCACCCTTCCCTCCAGGTTCCCCCTGGTAACTGCCGTAGTCTTGACAGCTGTTTCACCACTACAGAAATGACATTGAGTCACAGGAAAAAAACATCATATCTTGGTGCTTGTGATCATGCTTTTTTCCTTGCCATTTCGACATACATTTTATTCTTTCCAGACTTGAGTCCCCATTTTGTAACTCTTTCAGAAATATTTTCGCTGTTTAAATATTCCTGTAGTCTAAGGAGTAGATACCAACAGGCAGGCAGGCAATTCTACTGCCTGTGAGGCCCCACAGGACAGTGGGCAGCTTCCGCTTCCCAGCCGCATGTGGGCGGCAGTGCTGGTCTGACGATGTTCTTGGCGCTCAACAAGAGCAAAGTCTTTGACTCAGAGCAGCACCGTCCAACAGGAACCCAACAGGAGCCACATCTGTGAATGTTGCATTTCCTAGCTGCTACCTTTTAAAGAGTAAAATTAATTTTAGTAATATTGACTCTATCTAAAATATTACTATTTCAACATGAAATCTATACAAACAAATGAATGAGACACCTGGTATTAGTTTGCCAGGGCTGCCATAATGAAGCATTGAGTGGGTACTGGGGGCCTCAAGTCACATTCATTCACTTCCTCACTGTTCTGGAGGCCAGGATTCTACGATCAAAGTGTCTGCCGGGCTGGTTTCCTCTGAGTCCTCTCTCGTTGGCTTGTAGATGGCTGCTTTCTTGCTGTATCCTCAATATGGTCTTCCCTGTGTATGTCTGTATCCTAATCCCCCTTCTTATAAGGACACCAGTCAGATTCGATTAGGGCCCACCCTAATGACCTCATTTTACCTTAATTACCTCTTTAAAGACCCTATCTCCAAATATAGTCACATTTTGAAACACTGAAGGTTAGGATTTCAACATAGGAATTTTGGGGTGATGCAACTCAGCCCATAAGAACATTTGTTTTTTTGTACTTGGTCTTAGAAAGATGGTTCACACGGGCCCAATGGCCGCATGTGGCTCAGGACTCAGTACTGGACAACAGTGAGGGTTAGAGTCCTACCAATTAATTGAGAGTTGGTTTCTCTGGTGCTCAGCTGCTCAGAGGGCTTAAAGAAATATCTGAGACTGAGTAATCTATAAAGAAAAGAGGTTTAATCAGCTTACAGTTCCATAGGCTGTACAGGAAGCATGGCAGCAGCCACTTCTGGGGAGGCGTCAGGGAGCTTATACTCACGGCGGAAGGCAAAGCAGGCACAGGACCGAGAGCAGAAGGCAGGGAGGTCTCACAACCCCTCTTTTTTTTTTTTTTTTTTTTTTGAGACAGAGTTCCTGTCACCCAGGCTGGAGTGCAGTGTCTCAGTCTTGGCTCACTGCAATCTCCGCCTCCCAGGTTCAAGCGATTCTCATGCCTCAGCCTCCCAAGTAGCTGGGATTACAGGTGCCTGCCACCACGATGGGCTAATTTTTGTATTTTCAGTAGAAACGGGGTTTTGTCATATTGGCCAGGCTGGTCTCAAACTCCTGACCTCAGGTGATCTGCCCCGCCTCAGCCCGAAGTGCTGGGATTACAGGCATGAGCCACCACGCCCGGCCGGTCCCACACACTTTTGAACAACCCAGATCTCACGAGAACTCACTCACTCTCACGACACAGCACCAAGGAGGAAATCCACCCTTATGACCCAATCACCTCCCACCAGGCCCCACCTCCAACACTGGAGATTACAACGACTTGAGATTTGGGCAGGGACCCAGATCGAAACTGTATCAGGGCTCCACACCAATCAAGGCCCTCCTTCAAGTTTCCTTGGGCTGTGTCACCTGCCCACTAAGGCCTGTGATGACCTGTGGACCATTTAAAAAGTATTTTTCCCCCAAGATAATGACAATCTGGGAATGGAGTGTGGAAAGGTGTGCCCTGGGCCCTCCCAACCTCAAGCTTCTCAACCTTCAGCCGTGGCCTTTGTCATTCCACTGCATTTAGGAAAGGCAGGAGGATGTTATTTCTCAAATGATGGCACATCCCCAAAGCAGCCGGGGATACTCAGGCCTCAGCCTTGTTTCTTAAACAAAAGTGATTCTAAGTCTGGCACAAAACATCACACTTCGAGCTTCTACTGTGTGTCCCCTTCCTCCTGCACTGGCCACCTGGTGGGACTCCCCACATCGCAGTCATGGGGGTCAGGAGCCCACTCTCTCAGGCTGCTTCTCCTGCAGGGTTCTGCCTACCTAAGCCCCCTCTTTAACGGAAGAAGGAAACTCCACGACAGAGAAACGAGGATTGAGGCCCAACAAGTTTTATGAGATGCTATTCTCACATCTCTAGTTGTGGGGAAGCCGAGTTATTTGGGAGACTAGCGTGGACGTCGTCTTTCTCAGAATACATGCATACTTAGGGGATTTCTAGATGAACCATCTAGATTGGATGGTGCTCTTGATTGGAACCCGACTCACCTGTCTAACAAGCTGTGTGGTGCATGTGGGTGCCGCTCACACTCACCTGCCCCTAAGTGCACTTCTCCACCCCTTGAAGTCTGGGGTGATCATGTGATCTGCTTCAGCCAATGACATGAACACTGTCATTTTGGGGCAGAAGCCCCAGGGCGGGGGACTCTTTGCTGTCCTCTCCGGCTGTGTTCCTCTGTAGTGGAACCTCTGTTCACCTGGGTTCCGAGCGAAAAGGAGGATACGGAGCATGTGTGAGAAACACACCTGTGCTGTTTGGAGCCATGGAGATTCGGAGAGGTTCAAACTCTAGTGCAGGCCATCCAGATTGTTATGGAAGATGAATTATTTCCTACTGCTCCTTTTCCCAGAAAATGTAATGCTTGTTGATGTTAAAATGAATTTTTTGCCTTGCAGCTGATCACTCAGATACTTCAAATTTCATTTTATCAAATTCTTTCCAGCACCTGTTCTTCATCTCACTTTAGTTTTAGAGGGATAAGGAGGCTTTGTTCCTTTTTAACATTCTCGTGGAAATATTATGGATATTCAGAAGTGGCTTTTCCATCGGTTTTATCAATACAGCTACTACGAAGAAAATCCTCCTAAAACTCATTCTGATTCAAGGCCAGCCAGTGATCACTTTGCCACAGCCTTTGTTCTGTCTCCACCAAAACACAGGGACATCTGAGGACATTCCTTGAGTCTGTTTTGCTTTAGCTGCCCATTCCATTTCATCACTTGAATTCATTTTTTCTAAGGCGGGCTTTCTCAACCTGGACACGACAGGGATTCTGGGCTATTTCTTTCTGGTGTGGGGGCCATGTGTGCACTGCTGGAGGGTTAGCAGCACCTTCTCTTCCCCCAGTCAGGAGAACCCACAATGCCTCCTGCAGATCTCAGTTGAGAACCACTGTTCTGAACCGAACACATTCGTTTTGCCCCTCCATATGATTTTTTGGATGAACTATCACAATGTAGGAAAAGATATTTGGCTACCTTTGCTAAAAAAAAAAAAAAAAAGACTCCGTTTTTTGATTTATCATTTATTGAAGGCCACCTGTCCTGCCATACATGAGCATTTCTCATCTGTCAGGAAGCACTGTTAAATGCTGACTTTTCATTCATTTGTTCATTCTTTCCACACACGTCCATAATGTAATGAGCATGTGCTGTGTGCCAGGCACTGTTTCGAGCATTAGATGCATGGTGGGGAATTGACGCGTGAGGTTCTATCTTCACAGAGCTCAGAGCCTACTGGGGAACTCATTAAAGAAACACACAAGCAAATCTATCATTGCAAATAATAGTGGGTGCCATAAAGGAGAAAAGAGGATGTTTCCGTGGCTGGAGAAGAGGTGACATTTAAGCTGAGACAGGAAGGAGTATGCCCAGGGCACTGCAGGGGGACATTCCTTGAGTCCACCATGCACGCGTGGTCCTCTACCACAAAGTAACAGGTAGCCCAGAATGCCAATCATGCCCAGATTGAGAAAGCCTGGCTTAGAAAAAGCTAATTCAAGTGACAAAATGGTACAGGCAGCAAAAGGAAAACTGACTCAAGCAACATCCTCAAGGCAGTGCAGCAGAAGCCCGCTGGGCAGTGGCAGAGAGGGCTGGTGCATTTCAGGACGCAGAAGGGCCAGTGTGGCTGGAATGCAGAGGGCAAGGGAGGGAATGAGGGTGGAGAGGTCGCGGGAGCCAACGCTGGTCAGAGGATGTGCTGCCACAAAGAGAGCCCGGCAACAGCCATCAACAAATGCGCACATTCCTTCAGTCCCGTGACCTCTGGCCCTCGGGCCTCCCGGCCACCCCAGGGTCCCTGCCTCCTGCCCTGCCCTGCCCATTCTGTAGCACTGCTCACCCTGGAGCCAAGAAGCCACTGCCGGGAAGGGATGACTGCATTTGCTCCATTTCTTTACCAGTTTGCTGAGAAACAGGATTCTCCTGGCTAACCTAGTACAATTTTAGTAATTGGCCCTAATCCTCAAAGCTTCTCATTCCAGAGAACAAAAATATATCCTGTTCCACTACAGCAGCGGTCCCCAACCTTTTTGGCACCAGGGACTGGTTTCAGGGAGGAAAATTTTTCCATGGACTGGGGTAGGGGATGGTTTCAGGATGATTCACGGGCATTACATTGATCGTGTACTTTATTTCTATTATTATTACATTGTAATACATAACGAAATAATTATACAACTCACCATCATGTAGAATCAGTGGGAGCCTGAACTTGTTTTCTTGCAACTAGATGATCCCATCAGGGGAAGATGGGAGACAGTGACAGATCATCAGGCATTAGATTCTCATGAGGAGTATGGCACCTAGATCCCTCACACGCACAGTTCACAATAGGGATCATTCTCCTGTGAGAATCTAATGGTGCTGCTGATCTGGCAGGAGGTGGAGCTCAGGTGGTAATGCGGGCGATGGGGAACGGCTGTAAACACAGATGAAGCTTTGCTTGCTCACCCGTTGCTCACCTGCTGCTGTGCAGCCTGGTTCCTAACAGGCCACGACCTGTACCAGAGGCTGAGGACCTGGGGTTTGGGGACCCCTAAACTACAGGAATGGGTGTAATTCACAGAACATTTCCAATCCTTATTTCCAAGCAGCCGTTGGGAGCCCACATGCCATTCTGAAAACGTCAGACTTTCTCCCTGTGTCAAGAATGGCAGGGACAAATAAAGGATGCTGCAACGCTTACTCCAAATGTGAGCAGAATCCCAAGCTCGTGACCACGGGGACTCTGTCAAGTCATTGTTTTCAATGGGGTTTGGTTTATGTCAACAGCCACAAAAAGGGGCAGCCGTCATCCCTCCCGGGCATCAGTACAATTGTGGGTAGGACTGTGTCCCCAGAAATATTTAAAGTCCTAATCCCTGGTATTTCTGAATCTGACCTTATTTGGAAACAGGGTATTTGGATGTAATCAAGGGAAGATGAGGACCCGCTGGAGGAGAGTGGGCCCTCACCTAACCGCTGGTACCTCCTAAGGAGAAGGAGACTGAGACAGAAACTCGCATGAGGAGAAGGCCTGTGATGACGGAGGAAGGGCTTGGAGCGATGTGGTTACAGATGACCAGTGCCAGCAACACACGCAAAGGAAAAGGCACGGGGCAGATTTTCCCCTGCAGCCTTCAGAGGGGGCGGCCACGCCAACACCGTGACATCAGGCTTGCAGCTCCCAGCACTAAGCTATGAGAATACATTCCCGTTGTTGAAAGCCACCCAGTTTGTGCTACAGCAGCCCTAGGATGTGAACGTCGGTACCTTCATAAAGTGTGCTAGTCGGTTTTCTCAAAGGAAAAAAAGAAAAATAAAACAGGTTCTGAAATGAGTTAGGAATCTCGATGAAACCAAAGAAGGAGTTCCAATGTCACTTCGGTGGCAGGTTTTAAAAACTTCTGAAACTGAAACAGCTTTTTTTTTTTTAAATAGTTACTGCATATCTTAATCAGAAGAACTACAGTGATCAAATATACTACTGGCTGATTAAAATGACAGCAGGTTTCCTTTTAGTGGAAGTCAAGTGGAATCTATAATTCTGTTTAAGCCAATTAAACCAGAAGCCACCAGGATGGAGCAATATCCATCCTACCATGGGATTAATTCTTCCGTGACAACAGAAAAATGCAGGATGTCAAAGGAATACATTAGCTCTGTGGGCACGGAAACACCTCCGAATCAGTGTTCCAGACTTAGTTCCCTGTGGTAAGGGTTATAAAAATACTTGGTGCTTTTTTAGAGCATCTATAAAAGGGCTATTGATTTTTTTTAAAAGAAGATTTCTACTTTTAAGTGCAAGCTGAAGGAACATGCATAAAACATTTCAATATACAATTTGTAACAAATTTCTGGTTCTGCAAAAATCACATGCTAAAAAACGTGTTTACAACTCTGCAGGTAGGTGCATGGAAAGAGGAAAACAAGGACAATTGCTTTTTGTGTTTTACCTTGCCTTTGTCGAAGTAGTGGATGATTTCCTGGTAGAGCTGCTCCTTCAGCTGTCCCTGTGTGGTGGCCTGGTACCCGTCCCGCTGGGTGAGGTGGGCCACACACACATCCTCCGACCACTAAGGGAGAAGCATAGCATGAGCGGACCCGAGGCGGACACACCCAGGGACGTCAGAATGGTGTGAGCTTCGCATCGGACACGCGTGTGGGCCACGGTTCTGGAGACGTGTGGCTGCTGTCAACAGGCTGGGGACTGCCAGGGCAGAGCCTCTGTCCGGACATACCGACAGGCATAAAAGACACAGGGGAGGCACAGCTGCAGTGGGGTTCAGACAAAAGAAAAACCCAGCAGGTTCTGCAAAGCACGGAACTGGCAGCTTGCAAATGACACCTCCTGACATCCCGGGACAAATCAGGAGCCAGGTGATCCAGGGCCATCCCAAGAGCGGCACCCCAGGGCTCTGGTCTCAGTGCTGCGTGGGTTGGCATTTTAATCAACAGCAAAGATGGTACATGGAACACACAAGTCACCCAGAAAGTGACTAGAAAGGCTGTCAAGCTCCTTAAAGATGGGGAGGTGTCTTTGCACCATCAGCCATAGGCAAGGTGCTGGGCACAGAGTCAGGGTTTGGCCAGTATTCCTGGAAGCATTGGTGCAGTCGGCGTGTGAGCTGAAGATGCACGAGGAGACATGCCAGAGGGAAGGCAAGGCCACTTAACAGATACAACGTGTCAGCTCCTGAACTTGGGCTCAACACATCAGTGGCATTAAGTATAAGGTTCAATAAAATTCAGCAGCTATTTGATGAGGACCTGCTGTGTGCCACAAACTAGGTCAAAGAGGAGGCGGAAGATGCCTGACCCCCAGGATGGTGCGATTCTACATTAGAGAATAATGACACAGAACAACACTGCGTGAGCTAGGACCGGGCCACTGCACTCTAGCCCGGACAACAGAGCAAGACCCTTCTACAGGAAGAAGAAGAAAAAAAAACAGAACAAGAAAAAGAACACTGTGAAAAAGACTCCATGGGCACCTACGGGCAGGAGGCATGTGCTCCCACTGGGCAGCCTGGAGGCTCACGGGAGGACACGGTGAGCACGGGCTTGCTTATTGCTGGCCCTAGGAGAGGGAGCTTGACCCTGTTTTCAGCCAGGCCAGGGAGGGTGCTGCAAAGGCACTAAGTGGGAAGCTGGGGTCCGGGCAACGGGGCAAGGCTCCGTCAGCTGCTTACTGTCTTAGCAAAGGTCCCGCCCCACTTTCCTGAAACCACAGGCTGGGGAGCACCTCCCGCTGGACATCAGGGTTCCCAGGCACAGGGCACGGGCCCTGTATGGCTCTGCCTTTCCAGAAAGGTCAGGCAAGAGTGAGAAGCCTTTAAGCGGTCTGCAAGATTTTTCACCTTAAAATTGAACTTGCATATCTCCATCACAATTGGACAAACTCTTTAACTTTGAAGTTTGTACAACATAATTGGTCTACTTTTATTGGAGGATGGAGAATAAAAGCAAAACTAGATTCTGAAATGTAACCACAATAAAATAAATTAAGAACAAGCAAGTTCAGAATCCAAATGACTTCCTTGCATTTTTAAATCACTTTTGCAAATGAAAACATGGACTAGGGAAGCAAAAATCCTCTCTACCTGCCACTTCCACATGGAGATGTAATAATTTGATTGCTAGGCGAAAAACTAAAGTTTTTATTGCTCTTGGTTTTGACGAAAGATATGCCTAACCAAAAAAGAAGATTCTATTTGAGGATTTTCAGTTAACAAACAATAATATATCTGTCATACTGAAGAATTTTCGCAACAACAGAAATCATGTTCTTTGGTGAGGTGATTAACTAGCATGAATTCACATTTACAGTAATATCAAAACATATTTAGAAAAAATTGCAAAATGTAATGGGGCAAAAGATATGGAGAGAGATTATGTAGCATTCCCCATTAAACTGGAAAATTCAGAAGCCCAGGGGAAACAACAATGCAATTGGGCCTATCGATTTGAGTTGTGAAACAAACCATCATGCAGTTTGTGACAAACCCATCTGTACTCAATAAATCCAATGATTAAACAAATGATGCTTTTAGGCACATATATACATTTTACATTCACACATGCATATAAAAGTTTACGTTCTATGAGAGACGGAGTAAGGGTTGAGTGAGCAGTTTGTCAACCCCATTTTAATTTCCCTGGGGTAAAAGAAATATCTTCACATTTGCAAAAAACACCTTGTTACTGAAATTTGAGTTTTGAATAAATGAAGGCCATCAGAATTCATAGTGGGATAGCTGGTATCAGAGGTACCAACTGAAATTTCCATCCTTATAAATTATGCTCCTTGGGAGAGCCCACGTGGCACGGGGCAAAATGGGTCCTCAGACAGCCAGCCTCAGGAGGACAACTGATGAGGCCCCTCCAGACTGAGCTGAGCTTTGTGTGCTTTATTTGTAACAGACACTGCTGTTTCCAGGCAGAGGCAAATTTCCATACTCGCAGGTCTCTAGGGCAGCCTGTGTATATTTGTGTCACAGAAACTATCAGAAATTTCAGGATCGGGCCAAAGATGGAAAGAGTCTTACCAGAGTTTTACTCCATAACACAATGTCTTCCTTAACTCCTATTACCTAATTGACACTACTGAATGCCCATTTAATGTAATTTTCTCTGGTTTTCTTTCATTACATTTTTGGTTTTTGGGAGGCTGGCCTGGATTTGGAAACATGACTCCTTGAATGAGCAGTCTTTGTGGAATGCCACCAAACTAAATTCTAATTCTTGTAACTGTTCTTATTTATCCAGTTCATAATTTTTCAAATTTTTATAAGGATGTCATGAGCAAGATCATCTAATAACTTACTGGAGTTGTGAAATATAAAACTAGAGGCTGTATAGCAATTTGTCCATTCATCCATCCATCCATCCATCCATCCATCCATCCATACGTCACTGTAAACAAAGAAAGTCAATGTCTGAAGCTATCTGAGTAATAAAAGAACCACTAAGAGTAGACAGTTGTCATGCCAGACTTGTGCTAGGAGCAACACTCTTTAGAAGAATCAGGCAGAGAGCACTAGCAGGAGGTCTCAACGTGAACTGATAGAGTGAAAAGTCATGATCTGGTCCCTAACTCTTTACTAAGACAATTAGGGGTATGTCTCATCCTATCTCTTAGCTGTTCTACCAGGAAAATTCCTTCTTGATATTGTTCTCCACCATCCTGGAGTCCTGTAGTCCTGAACAAGGAATTGTAGAATCTCTAACTTGCTGTCAGCTCACAGCCAAGTGATGGGAGTTTATAATGCTCAGTGATCACCTGCTATGACATCTAATTAAATCTGCATTCAGCAGGGACAAATCTCTAATCAAAGTACTTCCTAAATATTTTTGTTCATATCCTTGCATTTATTTAGTCAATTTCATAAAACCTTAAGTTATAGGCCTACTAAAATTTGCCATGGAAAAATACAATTCTGAATACTGTTAGAATTTATAACAATAGAATCATCAAAGTGACTGGTAATTGACATTACCTTAAGAAGCTTTGCATGGAGAAGCAAGGTGTAAGCCGCTTCGGTGTAGTTATCACACTCCTTGTGCAGGTCACAGAGCTTGTACAAATACCTGAGACAATAAAACAGAGGTATGTCCTTAAAATGTCACTAAATAATTTGTGTTGAGGATTGCAAGAGCTAAATTCTATGTTCAACAGTAAATCACGGCTACACTTCCTTTTTACAATGTTCATAATTCAAAATGCCTTAAAAACTTTTGGTACAGAAAGCACTAAGAAAAACTCAGGAAAAAAATAAAGATGATACACAAAGGTAGAATTTTCCTTCAAATTTTTCATTCCTTTTCATTTTCCCTTAAACATTTTTAGTGAGACACACAATACTTGATTGTGATTTTCTGCATTTCTACTGAGTCCAAATGCACAAAAAAATCCGTAAAAATACAAATCCATCAGAATAAAGAGCTCCAATGATTACAGTCAATGTGATCGAAAGAATTTCTTTGCCATAAAGAAATAAAGGTAACTGAGTTATTAAATTCACATAGTATGTTCTTAAAAAGGAGAAGTAAAAACAATCTTAGAAATAGAAAATTAGACAATCACACTCAGTGTAATAAACACATGACTAAAAACTCATGCTGCGTAGGTTACATCCTTCTCCTAGTCTCCAGAGTGGTAATCTTGCTAATTATTTGACACGAGACTTTAGAATTAACCAAGAGAGAAGGGCTCAATCACAGTCCCTCACTCCAGGGAGCAAGGCGAGTAGGGAAGCAAAATCCAGCAGGCAATGCAAGATGTTTCTCTTCTTCATGGAAGAAAGACATAAAAAACACGGGACTATGGCGTCAGTTAACTAAGAGCAGACTGAAAAATTATAACTCCCCTATGTCTGGTAAAGTTATAACTGGATTTCTCACTGGATCATATAACTTACTGTGAAACATTAAAATTTATGTGCTTATCTTTTTGCAAAAGGGCCACATGAGTTGGTCAACAGGTACAAAACGCTGTGAAATAATTATTTGTAGTTTTGCTTTTGAGTTGGCTAATGGTGACCACCAAGAACTCTGCACTGGTCTGGACAAGCTATGCAAGAGCTGAGAATGTATCTGGGACCTCCACCAAACTCTACCTTATACGTTTCACAATTTTCTACAAAATACACCTTTGCGGCTATAACACATTTCTTAGCATACGTAAACATACAACATATATTATTATTTATAATTAACATGCAGACAAGCGTGATGCATACATACCTTATATACATTTCTTCTCTTTCAATTTCTTTGTAGAAATTCTGAAAAGTTAAACCATAATACTGTTTTAAGAAATCTGTTCCACAAAAGGTATCACACGCACAATAAAAATTCAAGATACTTCATCTTGTGTCAAACGCAGCCAAATGGACCCAGTTCTTTGGATCAGAACCATAAATTCACATAAATTGCAAAACCATCTTACACGGTTCTTCACTTTTTTTTTTGCTAGTCAAACACAATTACATTTCTACACTGAACACTGTGATGACTAAAATCAACTTCTGTCACTTGAAAGTCACTTGTCTTCAATTAAAACAAGGTATTGCCCAAAAAGACATGAAATCTTAGCCATAGTAATCTCATCAGAATAAATGAATACATAAATAAATATCCCAAATTTGGGAATAAGCAAATAAGCATCATCAACATGATTTAAAGCTTTCTGGGCCCAGCCTCAGCAAGAGCTACAAAGACAATATGATAATACAGACCTGAGTTATGCAATACACTAGCCAGTAGCCACATATATTAAAAGGTAAAGTAAATTTAACTAACATTGAATAAATAATTCACTTCTCCAGCTGCACTTGCCACACTTGGAGTGCTTAACAGCCACATGGGGCTAGTCTACTGTATCAAACAGTCTACACAAGACACTTCCATTATCCCAGAACTTTCTGGTAGATAGCACTGTTCCAGACAGGCAAACCTTCCAAACCACAGTTAAAAAAAAGGGCTGCCTCTGAAAAAGCCCCCTGTGTATAAACACTGATGGAGAAAGCTTAGTTAGTAGATTAAAACCAATGGATTATTTCTACATATTTACTGGAAAATATCGTCTGGTTGAGCGATAACATTTCTATCAAAATTATATTTCTTAAGGTGAACATCTCCATAAACACTTTAAAATCTTTTTCACCCAGGAGCCACCAGAGAGGCACAGAAGTCACCTCACAAGGCCTAAGGTAAGGAAACATCAGAGTCACTTTCAATGTGAAATTTAGCACCTAAAAATGATGTTAGCCCTCTAGAATCGGAGCCTGAAGTAACTAGTGAATATCACCATTACAGAGACATACAATTATCCAAGAAATGGCATAGGCTCTTTAATTTGATGAGCAAAACCCAGCATTGCTTCTACAATTGATGTCTCTGAAAAGAAATGATAACTAAGTCTAGAAAATAAGCGGGGGCACATTTAGAAAAATGCACCAAGATTTTCAAGTTCTGTTGCCTCTGACACTTTACTGTCCTCCAGTTCATACGACACGGCTCAGTAATGAGGACATTTTCAGCTGACAACTCACTGTCGCAACAAAGAGAATCTGCATCAAAGGCAGAGGATAAGCCCTTCATTTCCAACTCAAAGTTGCCAGTATTTACAAGCTACGGTTTCACACCATCCCCTTTTGTACTCGTATTTTTAATCCTTTCTAAGGTTTTGATCATTTTTCTTTACAATTTCACAACGGGAATATCATGCGACCTTCATTCCTCTCTCGGAGATACGAAATGTCTTCTATTTTCTGCCTGTGCTGAGTCCTGTTCCCTTCCTAGGACTTCAAAACCTCTCCACAACCGAAGTACACTCATCTCCAATCCCAATTTCTATATAAAACCTTTGTGTTTCTTACGTAAAGGTTCACGCGGTGCTCCCACTCCTCCTGGGCTCCGCGGGCAGCCTTGTCTCTCAAGTCCCCCCACACCAGTGCTGACTGACGTCTGTGCCAAGCTTGCAGCTCAGCTCCCAGAGGAACCCCATTGGGACCGGCCCCCCAACTCCAATCCACCGGTAAGCATTGATCTTTTAGAACGCAGACATCTGCATCATATTTCCATTTTGGACTAAAACAGATACCAAGATTTTAAAAATACTGGACCCCACTCTGCATTTAATTAGCCTTGCCAAGGGGCTATGAAGAGAAGTAACTGGCATGTGCAAAGTAATGATGCGCCTACCAGTCACAGAGATGGGACGTGTGGATGACTGCACAGAAGCACTAAGTGACACTCAGCAACATTAGTGACCAATAATTAAAGATGCTCGATTATGAGCTGTCAGTGAAATTCTAGTTAAAGAATTACAAATATACATCCAAGTTCCAACATACATGCAGACATCCTTGCAGGAGATGTCCTGGGGACTTAGGTGGCCAAGCAGAGTGACTGCTGCGTCTCTTACTTTTTCATTTTCTTTCTTCTTTTTTTTTTTTTTTTTGAGACAGAGTCTACGTCTGTTGCCCAGGCTGGAGTGCAGTGGTGTGATCTAGGCTCACTGCAACCTCCGCCTCCCGGGTTCAAGCTATTCTGTTGCCTCAGCCTCCCGAGTACCTGGGATTACAGGCACCCAACACCATGCCCAGCTAATTTTTGTATTTTTAGTAGAGACGGGGTTTTACCATGTTGGCCAGGCTGGTATCAAACTCCTGACCTCAAGTGATCCTCCCTCCTTGGCCTCCCAAAGTGCAACAGGCGTGAGCCACCACACCCGGACCTATTTTTGTTTTTTTAAGGGCAAGAAAATACGACATGAAGGAGCCTACACAACTTACAATGTTCCACTAACTGTGTTTTGTAAGAAACCACGAAGCTGGTTCTAAAGGAAACTTGGCAACAGACTTACAGAGCATTGGTAAATTCTATGTTCTTTATTTTATTAATTTAATTTTTTAACTTTAGGCTTCATTTCTTCTTAGTGACTAACAGAGTATATTTTATACATCTCCAATATGTATACATCTATATTCATTTAGAGATGGTTATACATACCCATCTCTATTACACTCTGTTTCTGTAATAAAAGTACCAGGAGAAAAGGGAAACACTGACCAGGAAATTGAGCTGGGCAGTGAGTATCTATGGTTAGGACACCTATCTACCTATCTTTAAAACTCTGGTTTCTTGTTTCCCTTTATTCCACAGATTTATTTTCTAAATGAAAAAACTGTGACAGTTGGGATCCATTTTATCATCCCCAGGAAATGGTTAAGAGCAGAACACTTGATTTTTCATCAAATGATTCAGGACGTTCCCATTTGAAGAAAGTTAATAATGTCAGATAATCTTGAGAACCCTGGGTGTGTTTCTTAGTTAAAACTGAGCAAGTGCTGACCACAGTAAAAGTATGTGGGCACTGAGTCTGGCTCTGAATGAAAGAGGAACACAGGTTCACATTAGAAACCGTGATTGTAGGTTTTATTACAAGAGTTTGTTTCCTGACCCTAGATTCAGGTAGTAAGAGCCCATATTCAGAGCACATCACCATTTCTCCACTGTTTCATGTCCTGGTGAGCATAAGAGATCTTGCTTAAAACAAATAAAAGTCTCAATCATCAAAGTTGGAAGACTAATAAACTTATTGATAATTCTTCCTTCTGGGCACTTATCAGCCTCTTAGATCCCCTTAAGGATTAGAAGGAACACTATAAAGTTATGTCCATAGTAGGGAAGGATTTTGTAAAGTTCTCCATTTCTTTCCCATAGAAAAATAATAGTTCCTATTTCACGTCAATCACATTGGCACCATGACAACAAATTACTTTGAACGTTGGTCAGAATGCAAGAAGACAGTGAAGTAAGCGCCAGGTTCTTTTCTGTCTGTAAGATCAGACCAACTGACCTGGGGCAGAGCTTGCTGCTGTACCACTTGGTCAGTCTCCAGGTGAATATAAAGACAAACACAGCCACAGCCCAGACCTCAGGGCCAGACATCAGAGACCAGTAATTTCTACAGTAGCCTAAGACACCATGATGCATCTGCAAACATTCAGATTTTTCAAGCCCACAGATTCTGTGTCCAGTTGATTGATGAGACCATCAGAGGCATTCTTCACACTGTTACAGTGTTTTAGATTTCCAGAATTTCTTTTTGATGATTTCTGTGAGTTTCTACATAGTTTACCCACCTTCTTTTATGTTTTATCTACTTTTCCCATTAGAGCCCTTAGGATATTCATCACAGCTGTTTTAAATTGTAGGTCTGATGATTTCAAAACCTCTGCCGTATCAGAGTCTGGTTCTAATGCCTGCTCTGCCCCTTCACTGTGTTTTTGTCTTTAGCGTGCATTGTACTAATGCGTTGAAAGTGAATATGATGGACTGGGTAAAAGGAATCTAGTACTGGCTCCAGTGGTGGTTTCTGTTTGGGCTTCCACTCTGTGGTTCTCTGTATCCTCCTGTTTCTTTGACTTTGGGGTCAGAAGTTTATCTACAGATCTAAGAAGATGGAACTAATAATTGTTGATTGTTTTCAATTTGTTCAGCTTTTTTCTTGCTGTGAGGACGGGAGTGACAATTTGCAAGCTCTTTACATGCTGGACCAAAAACTGGTCCCCTATATTTAGATTTTTAAGGAAAAGAAAACTTGTTACAGAAATGTTCATCATTAGCCTAAACAGGCTGTCCAGCCATGCAATGAAGGGGTGAAGACTGCTCATGAGCTTTCAGCTGTGAAGTTCCTCACGGCAAAGCACAGATCCAGCACTGATACCATAGTCGATGAAAAGTGAAAGCATTCCTTTTCGTTTATCTTTTTAATCCACACAACTCTGGCTTTTTAAAGAGTGAATGATGTGTCATGTTCCTCCTGGCATGAAAGTCCATTTCCATGAGCATAAAGCACCCACAGGTCCACACAAGGGGTGGATGTGGCAGTGAGGACTATGTATCCACATGTTGTTGGTGACTCTGAAATCCTGAGGCCAGTGGCTGGGCAGAGAAGGGAGGTAAGTAGAGCAAAGCAGGAGTAGTGTTTTCTTGCATTCTTGCCATGGGACAGGCAAGGAAACTTGAGGAAAGCCCTACTATGGCCACGAGTCAGCCCTTGTGTTTCTTTATAAGAGAAGCAGCAAAGGGAGAAGCAGAGAGCTCTGGAGCCAGGTTGTGGGAATCACGACGCTGCTGAGAGCCATGAGGCTGGCCGGGATCTGAGCTTGTGGTAAAGCTTCCCAAAAGCTCATTGGTACTAATGGATTTCCTGGATTAGGGACCACAATGACATCAGGAAGGGGGTGTCCACAGAACCCAGCTGTATCAGGGCAACAGCAGGAATGCAAAAGGCAGACAGATGGCAGCAGCCAAGGTCGCCCAGGCGTCTGTTCTCCATGGTGCCCAGATCTGGTTTCCTGTGGCTGCTGTAACAAATTACCATAAACCTAAAACAACAGATATGTTTCTTCTCACAGTTCCAGAGGCCAGAATCTGAAATCAAGGTGTGAGTAGGACAACGTTCCCCTAGAAAGCTCTAGGGGAGGATCCTTCCTGGCCTCCGCAGGCTTCTGGTGGCTCCAGGCATTCCTTGGCTTGAGACTGGGTCCCTCCAATCTCCGCCTCCATCTTCACAAGGTCTAGCCTGTTTCTGTGTCTTCTCTTTTGTCTGAGGACACCTGTCATTGGAGTTAGTACCTCTCCCCTCCCCTTGCAGGTAATCCAGGATAACACCATCTGAGATTCTTTTTAATTATATTTGCAGGGCCTCTTGTTTCCAAATAAGGTCTCATTCACAGGTTCTAAGGACTGGGGTATTGCTCTACCTTTGAGGCCACCATTCAGCCTATGTACTACATAGCACGCGTTTATGGTCTCCTAATCACAAAGCCTTAAGGCCGTAATCCATGAGGCACTACCCTGGCTGCAAGATACGGTGAGTCATCATTCACAATGACAAGGAGAGCGACGTTAAAACGTCCAGAGATGGGACAATTTTACAGACTTATTCAGAGTGGACGACTTCATGATTCCTTCCCTGCAGCAGATGAGGAAACAAGCGAAGGAGATTGTTCTGCGGTGGAAAGCTTCGTGGCTGACTGTCATAGATAAGGGCTGCGGCAATCCCCGCTTTGGTTTCTGGTGTGCTGTGAAAACTGAAAAAACGTGATTAACCTTTCACTCACCAGCACGTTGACGGTGCAGCTCATGCGGTTTTCTTTGTTCTCGTCGTGCATGATGGTTCTATAATCCAAAAGCCTTTCCATTAAGCGCACAACGAGTTTTACAAAAGTTTCTCCTGTTTTGGCGAGGTATTTGTGCTTCCTGCAGTGCTCCAGAAGGCTGAAAAATAATTATACACACCTTGTTAATCACACTCAGAAAAAGAAACTCAACAGAGGTGCAATTTTAACTATTTTCCATTATTAACACATTTTAATTATTTCTGGGTTACAAAGTTCATTGCAGTCTAATTACGGTCTCTCTGTCTCTGTATCTCTCAGGCATAAATCCCACTGCTAATCAACACTTACATTTTATCAAATAACACTTTGTACTGTTCGTCTCCTCTGCCTCCTTCGACTTCATGATCCAGCTTGGTGATGATCTCATTTTCAAACTATAATTAAACAGAGGAAGCGTAAATAATCAGCATGGCGAGTATTTCATTTTATGACTTGAGTGTCAATAGAACATAAATCGGCAAGAGAGATCATCATAGACGGCTACCCTCTGCCTTTGAAGCCTCATTTAAGAGTTGCCAACACAGAACCCCTGGAGGTTTCTGATGATCCCCTGCCACAGGGGGACCTCTCATTTCCTTTTCTGGTTAATGGAGCCTGAACATGCACGTCCTGATAGCAGGAGCAAGAACCAGGGGAAGAAAGACAAGGAAACCATAGGGGGAAAAAAAAAATCAAAGCGCAGCATGAAAAAAAGTCTCAAACTTCATCTCTACAAACACGTAACATCTAAAATAGCTTGTTGGTTCCTGAAATGAACAGATGGTGTTTCCCCTGCCAGTGAAGAGTTCTCGGCAATCTGAAAACATCCTAGGGGCCACTTAGCTGCCATTCCTTGATAGATCCTAGTGAAATACCTCACTCTGGCTGAAAAAATGTTCTAAAGAGCAAGAGGAGCAATGTCCCTAAAGACAGACCAGCAGGCACCTCAAGAAGGTCCATCTCCAGCCTATCCTCCATCCCCAAAGCTTCTGATTAAATTTCCTGGGAACCAGGGTGCAGAAGGGTCGCCAGTACCAGCTAATTATGTCTCAGATCCATGCTTTTAGAAAAACTCTAAATTCTGGGGGGTGGAAATCTCTAAAATGTCTTCAAGTGTCTGATCAGGCTGAAAAAAACCTCGATAACAATGGACATGTTTTCCCCATCCTCACTGCCCAGTTCCCCATCTCTGGCAGAGTTCATAGCCATCTGAGTACTGGGACTCCGGCCTGGTGACTAGCCATGCTGCAGGGGGCCCTGAGGTTACCATCAACTTGTGCCAGTAGCAAGGAGGGGCTGTGAGATTGTTCATTCCCATAAAGATGAGACATGCACACTCTAAACTGAAGGAAGTTGGACAAAGGAAGAATTGAAGAAAGCTGAATCCAGGGTTCAGAAAGCAAGTACGCCATGGGCATGTATGCAAGGGTCTCCAGGATCTCTCTAAAGCCATGTTCAATCACCTACTTTCTCAGGCAACAATTCTCAAGCCGCCCGCTGTTATTAGGATCCCAGTGGAATTTAAGCTGAGTGAGAGGAAGAATTTTTCTTTGGTCATTGCTCTAGCCAGCCCCAAAACCTCAAACAGTGCCTTTGATGCTCTAATGGAATGAATGTGCTGTGTGCACATAAACTACTGAATACAGTTGGTCTTAGACCAACTTAGATTGGACTAAAGTGCTTAGACTAGATAAAGCTGGAGAGGGCTTAATATGTCAGCAAAGGAGCGGTCTAGAGGGTTGATAAATCACGACCTGCATTCTTGGCCAGGCCAAGCCCAGTCGTGAAAACTGCTCATCCAGAGTGCCTGTGACAGACACTGTGGGCACCGGAGACTTGGGGATGCCCCTGCAGGAGCAGCTGACTGTGGACCCCTGAGAAGCAATTAGCAAGGAACGGTGAAACCCAAGGAGGGGCCTCCAAATGGACACAGACGCCCTGCCTGTCCTCGATCAGTACACACTGCCCAAAGCCACAGCTACAGATGAAACAAAGGCTTTCAGGGCTGGAGAGAAGTACTGATTCTTGCCTGACATCAAGGACTCAGCAACATCCCCAGAACCCGGACCTTAGTGAATCTCTCCAATTTTCTTCTTGATCTTCTCCATGGTCTCCTCCCCCAAATAAACACTTCTTTTTGATTCTGTCTGGCCTAAGAAGTTCAAGGATTTTAGCAGCATAGACAGATGGTTCTATTGAAGAAGGAGGAATGAATTGCTTTAGATTTTTTTTCTCTTGAAATCTCACATTAACGATTTTTACTGTAAAATAACAACCTTTTGATACTAACCACTGCTATCCTGCCCTTTACAGAAAAGAATTCTGCAAAAGGTAGTTCTTTTTGGAATCACAGACAAGGGAGATCGCTTGGTAGTAGCCCAAAAGTTGGCATTTCAAGGCAGTGCCATCTCCCAGATGGTGCCATGATCCAGACAGACTTCAAAGATTAAATGTTTGATGAGGGCTGATGCTTCAGGACAAATAATAGAGACACAAAATTAAATTAAATTTAATCAAAACATGATTCAATTTCATGTATGTTTAATGAGTACAGACAAAAAGAAAGGTACAGAGAATGCAGAGAAATGTGCCTTCTCCTGACATGGGCAAACATACAGGCATTTAAAATGCCCATCAATGGTCAAGCCGAAGGGATGTGAACACGGAGTGTAGGTTATGAAAACGGCATGTTTTCTCTGCTTCCATGTAAATCTAGCTGTCACAAACACAGGCAATGAGGAAGCTACAGCTACCTAGGTATGCTGCTGATCAAATTCTGACTGATGAACTTAATGATTTCCAAAAAAGGTGGATGAGTGGTAAGTAAATCACAACACAGCTGATTCTAATTTTACTAACCCTAGTCCAAACTAAGTAATTTACACAAACACCTGGCCACCCTGATCTGTTTATTAGCAAGGATTCAGTACCAGAGATCCACAGCTAGCCTCTAATTCCAGGATCCTCGTTAATTTTTACAGAATACACTCGAATTGATTCGCTAGTGTGCTATGAACTGTTACTATAATCAGAATTAAATGATCCTGTCCCACTAAATTGGAGATAGTACATTTGCTGATAGAGCAGAGCTGGTTTTATAAAAATCATGCTTATTATCTTCCTCATAAATGCACATTGTCTGGTGATTTGCAACAAGGTTCTCTATGGCTGGGATAAAATTAGCAAGGGTTTACTGTGTTGCTCAAAAGGTGGCAGAGGCTCACTCACGTAATAAGCAAAACCATTATATTTTCTTCTCTTTTCTGAATCACTAATATTGCTCCAAAAATATTCACAGGGTGTCCAACTGAAAATACTGAACAGAGAGTCTCTCAGTGTCTGATACCAGCAGCCCTCTGAGAACATGAAACAAGAGAACACTTATGAATAGAAGGCCTTTCGGAAAGTTGCTGTTAAATTGACGTGACGGAGTCAGGGGGCTGTGCTCGAAGCGATATTGACGTCTTGTTAATTCAATTAACTTAAAAAGGAAACAATGCTTTTACCACTCACTGCCACAGTTAACCATAGGCTATTGGCACCTATTTGAAAGATCATGGAGAGAAGGATCCCAGTAGTAGCTAATCCAAAAGCCAATTATATTTGGTTTGGAATGCATAATTTTTGTTTTGGGTGAGATTTACTATTCTTACTCTAATGCATCTATAATTTTATACATCTGTAATGTATAAAATCAGCCTGCACTTGCCAGACATCCAGGACCATGCTTTATATACCAGAAGAGCTCTAGGGTTCTGTGGGAGCGCAGCAGGAGGCTGGGCCAGGGTGGAAAGGTTTGCACAGATCACTCACCACCTTGACGGAGGGCTCCGAGGTTATCAAGAGCCGGGTGAAATCTGAAATCTATGGACATGGCCTGCTAAGTACATTAGCAGAAGGGCTTATTTGACCCTTTAAAAATAAACCTTAGTACAATGCTGCTCTTTGCCCAGAGTGCTCTAGTTTCTCCTGTATTTAAAGAAAAAATGCTCAGAAGATACTGCAGGCAGAGGGCACCAAGGAATCAGACTCTCTCTGCCTTCTCTCCCTGGGACGGGGCCAATCTGATGAAACTGCGCAACCACACCTTACCCCCTGAGCATGTGCAGGGGGAGGTGGGTGGGAGAAAGGTGCTGGACTGTATCTGGGTGGAAAACATGGTTAAGAAGATGAAACAGGCGAGGTTCAGCAGAGAGAAGTGTGACACCGCACAACCCTTGGGGCTCTAGGCGCCCATGCTGACATCCTACAAGTGACTGGTCCCTCCCAATCCATCACTCAGCCTTGAGTCCCTGTGCTCAGACACATTCATATCTTTATGTATAGAGTATTCCCTTGCCTAACTGCTCTGGAAACTTAATTACACACTAATTAATCGGTGGCACTTCATCCCACGTTCAAAAACCTCCACATCCTCCTACGTCCGTCAAGCAAGGGGCTTGCTGACCTTGGAGCTCCTGTGAAACACTCATGAGACTGGAGGACCCAGAGCCACTCACTTGGAGCTGCCCGGCTGGGGAACTGTCCATCGCAGGTCATGACACCTTGCTGATGCCTGAGACAGGTGCAGCGGCTCCTTATGTCTACATGACACAGATTAAAGAGTGACTTTAGGGCTGCATGCAATTCCAGAGGACTCTGGGAACATGGCCTCAAAATTAGTCCTGTTTAATCTGGTTAAAGGAGATTATGGAAGAATCTCTTTGCTGGAGGGCTTTTAAGAATGAAATTCAATATAATCACAGCTCCTGGAGTCAAGGATCTTGGTTTCCATGGCCTCTCAGACCATCTTTGGGTCTGGATTCAATGAAACAGAAGCCTCTTGTGCCATATTTCCTCTTTAGGCAAGAATTATTTTGACATTGAAAGCAAAAATAAACAAACCAACAAATAAAATCCTAATGAATTAAAGAATACACAAGATAGAATTGCTACCAAACTCATTCACATTCATATTACAGTGGAAAATACATTGGCCTTTCCACCAAGTGGCAGAAGCCGCTGACATTCACCCGGCTATTCAATTACTGGCTTCCGGTTACTGGCATGGGCAGTGTGAAGAGATTATTCAAACAGGAGCTCGGCAACACTGATGACACAAAGATTACTCATGTTCTAATACTGTTACAACTAAATGGGAATTTCTGGAAGTTGTGCAGCATTTTACTGAGCCTCACAAAGATGACAGAAAATAGCTCCATGACTGAAAATATTATTTTTGCTGGGCAGCTTTTTCCACTCCATTTTTATTAATGGTCTATGGCCCATATGGTCATTTGCTGCAATTCTCAGCTGTTAGTTCTGTATTTTCCAAAGGCGTAACAAATGGAATTCTTTAAAAAGATGCCAGGAGGGAATTTAAAAGTATGCTTTTTATTATGAAGCAAAATCCAGTATGAGGGTGAGACTTGGAGTGCGGTCCACGGGAGGGCAGGGTTCTTGGTGAGGCAGGGAGAGTCAGCTTAAGGCCAGGAGAGGGCTCATCTCCTGTGACCAAGGGCAGGCTCATCCAGGTGGATGGGATAAGGGGCGCGAAGACCCCAATGCCTCTCCACATCTCCCCTGCCAGCTTATCAGTCCTGAAATCTTCCCAAGTAGGACCTCTCCTTTCAAACAAATGGAGATTCCTAGAGTCCTGAGTTTAGGGGTAAGCATGCTACTCTCTGGATTGGGGTGGGCACAGGGCGAGGGGGTGGGATGAACACAGCTGTGGTGGTGTCTTGAGGAGTTGGCCAGCTGTAAGGAAAGGGGGCAGAGAATGTGCCCTTAGGCACCAGGACAGGAAGAAGCAGCAGGGGGGCATGATTTAGGAGAATGGCTGGGGCATCTGGATCATAAAAGATTCATAGAAAGTGCTGGAAGAGCCAGGATGACCACAGGCAGCTGGAGCACCCAGAGACAAAAGAGGCAGAAGAAATAAGAAATGGGTTTTTGTTGAGGAGCTGCAGTGAGTGCCTTAGGTCAGCTTGACAGAGCTGGCTCTGGGGAGGTGGTGATGAAGCTCTGCCAAGGCCTCCAGACGGAAGGTCTCTGATGCTAATGGAACTTCCCCTGTGAAGGGCCATGTTCTGGCAGGAGCTTGGCCAGACAGATGCCTATGAGATAGGAGGCCCCAGATGTCCACAGTGGCCTTGAGTATGGACAGGGCAGGGAAGTGGCACAAGAGTGCCCAGTGATGGAGGGGGTGGCTGACAGTGGCCACAGGGCTGGGGGCCACCCCAGGGGCATGGCTGCAGTGGGCATCCACTGGGGCTTCCCACATGTATCCCCACCTCCCCCGGCTTGGAGCATCCACACTGCAAGCACTAGGAGGAAAAGAAACCCCACAGGCAGCAGCCTCCTGGCCGTACACAAACAGGGATGGGATGGCAGAGAGGTGTGAGATTGCAAGAGCGTCATGCGGCGTCCAGTCGCTGGGAACGCCTTCCTGTCAATGGACCGGAGCTCTATGGCTATGGACCCAGCCCACAGTGAAGCATATGACTTTGAAGGTAGGAGGGATTTCTAAAAAGAATTCAAGGCCGCTGTGCACATCTGGGGCCTCCCATCTCACAGGCTTCTGTCTGGCCCAGCTCCTGCAGAGCACGACACTTCACAGCGGGCTTCCACTAGCATCAGGGACCTTCAGCCTGGAGCCTTTTGTGGAGCTTCATCACCACCTCCCCAGAGCGAGTGCTGTCAAGCTGACCTAAGGCACTCACTGCAGCGCTGGACAGAGAGTCCCAGGCCACAAGGAGGACATGGCCCATGAAAGGATAACTCCATGCCACCCCATCCCGCCACCAAGAGAGCCCATTCAACACATGGACCCTGGAGAAGCAGGATAAGGGCAAGGCTGAGCCTATTCCGAAGGAACATTTGTGCTCTTTCTTGCACAAGTGGAGACAGGAAAGCAGTAGGCTCTTGGGGAGGTGTAAGGGAAAGAACGTTCTAATGAAATGCCCGCCGCTGCGGCTGAAGAGCACGAGCACAAGAGCAGAAACTCCGGGCAACGTTAGAAAAGCCAATTTGTAACACATGCTTTTAAAATTCCAGTAATGGTTTGGTGCAGTTTAATCCTGAGTAAAATAGCAGGTTTTTCTTCTGAATCCGGCAGGTCTCCTCTCTACTCCAATTGTAAGAGTAAAATACACCTGGACATATATATTATTTCATATTCCATAAACAGTAGCATATTGACAGCTCTACTCCAAAAGACATAGCAACCTTTAAAACATAAGCTCTATCACGGGTTCAAAACACTAAAGTGTTGTAAAAACAAATCCCCCTAATATCTTCCCCCCACTCCAGTAGGGTTTGCACATCTGCTATAAAAGCTATAAAAAAAACTTAAGCCCCTGCTGACGTGACTAATAAGGTGAGGTAACTGGGCTTATGGCAGAGGAGTTAGGCAGCAGCCGACCATCCCCATCCCAGAAGCTCGTGGATGGAGAAGCAGGTGGGGCCAGCCCTGCACCAATGTGCCACACACATGTCCACTCTACACATTCGCCCACATCACCGACAATAGGGGCCATCCCTTGTGCTTTAGGAAGACCAGCTGAGAGGGACAGGTGGAACTGGGGTCAGAAAGGACTTAGAAAACATAGATAGAGCAAGTCAAGAGACAAATACTGTGGCCCAGGAATAATCCTGGACTAGTGCAACGGTGATTGCGCAGAGGACGGAGGCTGCAGATGAGACAGAGGGAGGACTGATGAAGCTTCACAACCGACTGCCACGGAGGCCAGGGGAGCAAGCAAAGGCCAGTCCAGCGTGACCCGCAGCCGGAAAACCCAGTAACAAGGAGACCGGCAGAAAAGGGGATGATGCTGCAGGCTTGGGAGATTCCAGCTGGGAAGCTGAGGTGGGCACATCAAGCAGAAGAAAACTGATCTTTTCCCAATTACAGAAGCAGATTAACATACAAGAGGGATTTTTTTAAAACAAGGGTTAGTTTTTCTGCCCTCATTTTAAAGATCTTTAATGTACGCTATCCCTCGTCTGCAGAGGTTCAAGCAGATGACAACACAGAGAAACAGGTGACTCTGAACCAACAGTTCAGGTAGCTGACCACGCTCAGCCTGACGGTGGGTCCTTCTTGTGGGTGAATCTGTGTCTTCAGGCTTATGCTTGGATTTACATACATCCAAGCACGGCATGTTTCATGCTAGTGAAATAGTTTGTTGTTTATGAGATGGAACTAAATGTGCCAATTACTTCATGATATTACTCAAAAACAATTTGGTTTTCTGGAAAGATGTCTCCTGACGCTGGGTCAATGTTGAAGCCCCAATGGGAAGGCGGTGTTTAAAATGGTGGCACAAATTCTGTGGCTCTCGTTAACTTTGGACCATTTCCTAGCAAACCTGGGGCCCCTGCAAACTGGAGAAAATGAAGCACTTCCTCAGAAGATTGCTGTAAGATTTTTTAAACTACCACAAGGCAGCCATGAGACAAAAGAATGTGAGGGAAAAGGGGAACAATTCAGAAACCAAACTCTCATTCTTCTTTATTCTAACTGCCCTTGACCTTATTTTGACCCAAAGACTGATTAAAAAATGACAAATAGAATGATGTTTTAAACACTTTTGACCTTAGTTTTCTGTGCCAGTGACATTTATCTATATAAATACACTTTCCCCCTTAACCTGATTCTTTAATAGCAATTTTTCACAAAGTCCTTCTTTGGGCTAGATTTATATAAAATTCAAAAAGTCAGATGAATTTTCTGCCTAGGAAAAAGCATTTAAATTATAATTTGTAGTTCCAATGAGTTGGCAGTGAAACTGGGGCCATGATATAGTGCCAGCAGCAATGGAGATGGGGCAAATCTTATCGTATTAACATCAAACCATTTGGCAATAATTTCAAAAGTTACAAAAATATTTGAAATCCGTAATTACATTTATAAGAATGTATACTGGGAAAATTTTCAAAATAAATTCAAGCTATATGCATGAATGTGTACAGTTATTCACAGCAGTGAAAATCTGCAAACAACTTACATGCCCATTTATAGGCGATGGATAAGAAAGTGATAGTTAATTTTATGCCATCATTAATATCATGGTTGCTATGTTGTAATTAAGGGAAAGCTCCTTGATATATTATCAAACAGAAAGAACATTAATAAAAAAACTAGGTATAATATTTACAATGTTGTATTAGTACAGTCTTTATACAAAGACTTTGTATATACACAGACTGACAGTGAGCCAGAGAAACAAAAACAGCTGTTCTTTCAAAAATGAATTATCTTTAATATTATTAAAAATAAATACAGGGAGACCTTCTGCTATCATGGAAAAAAAGAGAGAGAATGGAAGGAAAGAAGGAAGGGAGGAAAGAAGGAAGAAAGGGAGGAGGTGCTAACGCCACTCATGCCAGTCCAGCTGACATTACACTGGGGAAGTTAAACTAAAGCCCTCTCTACCGTCCACGGTTGGAATAATGTGAAAATAACAGTCACCAGTCACCTTATAAAAAACTGCCTAGGGCTGGGCACGGTGGCTCACGCCTGTAATCACAGCACTTTGGGAGGCTGAGGCGAGTGGATCATGAGGTCAAGAGATCAAGATCATCCTGGCCAACATGGTGAAACACCGTCTCTACTAAAAATACAAAAATTAGCCAGGCGTGGTGGCACGCACCTGTAATCCCAGCTACTCAGAGGCTGAGGCAGGAGAATCGCTTGAACCCGGGATGTGGAGGCTGTAGTGAGCTGAGATCGCGTCACTGCATTCCTGCCTGGCAACAGAGCGAGACACCGTCTCAAAAAAATAAAAAAAAATTTAAAAAACTGCCTAGTGGAGCAAAGTGCAAACAACAAATAATGATCTCCTAGCCAGGTGTTAGGCTCCTCTGCAATGGGTTTTGAAGCACAGTCGTGGGCGTGTGGAGGTTAAAGGAAACGGCTCCAGCAGTCAGACTCTGTTCATCTCCTGTGTGCTCCTCCCTGGCTTCGGGAACAACCCTGACGAAATGGCCATGCCCAGGTTTGTATGCAGCGTTGGGCCCCATGGTCCTGCAGACACTGGGGGCTCACCCTGCAGGCTGCCCCCCTGCACTCCACAAACACCCAGACCAAGGGAGGTTCCGGCCTTGAGAGAAGAGAAGCATCCACAGCCACCTTTTATAGTGCCAGGCACCGTGCTAGGGATTGTACAGGTCTGATTTTATTTCATTCTCACAACATGCCTTTCTGGTAGATTCTATTTCATGCCAATGTTACAAGCTTGAATTGGAGACTTAAAAGATGTTGAGTGATTTGCTGAGGACCCAGATAATACCTGGCTAAGCCTGTGAATCTCAGTCTCCCTGCCCTCAGTATCTAAACTCAACTCACAGTGTGGAGACTGTTTTGGTTTCGTATCTCTCTTTTCTGTTCTAGGAAACAGCAAAATCATTCTTCGTGGATACCGCCTTCATGTGATATGATGAAGACGACCAATGAAAATCTATAAACTACTCAAAGCTCCCTTAAATGATAAAACTGTAGAGGTGGGTAAGGATAATATACCCTTTAATATTAGATCTCACCAACATTAAGCTATCTTGATTGATGAAGTTTTGATTTCCTTTCATTATAGGAATTTTTCTCCAAATTCCTCTAAAATCTATGTAAAATGCTTAGTATGTTGACTTATTTGAATTGCTATAATAATTTTTAATATTTATTTATTTATTTAGAGACAGGGTCTGGCTCTGTCACCTAGGCGGGAGAGCAGTGGCGTGATCACAGCTCACTGCAGCCTTGACTTCCCTGACCACAGGTGTGCACCACCATGCCTCACTAATTTTTGTATTTTTTGTAGAGACGGAGTCTCACCATGTTTCCCAGGCTGGTCTCGAACTCCTGAGCTCAAGTGATCTGCCTGCCTTGGCCTCTCAAAGTGCTAGGATTACAGGCGTGGGCAACCACATCCGGTCCAGTATAATGATTTTTAAAAGGTATCTTTCAATTCAGAGGACTCCCTAGTACTTGGGCTTCTCCCAGGTCTCCTGCAAAGCATCATGGCCAAACCATTAGTACACTAAGGAGAAAGTCATAGCATGTGCACGTGTGTGTATGTGTGCACATATGTGTATATGTGGGGATGTACGTGTGTGTGGGGGATGTGTATGTGTGTGTGTGGGGATGTACATGTGTGTGTGTGTGTGGGGAGATGCATGTGTATGTGTGTGGGGGGGGATGTGCATGTGTACGTGTGTGTGGGGATGTGCGTGTGTGTGTGGGGGGATGTGTATGTGTATGTGTGTGTGTTTGGGGATGCGCGTGTGTGTGTGTGTGGGGGGGGATGTGCATGTGTATGTGTGTGTGGGGGGATGTGTATGTGTGTGTGTGGAGATGTACATGTGTATGTGTGTGTGGAGGGATGTGTATGTGTGTGTGGGGACGTGCAAGTGTATGTGTGGGTGTGGGTGTGGGTGCCAACCCAAGAATACATAAACACTATACTTATTTTCTTGGGATCCAGGAGATTTTGTTACTTCTTGAGCATAAGTTATGCAGCAGAGTTTGTCCCTCATGCTGTTTGTCACAGTATGTTTTGAGCACTTTATATACACTTTCTTAGAGAATTTTCATCAGTTCCATTGCACAGGCAAAAGAACAAGACACACACTTAAGAGAATAAAAGCAAAGACTTTAGCTTTGAAAATACCATAATTCTGCAATAAGCAGCCGGTCTGAGAGAATGTAACACATGACATTTGATTAAACACTCTACAAGAGCACGTACCAAGAAGTGGGAGCAACAGACTTTTATCCAGGGTGCAATGTGTAAGTAAACCCAGATTAAAAGAAGTAAGTAAGAGCTAAAAATTGAGAATAATCCTCCCAAAAATTGAGTGCAAGGGATGATAAGCTTCTTCAATAAGGAAAATTATAGGCTTTTTCTCTCTCAAGCTGTAGGAAAATGTGTTTTCCACGTTGGCACCTTTAACTCTAGAACTGTCTACAAGTTTCTTTGAAGGTTTTCAGGTTTGCCTCCCTCATGTCCCCCGGCCACTCGCTGCACATCTACGTCCTTACCATTTGGAAGCTTCGGGTCGAATGGAATTCACACTGCATCATATCAAAGAAGATGGGGATGGTGGCTTTGCGCAGCTCCGTCTCGGGAATTAATGTCATTTCTAATATTGGGCCCACCATTTCTGGAATGAACTTTATCTTGTGTTGACCTTGGAAAAAAGAGATACAATATTCAGAAATAAAGAAAAATAGAATTCTAAAATGGGCTTAAATGGATAAAACAACACAACACAGATCACTGTGACTTTGAGCAGCAGGATCCTGAAAATGTGCATCAATTTCTCGTCTGCAGATGATGATTTTGAACTTTCCCAGCCATTAGTATAAGAAGTGGCCTGTATTCCACATGTTATAAGTGAAGCTATTCAAATATCCGCGCGGTATAAGCCTGTAATCATGACTTCTCTGTCAGAGAAGATAAACACTGTTTTACAAGTAGCCAGTTCCATCACACGGATTCAGAATACATGAAGCTAATTCCCAATTCTGAATAGAGCAGGGGCTGCGAGTGGGGGTTCTCAGCCTCTAACTCTGTGCACAGCGACAGGAACAGGAGCCGACAAATGAGAGAGAGCAGATAGTCTCTTGGGTCCTCTTTATCTCCCACATCTTATGAAGATGAGTTTACCATTTGACACCTCTGTAAATAATGCAGGGTGATTTCTGCAACATGCCAAATGACTCCAATCAAAGTAAATCAAGGCACTGGAATCTGAGGCTGAAACCCTAAAAACAGCAGTGATTCTACCTTTTCGAGCTATTGTTTGATAGGAAAATGCTTATTTAAATAACTACTTTAGGCCGGGTGTGGTGGCTCACGCCTGTAATCCCAGCACTTTGGGAGGCCAAGGCGGGCAGATCATGAGGTCAGGAGATTGAGACCATCCTGGCTAACACGGTGAGACACCGTCTCTACTAAAAATACAAAAAATCAGCTGGGTGTGGTAGCGGGCGCCTATAGTCCCAGCTACCTGGGAGGCTGAGGCAGGAGAATGGTGTGAACGTGGGAGGAAGAGGTTGCAGTGAGCCAAGATCACGCCAGTGGACTCCAGCCTGGGCGACAGAGCAAGACTCTGTCTCAAAAAAAAAAAAAAAAAAAAAAAAAAAAAAAAAAAAGAACTACTTTATTAATCTCATCTCACCTATCTTGTTCCAGATATGATTTTTAAAGAACTCAGAAAAATGTTTCTCAAAAGTTTTTCAAATGTGAATAATAATGAATATGATCATATTAGTTAGCATTTACAATTTACATGACAAGCTCAAGATAAAGCATCATCTCACTGAATTTTCACGGTAACCTTGCGAGATGGGTACCTTCTTAACCTGTTAAACAGATGAGGAAAGTGGGCTGTACCCAAAGCTGTTCTGTGAGCTGTTCAGAGAAGTGGAGAAGCAGGATTTGAACCTGGGTCTGAGATTATGAAGGCTTAGCTGCGACCCTCATTTGACAAATTCCTTCCCTGTTTGCTTGTCTCAGGATCTTTGCATGGCACTCGGACCCTACCCGCCTCTCTGAAAGAGAAATCGTTTGAGCTGTCCACTCCCTTATTTGTCCCCCCAATTGCAAAATGAACAGAGAGGTCAGTGATCTGTCATTTTCCATCATTTTATCCCCCACTGTTGAGACATTACAATGCTAAATAAGCCCCCAGAAGGTAGAGACTGGCTTCTCACAAGCACTCAATTTATGTTTTTAATTTCAATGGTTTTTGTTGGAAATCTTGGTATCATACCTTCTTGGGTCTCTGTCGCTGACTTAGAAAGATGCTAGCGCAGGATCACCATCAGGAAATCTGGCGACCGGGCAGAGCAGCTGGCAGCTGGGCCTGATGTGGTGGCCAGCCCCTCCCTCCTGCTAGTTGTGGGTTGGCCGCCATTGTGCCCACCCCAGCCAGGGACCCCATATCCTGTGGGTGCGTGGCTGCGGTACTCCTGAGGATCAGGGTGAGCTCATAAAGAGCTTGAAGTGAACCAGGCAAGTTCAGAGAGATGGGAGAGGGAGGAAACCACAGCAACTGCCAAGCTTCTTTCACTGCCTGGACACTGCCCCTCTGGAATGAAGCTCCTGGAAGACTCCTTTCTAAAAATGGGGCTGGGAACCTTAGTTAAGGTGACATAATGAAACTCAGAGGCAGGTCCTATCAAAAAGGTGGTCTTTCAAAAGCCGACCCTCTTGTCTTTCAGAAATCTTGATTTTGTTTTCATTTCACCCCACTGCAACTAAAACCATTTCATTTCCAACATATAACAGAAGAATGCCCAAGAAATTAAATGTTTGAAGAAAATATGTGCAGTATTTTAACACCTGCAATGTATCCCGAATTAACCAATCTTATTAATATTTCTACACAATCAGGAAACCAAATTCTTTAGTTTTCTTTGCAACTCAGTGAATATACATTTCTGTAAAGAGAATCATTAAAGAAATGTGGCTACTGTAATGATACTTAAGAGAATACGTAATCCTCATAATTAGACTGAATTACTTTTTATTGGGTGGATATACACACAAAATGTAATTAACATCTTATTTTTAACTTTTACTAAATAATTAATATTTTGACTAAGGCTATCATTGTGTGATTCTCATCACTTTCCCAAATGCTTAATGTTTCTGAAAGGCCTGTAACTGCTGCAAAGCATTCTCTTGAAAATGCTATTATATTCCATCTCTCAGGTGACACTTCCCTTGTATTATGCCTAAAAAATGTCAGAGCCAATGTTTCAGAAAACAGATGATGGTGACAGCGAGTTGTTCATCAACCACAATTTCAGCGTCATAAAGTTCTGTCTGTCACCAACAGGTTTTATTGTTCCAAGCTGGGAAAAACACAGAAAGCAGTAACAAGTGGTTGTAGAAGCAGGGATTGGAAAAAGAAGCTACCAAAACGACAGTAGCTTAACCTTTTATTATCACCCTCCTTATTAGTACAGAAGACACACTGGCCTGGAGCTAGTACTGGGTTCTATGGATAATGACAGCCCTGGGCACTGACTCTTCGTAAACCAGTGGTCCCCAAGGTAGCAGGAGTGGGTGAGGAATGTTCTCTGGTAGCCACCTTTTTTTTTTTGACATTTGCATTATAGATTTCCCCTGGAGCATATCTTGCTCAAATTTAATGATGAACTCAGGTTTGGAACCAATGAGGACCAAGGTGACTCCTGCAGTGTAGACTTAAAGAAAAAGAGGACACACTTTTGAGCCAAAGGAAGGTGACGAGGAGAATATTTTACTTCCAGTCCTTGCCGGTCTCATAGCCCATCTAGAGTCTATTTTAGTTACAGAACGTGGAGCTCTTTCCCCTGGGAACAACATCTTGTTTTCTCACGAAGCCAAGGCCTCCCTAGTCAGAAGCCTCCCTGTGGGTGTTTAAATTATCTCTTTGCAATCACTGGTGTTCAAAAATCTGGGACATTAAACATAGACTTATCCCAGAAAAATCTCTGTATACACAAGAGCAGGCAGAGCAAAAGCTTCCACCACCTGGCCAAACCCATTAGGCCACAATGTATACGGGTTTTAATGAAAAGCACACAATTTGCCCAGTCGCCAAAAAACACCCATGAAGGGAATCCCTGCATGAAAAACATCCCAAACCCAACGCGGTGGATAAAGATCTTGCTCCAAGCACATTCGTTCTGGCTGGCTGGGTCTAGTGCTCGCTCCAGTGTGCTAGATGTAATAAACAAAATGTAAATCGAGGCGGCACAGGCAAGGAGATCAGGTGCTCCGGCAGGCTGCTGCACAGAGTGCGCTTTGATAAATAACTCAGGAGCTGGGTAAATAAGCACATTTTCCCCCCTTTTTTCTTTTGAGAGAGAGCCTGCTTTTGATTTCCCCTTTCAGACTCAAAATATGACAGGTTTGGGAGGGAAAGAAACACATCACTCTGTCCCACGGGGCAATGCCGTGTTTGCCCTTGCATTAAATTGAGCAAAACAGACCCCAGATCCTCGCTCTGAGGCTGGGCAAGGAGGAGGCAAGAGCTGAGATGCTCCTCTCTATGGGCCATGCATACTATTGGAAAGACTCAAGGAGGAGACTCATGGAGCATTCAGCTGAAGGTCTGCTCAAGTGACAGTTTATTAATTGTAAGCAGATAAATAGATCTGATTTCCATTTCTATTTTCTTGGCAGAGTCGGTGCTATCATCCTGCCAATATGTTCCCAAACCTGCACCCATTTACAAAAAGTAAAAATAAAATAAAAAAAAAAACTACGTAGAAAGTAGATTGTATACATCCTGGGAAACTGAGATGTGCTGTCATAAATTTGGAGTGTGACAGCCTTGGCAAAGACACTTGGGGCACCTGGCACCATGGCAGGAAGGAGGCCACCCCGTGGCGCTATCCTTAGCCATCCTGAGGGGCTGCTTGGGGAGGATCCTGTGGGCTGCAGGTGCTTTTAAGATCACCTCCCTCACTTTGAAAGATAACTTATTTTACCAGCAAGGAACCCAAGTCTGGTGGCTGACTGTTACTTCTTGTTGTTTCCAAGTCCCTGACCCTAATTGGCTTTGGTTTACTTTTGACCTCTTGGCCGCTTCTCAGGCCACAGTCAGTGTTCTTGGCTAAAAAGCTGCAAAACACACACCTCATGCATTAATCACCATATTCAAATCAGCCACTGATAGGAGGGAAGGGGGGAGCTTGCTCACTTCACTGCAACCTTTTCCAAATCAAAAGTCTCCTGTCGCTTGACTTGGCCTATCTGGAGCATGACAGATAACGTCAAGAGAACCAAGTGCTCTGTGTCAGACCCAAGTGTATCCTCAGAAGGCCAGGCCTGCCCAAGCACTTGGAGAGGGCACGCGGAGAAACTCACCCTTTCTGGGCCCGCCTTTCCTTCCTTCATTGTTATCATGGCACGTAGCACAAATTGAAATGGAGCCACTTTCAGTGGTGATCAATCTCAGGGACTACAGAGGTGACATTAACTATACTTGCAAACAAAAACAAAAACAACCCCAAATCAGAAAACTAGAAAGCCAGGAGCACCCATCAGTCAGGGTGACCTCTGGCCAGCTGTGGCTCGAGCTGAGTTTTAGAGGCTCCCTTGGTGCTAGGCAATGACCTTGGCACATGGAGAGCAGTGGAGGATCCTGGGGGTGCTCAGGGGCCAGGGTGAGTCAAATGGTGGCTGCAGCTGTGTACGGGGAGAAGGAAGCATTTCAGTATGTAATGACCCATCAGATCCTCCACTAGGGTGGTGTCTCTAATTATCATAAATGATGTGAAATGTTACCAAGCCATTCCAGAATGAGAACCTTCATTTGAAAGTATATGTGCAAGTGTCCTCTTGCGGGAAATAGGCAATTCCCTGTCTATACTTTAGAGTTGAAATGGAACAACACAGAAGAAAATGGACTCACTCTTTTAGGAGGGGCCAGGGTAAAAGATGGCCTCAGAGAGAGCCTGTGTCCAGAGAAGAGGTCTGGGGTCTGCCCTGAGAGCCCAACTGTGGCAGGTGGAGCTCATATCACCTCCTTCATGAACGTTGGTGCCTATAAAAGTCCTGGACTCACTGAGTTCCAACAGAGAACAGCCCCCCTCCATGCCATTGCTGTGAAAGCCCTCCCCCGTCTCCTGCCTCTCTCTCTCTCTCATGGGACCCCACTGGGTCCCTGCCTGGCGTGGGGCCTGCCGTCAGATGCATCTGTCAGAGCAGGATTTTAACAAAGAACACAGAGAGATCAATTGGAATGAATCACGGATGGTCCTCCTCCCTGTTCTAAAAGCCTTAGCACGTTATTACTGAGATCATCGTATATATATGTCATAGAATTATTGAGTTTTGGGATTGGAAGGCTCTTGAAAAATTCAGTCCAACCACTTTATCTAACGGCCCAGAAAGACTGAGCCATGTGAATCAGGCCTCACGGGGAGGCAGGAGTGGGAGAGGATGAAAACTTCAAGGTGGGACTTATCATCTCTCTTGACTCTGAGCCCAGAGCCCCTACCTTCCTCCCTGGGATGGCAGGAAGGCCAAGGACAGGACGGTGCCCGGTAGGTATCATGTTGCAGAGATCAGCAGGCCCTTTGACAGCTGAGACCCAGTATTCAGATTCTGGAGATAGGAGCTACTGCGGCAAAATCATGTGCAGAGACCTAGCACAGAGCTTCCTCGAGGGGTCCTCCACTGACTCCAGGACTGACACCCAGAAAGGATGCAATGGTGCAGGTTCTCTTTGTACTGGGAGGGCACAGGCAGACAGGGCCACTCTGACCCGCTCTTCATCCCCACCCAGGAGCATCTGCTGTGGCTTTCCATTCCTGAGAACCTAACTGGGCCTCATGTCAAACCAAAGAATGGCAAGGAAGATGCAAAAGCAAACAGTGAGCTAGAAGTGAAGCGTGGCTTGCTGGGTTCTGCTTCTTTCTTGCCATGCTCTCCAGCCACTGCAGGGAGTCACAGCTGCTTAGGAAGTAAGCAGGCTGGGGTACAGCTAAGTTGTCCCAACCCTGGTGCAACAAGTGAAACCCTAATGCTACGAGGCTAACAGAGTGATGCGGACAGACCCCTGCCTCCTTCTAGTAGGAAAAGATTCTCTGAGGTAGAGGGGAGAGTGGAGGGTTTCTTGCAACAAGCCAATGCAGCCTTCTTGTGTCCATTTGAAGGAAGGAAGCAGAGGCCTGGAGATCCTGGGACAGAAAAGCAACTGATGCTTTGCTCAGGACTGAGGCAAGGCCACCAGCACCCCATGGCCTAGGACACCTCGGCACAAAGCAAGCCCGAGGGCTGAGGGCAGGAGCCAGAGAGAGCTTCATCTCAACGAGGAGTGAGGCCAGATTCCTAGAGGGTACTGTAAAGATGCTGGGAAGATACCAAGTTATTGTCAGTCATTGATTTCTTGAAGGGGCTTATCTATAAGAATTACATGTCACATTGGTTAAAATTTTAATAGAGAATTTATTCTTACTGTTCGTGATAAAAGTAGTTGGAAAAAATTACTTAATTTACAAATAAACTCCTATTAATTTCATATACACACACAGACCCTTCACTGCTTTGAGGGCAGGAGCATGTTAGGCGGCCACCACCTGGTGGCAGCGTACCTAAATACAAGATCTGGTTTTGAGGAGGGGAATTAACCCTTTAGAAGGCAGAGTCTGTAAAACTGAATATGGTAAGTGATGGCAAATGTCACAGCAGGATGAGCTTCCTATTTGACGCAGAAGGAACTGAGGCAACTGAGGGAGGGAGGAGCTCCAAGCCACGTGTCCACACAACACAAGAGGGTGCTCTGTGGATTTTTCTTTTTGCCCCACCCGTGAGATTTTCTTTCCTTGCCTTTGGTCTTCTATCTCTTAATTCCTGAAAACAGTTACTACAAAGAGTAGCAACTGCTGTCCAAGGAACAGAAGCCATTAAGATCTTAAGACATCCCAACACTGATGAACACGGCCAGTGCCATGACCCACCAGGGATGCAAGATATTCACCATGCCCCCACATCCAGGCTACTCACCAAGGTTGTACCACATGTCTCTGATTTCAAAGCCAATCTGTCTCCTCATATCTCCGTACCTGGAAATCAGGGAAAAGAAAAACGCTGAATCACTCTGGAAAGCATTTGAAAATTGGACTGGGATTATTTTTAAGTGCAATTAAAGCCTTCTAGCACTGAGGCAAATAAAGAGAGTGTCAAAGCTTCAACTTCTCTTGCCACCAAAAGGAATCAAACGAGGAGGAATCTAGCTGGGGGAAATCTCACTTTCTCATCACTGAGGGTTACACAACATCTTCCCCCCGGTGGGAACGTGGAGGAACTTGTGGAGAGTCATGAAAGCATTTCCCTTTCTTCAATCTCTTGGCTCCTGGGCCCAAGGAGGAGCTTGGTTCCACGCATGTTGTTAGCGTCTAGGCACTGCAGACACCACATAACATCCTACTGCACACAACAGGTTGCTTTCCAAAGTTAAAATTAAATCCAGAGTCAGGGCAGACCCCTTCCAAAGTTCTTGCATTCCTCTATGTCATTCTAAATGTAAGGAAGGGCTTAACACCAAAAGATGCCAACAAATCTTCCACTGTTTTTGTTTATCAGGGAAAATAAATGCTAATTTTCCTCTCGATGGGTGCATAGAGGAGGTGTGTGTTTCATGAGTAAACAGAATTTGATGCTCCAGAAGATAAACCTTTATTAGTTTGTGAGCAATTTAACTTTTTCTTTTATTGCCTAAGGAAAAAGCTGATTATATTAAAAATAATAATTTGCAAAATTATCATACAGGATTACAGTTGAGCAGCTGTGTCATCGAGCCTGCTCTGCTCATCCTCGTGTCAGGAGATGTGAGAAGGAAAGCACTGATTACAGACGAGTGCACTGTGGTTCTTGAGGCGAAGATCCTGGCCGGTAAATCAACAACCGCGGCCAGCTGCCACCTTATTAGAGAAGACTCTGGTGCCCTAAGCACCTGTCTGTCACTCACGGCATGAGTGGGCTACAGCCAAGAGTGATCATCTCAACCACAGAGGATCAATCTCACCTGGCAGCTCTGCTGCGGTGCGTGGGAGGCCATGCGCCTTGGCCCACAGTGCTGGTGAAGAAAAGGAACTGGAGCCTAGGCCACTCCCTACCAGGACACGCTAGCTCTAAGCGCAGCCCTAAACCAGGTGAGCACTGATGCAGGCAGACTCGGTTAAGGAGGGGGCATCTCAGCTGGGGAGACGGCCCAGCATTGAGGCCACGGTAGGAGAGGCCCGTCCATGGTTGGGGAAAGCACGCAGGCAGCAAAGCTACTGGACCCGGGTGGGTGGGAGAGAGGAAAGCGCCCTGCATAACTCACGCCCCCAATTGCCCAGGAAACACAGGACCTGAACACTGCTTGGAGGCTTGTAGTGCTGGCTCCCCCATTCCCATTTTGCTCCTGCACTAATGACAAAGGGATCCCAGCAGCTGCTGCGGCCAGGGCTGGGAAAGGATGCAGTTGGCTGCAGGGTGACCTGGCAGGCTGACGTCCTTGCAGCATTTCCCAGGGGTGGGACACACAGAAAGCAAAACTGTGGCGAAGCCCTGTTCTAATCTTTCCTCTGAGGTTGGTGAGGTTCTCGCTGTGCAGGTGGGTGAGTCCCCTTCCAGCCAAGCAGGTGTTGGACAAGCCCAGGAAAGTGGCATCAGAAAGAGGTGGCCCCCCTGAACACAAACACCCCCTGCGCCCATGTCCCCCAGCAGAGGTGAAATGCTCACAGTGGGATCGGCCTAGCATGTACTGACCCACTCAAGCTCTGCACATGCTTCTCACATCCCAGCTACACAGAGTTCTTCTCATTCTGGGATGATTCCCTCAAAATAGGAAGGCCCAGGCCAGGTGCGGTGGCTCACGTCTGTAATCCCAGCACTTTGGGAGGCCGAGGCAGGTGGATCACCCGAGGTCAGGAGGTCAAGACCAGCCTGGCCAACGTGGTGAAACCCCATCTCCACTAAAAATACAAAAATTAGCTGGGCGTGGTGGCATATGTCTGTAATCCCAGCTACTTGGGAGTCTGAGGCAGAAGAATTGCTTGAACCTGGGTGGCGGAGGTTGTAGCGAGCTGAGATCTCGCCACTGCACTCCAGCCTGGGCGAAAGAGCAAGACTCTGTCTCAAGAAAAAAAAAAAACGGCCCAATGCTAGGATGAACTTCATCAGTGTCTGTGCCTTGCTGGCCCCCGACTCAGTTACTTCTCTCAGGTCCCAGAATGATTAGAATGATAATGATCCCAGGGAAATCCTAAAGTTCAGACATCCTAAAGTACAGGAGACTCAGGTGCAGTGGATTTTCCACTTGCGGTGTGGGTAATTCAGGAGTGACTTGCCGTGTTTCCAGAGCTGGCACCACAATCTGGATCTGGGAGGCCAGGTGCATCCGCTCCTCCCCATCCTCTTTGCCCCCCCCCCACCCCTCCCCGCTCCTCTTCACCCCTCCCCGATGCTCCCCACCCCTCCCCGATGCTCCCCACCCCTCCCCGCTCCTCCCCACCCCTCCCCGCTCCTCCCCGCCCCTCCCCGATGCTCCCCACTTCTCCCCACCCCTCCCCGATGCTCCCCACCCCTCCCCGCTCCTCCCCAACCCTCCCCGATGCTCCCCACCCCTCCCCGATGCTCCTCACCCCTCCCGGAGGCTCCCCCTCCCCGCTCCTCCCCACCCCTCCCGGATGCTCCCCACCCCTCCCCGCCTCCCTGCACAGCGCTTCTCCCTTGGGTGGTGAAGGAGGCTGAGGGGTGAGGGATTTCCATGCTCAGATAGACTTTACTGTCCTGTAGGTGGAAGATGACAGTTGCTGGCAGTATTTGAGAACTGGGGGATTAGCAAGGATACAAGAGCCCACCCCTCAGGAGAGCCGGGCCTGCGGGCATCAAGGTGCTAAAGATGCGGGTTTTAATTGTCAAATAGGACAAGGGAGCAGCGGCCTGGAGCAGCGGCAGTGAGGAAGAGTGGGGAGCTGTGAGGGGAAGGGCCGGCTGGAGGTCCCTGGCAGTGAGAGGGATCTTTTCCTTGGTTTTAATAAGAAGGGAGCTTTGATGAATCTATACATGCCCCAGAGTAATCCCCAAATAAAGTCACAGCTGTCACCAGATCTCAAGGGGGCTTCCCAAGCCATTTCTTCGTTCTTCCCATGGAGGAGGAAAAAAGGATAATTGAGAGCGTAGGGCTAATAAAGCTTATTGCCTGGAAGCAGAACCCCGGGCTGGTGGCAGCCCTGGGGACCATAACTAAGTTCCTCTCTAGCAATAAACAGCCGAGGAGACTGCACTAGTCATAGAGGAGAGAAGCAAAATGACATGGCCATCCTCAGCAGGAAGGAGAGTAGAGAATCCAAGTCCTCAGACTCCCACACCCACAGCACGCACCCCCAGGACAGGGACTTTCCGTGCCTCCACAGCACGACACAGCGTCGCATCTTTCAAAGTGCTTTCCTTTCACTTGATTTTGGAATAAGACTATGAGCTGAGCAAGCTGACATTTCTGTGCCCATTTTCTCAATAAGAGCTGAGATTCACAGTGGGGAACACACATGCCCGACTCCACCGAGCCAGGATGGCCTAGAGCTGGGGTCACTGTGGTCTGCCTGGAGCTTCTTACCTGAGCCCACCCACGGTGTGAGTGAGCAGGAGAACCTATGCTTAGGAGGCACACTTCCTATCGCCCAGGGAGATCTGGGATCCCACATCCAGGCTGTAACCCGGACATAAAATCATGTGAATTTGGTCCCTGTGGCCTAATCTTAGCACCTGGTTTCTTGCACCTTCACTCCAAGAAACATACCCCCGAGTGATAGCTCAGGCTTAGGGGTAAGGCCAGCCTGAGCCTGAATCTAAGCACACCAGGCAATTTACTTGACCACTCTGACCCTCAGTCTCCTCATCTGTAGTGCTGCGAGAATGGTGCATGGTGCTCAATCCTAGGCTTTTGTGAACAACAAGAGAGTGATGATGTCCCTGTCTATCTGGCAAGCACTGGAGCCACGCTAGGTCCTTCCTTTAAAATCTCAGGCTGGGCACAATATTCCTCTCATGGTTGCAATGGTCATTTAGATCGATTCATTTAGTGAACATTTATTGAGCACTTGGGCCAGACACAAAGCTAATGTGGAAATATGAATATTCATATTGGAATATTAATATTACTATGATATGGAGAACAGACAAGACTCACAAACCACAGTGGGCTATGAGCATGGTAGGAGAGACGAACATTAATAAAATAATCACACAAGATAAACATGTATAGATAAACAGAGGAATTGTTTTTGCGAAAGCCAGGATCATGGCTTTATAGGGAAAACATGGGAACTGTGAGAAAATGTAACAGTGGGCTCAGCTTGGCTCTGGCAGGAGTTCTCTAGGACAATAATATTTGCTCTGAGATTTGAAGAAGGAGAGATGAAATCTGGACGAAGACGGTAGGGAAGAGCATTCTGGGCAGGAGGACCAGCAGGCGCCAAGGCCCTGTGGCAGGGAGGGAGTAGGTGAGTGCCTGGTGGCGGGGGGGCTACAGAACACAGAGCTGGCTCCTGTTTGAGAGACCAGGGGGTGAGGGGGATGCACTGTGAGCAGAGGCTGCAGGAGGCAGGTTTTTTTTAAAGCACCCCTGCCGCCGTCACTTTTTTTTTAAGTTTCATAAACTTTTCTGACATAACAAATACATGTATTAACCAGCACAGATATTAATATACATGTATGTGTATAAAGTTTTATGAAATGATGCTTAACCTTACTGCCTGCAATGAATGCTGATATTTTTTCCTAGATTCTATTTCACTGAAAAAAGAAAAGTCTATTGGTCATGACTAGTGTGGGTTGGATTGTGTCTCCTTTAAAGCTATGTTGAAGTCCTAAACCCTGGTATCCATGACTGTGACCTTATTTGGAAATAGAGTCTTTGCAGATGTACTACTCAAGGTAAGATGAAGTCATACTGGAGTAGAGTGGCCTCTGGATCCAGTGACCTGTGTCCTTATAAGGAGAGGGAGATTGAGAGACACAGACACATAGGAAGACACAAAGAAGAAGGCCACAGGAAGATGGGGCAGGGATTGGAGTGACACAGCCACAAGCCACGGAATGCCAAAGACCGGGGCAGCCACCGGAAGCCAGGAGAGAGGCAGGGAATAGCTTCTCCCTCAGAACCTCCAGAAGGAACCAACACTGCCCACACCTTGATTTGGGAATTCTGCCCTCCATAACTGTGAGACAGTCAATTCAAGCCACCCGGTTTGTGTTCACTGTTACGGCAGACCAGCCTAGGAAATGGATATGATGGCCCTTTAAGTGAATATTCTGACCCAATCAAAGGTTGAGACCTGCAGTTTGAAAAATGCTTTCCTAAGGAAAGAGAATAGAATGTGAAGGCCTAAGACCAAGGTGTGCGGAACCCCCACCGCCACTTGATGCTGGGGTGCAGGGGTAGGAATCTGACAAGAGAGAGCAGACACCAAAAAGCTTGGAGAAAAGCTCAGGAGAGTCCTGAGAGCAAAGAAAAGCATGTTCTGAGATGGAGGGAAAGAAGAAACATGTTGAGGATGTGGGGAGAGCATCTAGGGGGCTGAACACCCTCCATCTGCTTGGGGGCAGCCAGGACCTGGCTGAGGTTCTGGGGGAATGCAGTGCCCGGAGCCAGCATCGGAGTGGGTGGGAGGTGGGGAAAGGAGACAAGGAAAGGGCTGAGATGGACCTAAAGGAAGCTGGAGGGAGCTGATGGCTGGAGTGAGGCATTTTTAACTTCATGGGAAAGACTGGTGGGTTCCTAAAGAGGTGAGAGGGGGTGGGACCTCAAAAACAACACCACCGGTGCATGTGGGACACAGTGAGCTTTTCTGACTTGAAGTTGGCACAGGTCACCACTTGTTAAGTCTAACTCCCTGAGTCTCCTTCTAATAAGTGAATTTAATTTTGAATAATTTCAGTCTCTTGAAAAAAATTAGCACAGACACAAATTAAATTGATCGTATCTCCTGTTATAATCAGGAATATACAATTGCAGCTTCTGATTAGGTCACGGTGCAAAATGGCATGCACGGCATGTTTATTTCCTGTTAGTTTCCTTAAAGGTAGTATCTAGAGTTTGACATAATCTTCTGGAGAAGATTCTGCAGAACCCAGTGTTTGGTCAGATGGGGATATTTTGGTCCAATTGTGAAACCTATCCTCTTAGAACACTGCAGACTTCTATAATTACAAAAAAACAAAAACAAAAACAACCCCCCCGCCCCTGCCAAAACTGAAAACAGCCTAGGGACCAGGTGGGGAGGTCTTTGTGGATGGTCTCTCTGCACTGAGCTGGACTTTGCCATCAAACTTAACCTCTTGCGCTGAAATTTTAAGTGAGCATTTTATGCTTAGATATGTGGGAGGCCCAATTCATGAACCCTGTTCCTCTTCCGGTCCTGAACACAGAAGCTCCTTTGCAGTCATTCAACACACTGCCCCACACCAGGATGCACGTGTCTTACATAACAAAATTATCAAGCTGGCTGCTAATCAAAAGTCATCCCTTTTACATTTTAGACATATTTCCTGAGCCCCAATAATGTAAAAAAGGCTAGGGGGCTGGGATGGGAGGAAGAGCTGCCGGTCAGGGTTAGAATTCTGTTGACATCTCTGTCCTTCCTTGGGAGTCACTAGCACCAAGGATGTCTGAAGGTTGAGCCAGTTAAATTTTCATATTATGGACTTGATTCCTAGGGGTTATTTATTTTGTGGTACACTGGCGAATCTCATACTCAATTTGGGTCTGACATAATCAGTTCTCTGCGTGGTATGGCGCATTCTTTTATTTACTCCCATGCACTTTGGGGAATGTCTTTAGAATGGAAATCCTAATTATCTCCCCAACCTCAGTCATTAGGAGGATGGAGCAGGCAGGTTTCCTGATGCTGGAATTTCTATTGTTTTGAGCCACAAAGCTGTGGACCAAGCAGAGGTGAGGAGCTGCAAGGGGGAGGGGAAGGGAAGGGAAGGGAAGGCTGAGAGGTTGGGGATGCTCCCTCAGATGCCTTAGGTTGGATTCACAAGCCCTAGAGTAAGAGACAGGCCCCAGATGGAGGCAGTGCTGAGCCTACTAAGTGGGTGTGTCATGGCTCCACCTTTATACCACATGCCTTTCCCCCTAGAAACAGACAGGTGCATGCATCATGCTCCACGGGGCTCCAAGTCAGCGCCCATCATTTGCCCAGAGTGTGAGGTTGACTCCCAGACCACGAGCCCCCACACCCTGCCCCAAGCTCCAAGCTGCTCCCTTACACTTCGACAACCCAGATCATGTCTCTGCTCATACGTAGATGGTGACATGCCCTTTGGCACTCGATGTCCCGTAGCAAACCTCTCAGCTGCCTTCACCACCCAGCCGGGAAGCCCAAGCTGCCAGGAGGCCTCTGTCTCCCACGGCTGAGCCCCACAGGCTGTCTCCGGGCTGCCAAGGCCCTCCGTCACCACTCCATGCATGCCCCACTCCACTCATTATTTTTGCTTCTCCATTTACCCCACTAGACCATGACCTTCTTCGTCATGAGGTCTGTGTCTTTGTCCCCAGCACCGGGACCATGGCCCGACTGAGCACAGAGTGGGCACTGAATCCCTTTTACGCAGACAATTTTAAACAAATCACATTTCTAGGCACTGTATGTGCCTGAGAAAATTTAAGCATTGGGGTAGGACATCGTCATGTATTTCTTATGCAGGTTTTGCTATTTAGAAATAAAATTTGCAAATGGACTATGAAGGGCTGAAGGCTTATCAAGTGGCATGAAGACTACAAATAGGGCTGACCCTCCACACGTGTGTGCCGCGCGGCCTGAAGGTCAAGGCAGCCTTATCTCAGGCTCCGGGGGCTTTGTCCTGGATCTCCTGTCACCTCCACAAGCAGAGCAGAACTCATGCCCCTGGAGAGGCCCCTCAGACAGCACAAAGCCCTGAGGCTGTCCTGCCAGTGTCTTGCAAAGACAACTTCTGAACTGCCTGGGGACTTTCCTGGGGGAAATCCAGAGTCTCCTGTTGCTATCGTTGTGACAAAGAGAATACGAAAGCCCTAGGTAGACGCCCTGGGTGGCTCCTGAGGGGGCGACACCAGCTGGCTGTGTTTAATTTTCCGTGGCTTTGAAGCTTCTGAATCCACGCCACTACGTGGGAAGCAAACGTTTTCTTTAGTAGCCAAAGGCCCTTCGAGGTTAATGTTTTTTTTCTTTTCGTTTTGGTTTTTGAGACAGACGGTCTCACTCTGTCAGCCAGGCTGGAGCGCAGTCGTGTGATCATGGCTCACTGCAGCCCCGACCCCCCGGGCTCAAGAGATCCTCCCGCTTCAGCCTCCTGAGTAGCTGGCACCACAGGTGCGTGCCACCACACCTGGCTAATTTTTGTATTTTTTGTGGAGAAGGCGGTGTTGTCGTGTTGTCCAGGCTGGTCTCAAACTCCTGGACTCAAGCTATCCTCCCATCTTGGCCTTCCAAAGTGCTGGGATTACAGGTATGAGCCACCGCATCGCTGTTAGTGCATGTCTTGATGTTGCCTTAGGCTCTTAACACTCACACCCACAGAAGGAAGGGCCCAGCACACAGCTGCCCTGCTGGGGCTTGCGGGGTGCTCGGCCCCACCACTAAGAAGATGCCAGCTCTTTTGAGGCAGATTTCCAGTTTAAATTCACCTCTCTTCTCCCGCAGGCATCTCCAAGGCCAGGAGCTGGGGCTGGGCTCGGGTCCCAGCTTCACCCCACAGCGGGCGCTGGACATGTGGGCAGGTGGCTTCACCTGCTGTGGCCGAGCTGTCCTTTTGCTGGACGGGACAACAAGGGGTGTGTGCTGAAGGAGGTGTGTCCGCACCTGGTGGATTACAGTGCGTTGAAGTGCGTTGTGCCGCACTGTGCTTTGTGTGTGTTTGTCACTACCGTCTGCACTACAATTCCCAGCACAAAGGCAAATCAACAAGAACAGCAACAATTACAAAGCACCATCCCTCCCTTCCCCTGGGCCCTGAGGGAGCGTGCATTCCACAAAGCAGGAGCCCACACCCCTGCTGAGACAGTCTCCAGAAGATGCAGTCTGGAGAAGTCTGTCTCTTGATGCTGGAAGCCAGGACGAGCGACAGACACCTGTGCAGGCCCCGAGGTGGTGGGCTGCAGCTGCTGCGTGCCGCTTCGGTAGTCACAGGCGAGCACCCACTCTGCCTACACCATTCTCAGTGCTTGGCTCAGCAAGTGCATTTCTTGTTTCTGAACAATGATCACTGTTTACACAGATGGCTGTCAGGCAGGAATCACCCAGCTGAGGAGGCCTGAAGGAAAGATGGCCAGGTGAAAGGTGATCTTTACTTAGATAGGTGCAGACCAAAAGCTCGAAGGTTCTAAAAGCAGCCCAGGTGAAAATCGTGGGCCCTGAATCGCCTAGATTAGAATGCTGCTTTGCCACATTCTAGGTGTGGGACTGGCCAAGTGGCTCGGTCACTGTGTGTGACCTTCCTCATCTAGAAACTAGGGCAGATACGAGGGCCTAAGGAATGGTTTTGCTTTTTAATGATTATAGAAGAAAAATGCACATGAAATGCTTAGAAAGTCACTGACATAAAGTACAGGCTGAGTAAATGGTTTGCTGAAATATACTCATGCTTTGCTTAATGACAGGGATATGTTCTGAGAAATATGTCACTGGGTGATTTTGTCGTTGTGTGAACACTGCAGAGTGAACTTACACAAACTGAGATACTACAGCCTACTACACACCTCGGCCATACGGTATAGCCTACTGTTACTAGTCTACAAACCTGTACAACATGTTTGTAATGTACCATGTGACTACAATAAATACCACAGGCAAATGTAACACAATGGTGAGTATTTGTGTATCTAAACAAAGAAAAGTTACAGTAAAAATACAGCATGTAGTTTGTGGTTATGCAGTGCGTGACTATAATTCTTTCTTTCTTTTCTTTTTTTTTGAAAGGGGGTCTTGCCATGTTGCCCAGGCTGGAGTGCACGGTAATTCACAGGTATGATCACGGTGCACTGCAGCCTTGACCTCCTGGGCTCAAGTGATCTTCCTGCCTCAGCCTCCCAAGTAGCTGGTATTACCACTACTGGCTGAGCACCAGAGCCCAGCTCATGACTATAATTCTTACTCTCCAGAGATGATGTGCTTTGGATTTGCCTTGAAAGTGAGATACAGACTCACAGGATATAAGAGCAGCTGCCACCTTCTGAAACTCTTTCTGGAATCTCTAACCTCAGCTAGCAGCATGGAGTTGGCCAAGCCTTAGAACAGTCGAGATATTGCAGAGGTATTTATAAAATGACAGAGACTGATGGCAACACCAAAGCAATTTCAGAACTCTTCTCAAAAGGACTTATGAAAGGAACACCGACAGCAGTGAGAAATTAGTGAAACGGAGGCAGAAAGAGACGAAGCAAGACCCTCCGGGTGTCCAAACAGGGGAAGGAAACCCATGCAACAATGGTGCTTCTTGATACTGAGTCATGAGCGGTGCATGATGCAAACTGGGGTTACAGAGCTGGAGGAGCCGGCAAGGATCTCGGCTTTCATGGAGCTTTGGAGAGGTTTATTTACAATGATAGAAGGTGCCACTTCAGTCCATTCAAAGCTCCTGCCCGGAAGAAGACAGGGGTTATCTGCTGCCAAGAAGGAACCCCGATAGCTCTAACTCCCCAGTGAGTCTTGTTCAACAATCCCAATACAGCCAAGAGCTTTCATCAGAAGCTCCTTTCGAATTGAAGAATTAAGCAATAAAGTCAACCACATGTGAAATGACATCAGAATAGTGCATAGCAAAAGGAATTATCTCCGGAAGCTGAAATTCTGCGTTGCACTAATAGTCTTGGATTACACTGACCTGGAACCTTCCAGGATGAGTCCTGCAATTTTAGATCTTGATTCGTGGGTTAGAAAAGGCAATACCTGATTGGTGATTTAAAACCACCCTTTCATTACACCGTGATTACATCTCAATTTGTATCAAGTTGGCTTAGAAACGACATGAAAATTATGCGATTAGAGTTGGAGGCTCCTGCCTGCAGTTTCAGAGCTAGATGAGAACTTACTTGTTAAGGATTTTGGCTCTCTTGGCACTTGAAAAATTCTCCAGTTGCAGGGACTCTTGAGTAAGGAAAGCAACAGCCAGGTGAAAGTAGTTGTTCCACAGCTGAAAACCAAAAAGGAGGAGATGCTAAGTTGTTGAACAGCTTGATATAGGATCTCAACAATGCTCTCAGACATTTATCATTTGCTCAGCACACACTTCTGAAAAGTTAAAAAAAAAACCCACACTCACTCTATACATGTTGCTAACCAGCCACCCACGGTGTAGTTCAGGCCTTAGTGTGTGGGCTCAGAGGTCACGGTGCACATATTCAAATCCCGGCTCTGCCATTTACTCAGACTCTAACCTCTCTCTGCCTCAGTTTCCTCATGGATAAAATGTGAATTTCAAGAGTATCTATCTTATAGGAGTGCTCAGAAGATCAAAGAAGTAAATATATGCACAGAATTTAAGGCGGTACAGAGCATGTGTAACTTCATCAATGTTAGCTCTTTTTTTTTGAGATGGAGTCTCCCTCTGTTGCCCAGGCTGGAATGCAGTGGCATGATCTCGGCTCACTGCAACCTCTGCCTTCTGGGTTCAAGCAATTCTCCTGCCTCAGCCTCCTGAGTAGCTGGGACTACAGGTGTGCACCACCATGCCTGGATAATTTTTTTTTTTTTTGAGACGGAGTCTTGCTCTGATGCCCAGGCTGGAGTGCAGTGGTGCAATCTTGGCTCACTGCAAGCTCCGCCTCCCGGGTTCACGCCATTCTCCTGCCTCAGCCTCCTGAGAAGCTGGGACTACAGGCGCCCGCCACCACGCCCGGCTAATTTTTTGTATTTTTAGAAGAGACGGGGTTTCACCGTGTTAGCCAGGATGATCTCGATCTCCTGACTTCATGATCCGCCCGCCTCGACCTCCCAAAGTGCTGGGATTACAGGCGTGAGCCACCGCGCCCGGCCGCCTGGATAATTTTTGTATTTTTAGTAGAGATGGGGTTTCACCATGTTGGCCAGGCTGGTCTTGAACTCCTGACCTCAAGTGATCCACCTCCCTCAGCCTCCCAAAGTGCTGGGATTACAAGTGTGAGCCACCATGCCTGGCCAATGTTAGCTTTTATTAATGTAATTATGAAGCTCCTCACTTAAGAACAGTATAGATTTCCATAATTTAGGACTCTTTACCCCCAAATCATACATACACTAGACAAGGAAAACAAATGTAAAAAGATCAAACATTTCTTGTTTCAATAAACCCATATTTCAAGGGTTTATGGACTACATATATGCGGTTTAAAAGACCATGGCCTTTAGAAGAAGAAAGTTGTAGGTCTCAGTTTTCTCATTTACAAACCAGGGATAATATGTATTATATCAAAGGAGATAGCTGCAAAGAGTTCTATAAAAATAAAGTGTGAACATTATATTGACTCTATTTTTAATTGCCTGAGAAGCAAGGGGAAATTTAAGAGCATTTGCAGGATTTGAGAAAAGTCTGTTGGGCTTGCATTTATCCAACACTTCCCATGAACAGCACACTTTCTATAGTGATACACCAGCTCATTTGATTACCACAGAATAACCAAGTAGGTGCTGTTATCCCCATTGCAGAGCTGAGATTTAGAGACCAGCCCAAAGCTACAGGTAACACATGAAGCAGAATGGGGGTCTGAGCCAGGCACCCCCAACCTCAGAGCCCACAATGGGGCTCTCTTTTTTTAGCCCCCTTTATAAAGAAAGGGGAGTGCCAGTCAATAAAATACAAGTCGTTCCTTTTGTTTTTGGGACTGATTTCAGCCTTGCCACAGCACCGGCAGGAATCACTGGCTGCAGCCACCTGTATTCTGAGACTCATGGTCAGGGGCTCAGCCAGAATAGGACCCATGCCTGCAAGGACCCACAACAGATCTTCATTTCTACCTGCTCCCTTTAACAACAACAGCAGCAGCAGCAGCAGCAACAACAACAGCAACAGCAACAACAACAAAACACGAATGCTTCTTTTTAAATGACAGCTTCACCAACTCCTAATTCTTTCTTTTCCTACATAGGACCAGGGCTGCCTTTGAGCCAGAGCACTCATGGTGGTGACGGTGGTGTTTAAATTAAGATCTGTGCTGGGTACATGCAGACATGGGTCGTAGGCTAGATGGGCCCCTGACTGTGACTCTCAGAATGCAGCCGACAGCAGGCAGCGATTCCTGCTAAACCCTCCTCAAACAACAATAAATATGTGTGTCACACCTGCCAAGGGGCGACGCTCGATGTGGGCCCTGAAGCACGTGGCTTGTAAGGTGTGCGGGCTCACGGTGAGAGTCCAAGGGGCCATCCTCATGAAACAGGACGAAAGCCAGGGAGAACCAACATGTTGAGAAACAGGCTCCCCCACCAGAGCAGCCACAACTAAAACACACGGGAATCTACCCAGCAAGTCATGTGTGAGACCTGACCTAGAAAAAAAACCAGAAAAATGGCAAAACAAATACTTAAATAGTCTAGTATGAGATGGGGAAAAAAATACTGCAAAGTATTCCCTCAAATACCATAAACTTACTCCAAATTTATTTATCAGTTCAATGGGATTCCAGCTAAAATCCAAGCAGTATGTTTTTAAAAGAGAAACTCAGCTATCTGCTTTTAAACTCCAAATGGAACAGGAAATGCACAAAAACAGCCAAGATAATTCTGCAGTAGAAAACGAGTGGAAAAGGAGCGACTCTGCTAGCTGGGTACAAAGGTATAAGGATTAAGCCTCTAGGATAATAACACAGAAAATGGAATTTATACACACATACATATATAATTATGTTAATTGTAGCATTTCCAATCATTGGGGAAAGAGTCATCTATTCATGAAATGACGTGGGAAAAAGTGAAGTTAGATCCTTACCCCTATACTAACTACAGAAATCCCAAATGGATTAAACACCTGAAAGATAAAACAAAAACAAAAACACAAAACCACACAGGTATTAGCAGATCCTAACTAACACAAAACAGTAAAATTTAGAAGTATATAATATTAAGGCAAGGAGAGATTTGCCAAGTAAAACATGAAACCAGATAGCTGTAAAAGAAATAACAGATTTCACTACAGAAAAATGAAATATTTCTATATGATAAGCCTAAACCCATGCCTAGCCTATATCAAGAATTCCAACTTATAAAAAAGACAGCCAAATACGAATGTGAGAAGAAATGATCAGAGAATTCACAGCAGAAACCCACATGGCCACTAAGTATTCTTAGCCTAAATAATCATCAGAAAAATGACAATAAAAACAAAAATCAATCATTTTAAAGAAATCAGTGTTGAAGAAGATTCTAGATAGAAAGTGGCTGCTCTCAAACAAGGTTGGTGGGGTGGCAAATTGCTAAAATCATGTTAGGAAGGAAATTGATAATTTTCCATCAAACTTAAAATGTCATATCATTTGGCCTAGAGATCAACCTTTTCCATAGCAATGCATGTACTAAGACACACATGTATCACAGCCCTCACGGTAGCACAGCCTGTGATTGTAAACACCTGGAAACAGCCTCTAGGTTATCAGTGCAGAAATGGCTAAATAAATGTTGGTACATTCATATCGTGGAATATGACAGAGCTGAAAAACACAGGGTATGATCCAGTTCATGTTAAAGGCCAAAAGAAAACACACACAGGCCCATATAAATGCTGAAAGTGTGACAAAGAATTCAGAACAATGAGTTAAAAGTTATCCCTGCAGAGGGGCAGTGAGAGGCAGCAAAGGGTTAGGAAGGAATGTTTCCTATTTTACCTGCTAAACTGATATTCAGCACATATATATTGTATAAAGAGAAAGTATGTTATTATGACATATGAAAACAGGCATTCAGCAGAGAAAATGATAAAAAATTTTATAAACAAGTAACATGTTTAGATATATGGCACCTGATATATTATCTAATTATATCCTGTAATGCCAATACAATAAACATTTAAAATTAAAAAATTATAAAAATAAGGGCAATGCAAATGAAAGAGCATTGGGTAAACTTATTATCTGCTATTGGGTAACTTATTTTGGGGTTGGATCACCCAATGGGTGAACAAAAATCCTTCGGGTTCCTTTTGAGAGAGTGAATCATCTTGCCCAGGAAATAAACATGCCATTTGTATCTGCATGCTTTTCAAAAATTTGTATACTTTACTAAAATAAACTAATAATAATGACAGATAAAATCATTATTAGCAGAAACACATCCAGAGTACAATGGAAGTGAGAGCCACACATTTTGGATGCACAGTAAGAAATCAGGCCAGGCAAAATCAATCCTTACAGCATGCATGCACACACACACACACACACACACACACACACACACACACACACAAAAATCAGGCCAGGCAAAATCAATCCTTACAGCATGCATGCGTGCACACACACACACACACAAACACACACACTCTCTCTCTCTCTCACACTGCATTCACCAAAGGAGCATTTCTGATGGACCATGGGGTCTGGGGGGCAGGGTCTCTGGCCTGGTAAAAGCCACTGCTAGTAGCACAAGGCCCAGAGAGGATATGGGGGGAACACAGAGTTACAAAAGCAAGCTGAGCTCGAGGTGCAGACCTGGGTCTCCTCCTCTGCTGATCCTCCCTCCACAGTAAGATGGGCTGAGACAATCTTGGCAGATACACACACTGGGACTTGGTGGCCTCCCTGCTTGGAGAGTCCCTTCTTGTCACTCTGATTCAATAGCTTCTCTCTGAAACAACTCTATCTCTTTCCTTGCTAAATTAAGCGAATACTCCAAAGGCATAATTTTCACTCCTCAGGTTCCAATAGTACATACTACAAATTCTGTTTCCGCATCTTGGATGGGAGACCAATTAAGTTCAAGGATTAGAAATACTGTAAGATATTGGCTCGGACCAGCAATTTGTTTTAACATGATTTCTCCACAAAGGTCGTGTCTACCTCTTCTCTTACCTGTAGCTCAAAGTTGGCTTGATCCAGAAATTTTTTGTTCAGCATATCTGCATACTGATTAATTGCTCGCAGGAAGACTCTGAAAGATCAAGAGAAAATTACATAATTACACACTTACGCTCTGGCACTTCGGTAGGTTTGGCATTTCAATTAGATACAATCCCAGACTGTCTGGAATGTGAACTCTCCAAGTCTTGCGCAAAGCTGTGAGGTTTTGCCAATGAAAAGATCACGGAATTATATGCAGATGTTCTCCAAATTAATCAAGGAAATTAGCACATGCAGGATGAAAGAAACAGACCAAAATAACAGCTTCTGAAAGTAACATTTGAAAAGTATGACTTAAAAAAAAAATCTAATTAAATAAAAGAAAAAAAAAGGTGCAAATTAAATCTTTTTCTCAAGTTGCCATGTCTTAATGTTCTATGATTCCATTGATCTTTGCTTAGCTGGCTTTTTCAAGTTACCCATTTGAAAGCACTCTTCGCAAGGAGCTGTCAGGCTTGGAAGAGGTTGCTGCAATATCTCTAGGCTTGGAAGCATGGCTTACGACTTCGGTATCATTGGCCTACTTTCCACATGCTAATTTTGACCACTATTTTACTAGAGAAGAAGTTAAAAGCTTTAGTAGACATGAAAGTGATTTGACAAGAATTTTCTCAGAAATTTTAATTTCTTGATTCATTGATAAAGTATAACTTTAACACTCTATAATACCATGACTTTATATACTTTTTGTAATGAAATATACAATTTGGGCGATCACACGTGACTCTAGAATACCAACTCTCACATGCTTGTTCATTCAACAGATTTGTTTTATAACGCTTGAAAGTGTTTACAATACTAAAGCTTCGTCCACTACTTTTTAAATGGCCCTTTTCCCTTTGCACAAAGGCAGGATGTAAGAGGAATTAGTATGAGGTCACAGATGATAAACTTAATTCCACTTTCTCTATTTAGACAGCAGGGAGCAGTCAGAGTAGAAGGGAAATGTAGGTTACTTACTAGTAACTGCTGTCCTCTGACAGCGTTATCTCTTCAGCTAAGCGTGCCTGGCGAAGCTCCCCACGCCCTGGCCATGTCACAGCCGCTAAAAGGCAGTGAGCCAGGGAGGAGGGAAGAAGAAATTCACCACCTGGGGTTTTAAGGAGGTCTCCATCGCCACCTGCCACCACTACTTCCCGCCCATCACCCGCTGTCACTGCAGATTCTCTCACGCTCACACTGCGTGCCGCTCTGAGAAAGGGATTCGCAGACATTATTTCATCAAGAAACCTATCGGCTAGCTCTGGGACCAAAACAGCTGTGACAAAGGGCCTGTGACAGAGTTTGCAATTTTGGTCACTAAAGAAAACTGCAGGCAGAGTTATTTGACTTCTTCCCTGGAGACATTAAAATATAACCAGAAAGGAGGAATTAGTGTTTCTAAGTGACTATTAATGGAGGGACGCGGGCATTGCTGCCTTGTCCATTAACCAAGAACACAGGCTGAGCAGCAACATTCCTCAGCCGCAGGGTTGCCAGATTTTGCAAATATAGGATGCCCGGTTAAATTTGAATAATAGCTCTTATTGCTGAATTCTGTAATTGATTAGAAAAAAAAAAAGCTGAATACAGGACATTTAGAGCATCCTGACAAATTAATAAAGGATCCAGGACAAAAGTTGCAAAATTCAGGACATGCTTTGTATATACGGGATGCCTGGCAACTCTAATCAGCCCCCCAGTCTTGGGATGGGGTCTGTCCTGTCACCTTCAGCCCCCAGAAGTACAAAGTATGAGCTAGAGAGATGGTCTAAGTAACCCACCTGACCCTTGGTAACTGTGCTGAGAGAGCCTCTGAGGATGTACACGCAGCAACCCCCGGGATCACAGAAAAGCCCCCAAGTGTCAGTGGAATACAACACCTTCTTGTCATTACAGGGTGGGCTGTGCCGTGATGCGTAAGGACACAGGGCTTCTGACCACTAACACAATTTTTTTCCCCTTAATTTTTTCCTTCAGGTTTAGAACTCTGCTATTTGCAGAGTACCCTAGGGTCCTTATGAGCTTTAAGAAGACACTCTTTCCAGCCCTCTATGACAATAATGACCAGTTTACTAAAACACACATTATTATTATAGGGTAATTATTGTGCCTCAAGATAGCACCCAAACAGTTGCAATATGCTGCTTCGAATTAAGCTCTGGGACAATGGCAGCTAGTTAAATAAAGACAGTTCTCAAAATGACTTAAAGAAATATGTCAACTGGGCGCAGTGGCTCACGCCTGTAATCCCAGCACTTTGGGAGGCCAAGGTGGGTGGATCACGAGGTCAGGAGATTGAGACCATCCTGGCTAACACAGTGAAACCCCGTTTCTACTAAAAATACAAAAAATTAGCTGGGTGTGGTGGCGGGTGCCTGCAGTCCCAGCTACTTGGGAGGCTGAGGCAGGAGAATGGTGTGAACCTGGGAGGCGGAGCTTGCAGTGAGCCAGGATTGCGCCACTGCACTCCAGCCTGGGTGACAGAGTGAGACTTGTCTCAAATAAAAAAACAAACAAACAAACAAAAAAAACTATGTCATGCTAAAATAATGTGAAGGCTGAACAAAAACCTTTTAAGAAACTGACGACTGAGAAAGTGCAGGGCTGAGAGGTAGATTCTGTAATTCAGATTCCCTATAAATTTTTTAAAATGCCGGGACAAAAACAATGTGGAAATTCAAGTAGCATGAGGAAAACTGAAGGAAAAATCAAATAAAACCATAATCAGTGCAGTAAACAAAGATCAGATGATGCTTGGGCTCAGTGCATCAAGGGCTGCGTCACTTGCACAGAAACCTCCAGGACATGCATAAATGATATCCTACAGCCCACACCTGATGGGACGGAAACACAGCTATGCCCCGGGCCAATCACCCAACGAGGCAAGAAGAAACATAACCAGAGACTAACTTTTAGGTAAGAAAATCTATTAGTCGGCCGAGTGTGGTGTGGGAGGCTGAGCCGGGCAGATCACCTGAGGTCAGGAGTTCAAGACCAGCCTGGCCAACATGGTGAAACCCCATCTGTACTAAAAAAAAAAAAATTACAGGCTGGGCATGGTGGCTCACACCTGTAATCCCAGCACTTTCGGAGGCCAAGTCAGGCGGATCACAAGGTCAGGAGATCGAGACCATCCTGGCTAACATGGTGAAACCCCGTCTCTACTAAAAAATACAAAAAAATTAGCCGGGCATGGTGGTGGGCACCTGTAGTCCCAGCTACTCGGGAGGCTGAGGCAGGAGAATGGCATGAACCTGGGAGGTGGAGCTTGCAATGAGCCGAGATTGCACCACTGCACTCCAGCCTGGGCGACAGAGTGAGACTCCATCTCAAAAAAAAAAAAAAAAATTAGCTGGGCGTGGTGGTGTGCACCTGTAATCCCAGCTACTCAGGAGGTTGAGGCAGGAGAATCACTGGAACCCCAGAGGCAGAGGTTGCAGTGAGCCGAGACTGCACCACTGCACTCCAGCCTGGGTGACAGAGCAAGACTCCATCTCAAAAAAAAAAAAATCTATTAGTTACTGTAATTCATAAGTTATTTCTAATAAATGTGAAAGTAGGGAAAATAAATAAGAAAATCATATTAGAAGCTTTTGCATACCAATCCGCTTTCTGTTACAGAGGAATGTGAGAAGGATCGCAAGCTAAGCCAAGTGTTTGGATGGGAGGATGCCTTGCCAAACGAAATGACGGGCTCCACACAGTGCAGGATCATAGTCCTTTGCCCAGCAGGCAATTCGAGGGTGTGTGGGGTATGAATGCGCCTGACTCTGCATCCTGACAACTCTATCTGTGCTGGACACTGCTGGAGTTGGGTTTAGGTAAGAGAAGCCCTCCAGATTGTGAGTAAAGCATAGGTATCTCGAAGGCAGTGGCAACACCTGCTTGTTCACCTAAGTGTCCTCAGTGCCAAGTCAGCATTTGGTACACAGTATATGCTCACTAGGTAAATGACACAGGAATGAATGAATAAGTGGATGGAAGAGTAAGTGAATGAATGAATGGATGAAAGAGCTGGCTCAGAAGGTCAGGCTCTGGCCCAAATGAGAGGCCTCAGGGAGGCTAGAGTATTTGGTTGCCTCTGGCTCTCCCTGAGTCCTTGCAGAAAACCGTGTAGGTTTTCTGCGGTGGGATTCAGCTCTCTTCAGGTTCTTCTTATGCAAACTTCTCATTAGGGATTCCACCAGAAATGCCAGAAACTCAGGGGGAAGGGATCAACCACCTTGTAAACCACATAAATTATGTCGTATTCTGAGCCAGGAGAATTAATTAATTAATTTCTAAAAAACAATAACAAATGCTGTGAGAATTAAATGCTTTCAGGAATGCTGTCCTAAAAATGGTCAAAATCTATGGAAGGATTATTTGTAATCTAAAATTCAGGAGATAAAACCAAACATACAAATAAATAATCCAGAAAGAATCACAGGCAAATTATGTCAACCTAAAAAGATTCAAAAAGCCATAAGGTCTAGAAGCCTGTGAATTTTATTTTTAATGGCTCAATGGAGAGAAATGTTATCTCTTCTTGGTAATTGATTCCTGTCTACAGGAAGTCAGAAGCATCATTTTTACCAAACTTGTCATAACATTATCCACTTAAAAAAATGTGAGGCCAATAAGAAAGGGAGATGGGTTCACTCCCAAGCCAATGCAATTAAAGCAACAAGAAACCAGTAAGCTTTCCTATCCTGGACATTTAACCCCATTAGAAACAAAAACTACTAATTCTTGACAGTGTCAAATATGAGTTTAATTGTAGCCTACACATACACACATTTGTACAATTGAAGTCTTAATTCAAGTATGTCTATCTATCTATCGATGGCTTCATGCCCATTTAAACATGGAGCTACCTGACCTTCGGAACGTTGTTCAACACCACCAAGAGATGAGAAGTATGTGAGGGAACAGACATGTTAATTCGTTTGATTTAATCATTCCACAATGAATGCATGTATCACAACATCGACTGCATACCATACACATACACAATTATTATTTGTCAATTTAAAATAGAATTTTAAAAATGTTAAAACAAAAAAAATGTTGCTCAAGTTTTCGAGATCCTCATCTTCTCCACTGACAAATGAAAGCACTCCACCCCAGTGCCTCTAAGCTCCCTGGAACTTTGAACCTACAGGTTTTGTTTTTTTATTTTTGAGATTAAAGGTAAGGAAGAGGCATCACCACATGATACAAAGTTATCTGAACACTGATATGATCTCCACTGACACCTTACAAAATGTAAAGTCGCATTTGGTAAAAGAGAAAGACAAGCCCTGTGAATTCTGCAGTTCTGCGCGTCTTTGGGAGACAGGCTGGTGTGGCCGGCGAGGCTCTGCCTGCAGGAGGCACCTGCCAAGGTCCAAGCCTCTCCGCAGCATGAAGGTTCTGGAGGAGGTCTCGCCAGCCTTGCTTTTGTTCTTGAACAAAAAGGGCGGGTGGATGGATGCAGTGCGTGGGCTCCAGAGGGAGATCATCCCCCAAAGCTGCCTATTTGGAAAGCCATGTGCCAGTAATAAAAGTAGCATAGTCCTAAATAATTATATGTTAATTGAGCTGAGGGGAACTTAGCAAGTGAAAAGTAATCAGGAACCAATTTAACTATTCCAGGCTCCTGGCACAATTATAGGCCCTTGATTATGACAGAGCCTCAGGCCCTTCTAGCACCCCTGTTACCCAGTGTTTGCTGCCAATAAAACAGAAAGATGAGGAGCCTCATTACTACAGAGGGAGAATGTGGAGAAAGGCAGGGAACTTCCAGCGGCTTGCACAGCCCCATTTCTCACATTGTGAAGCTGTGGGGGTAAATTCCTTCCCTAAACTTACCTTAAGTTACATAATTAGCTTGTACACTTCAATATGAGGGCATTTAAATCCCTTGGGCATGAAGACAGGCTGCTTTGGGGGTGGAGACGATGTATCTTTTAACACAATGTTTTACCCAAAATGGGTGGGAAAAAAGGAAACAAATTAAAAGTGACACATTCCTCCATCCCTGCAGAAAAATGAGTCTAGCAACACATTCCTCCATCCCTGCAGAAAAATGAGTCTAGCAACAGTAGCTGGGAATTTGCCTTCAAATGATTTCTGCATAATTCAGGGATGCTGGGAAGAGGCAAGTTGAGGTGAAGTGATAATAGAGATGCAGAGAATGTCACTTCAGTTCCATGGGAAGGAGAGATAATGAATGCTTCATCTCAGCCACTCCGTCTCCTGGCACCTCCCCACACTTGGCAGGGTGGCTCCTTCATCCAGGTGGTGACTCACATGGCCAGAAACTTCCTACCTTGGGGCCTTGACTGGGAAACAAAAACCATATATGTGGAAAGAAGTGACTTCTAAGAACGTCCCCCAGTATCACAAGGGCAAAGTAATGCAAAGCTGGGGGCCTGGGTGGGATCTGCTTCGTGTCTTTGGGATTTGGGAAATGGTGGGAAGACCAATGTCACTAGAAAGTTTTGGGAATGAGGTGAGAGGGATCAGCTGGGCCAGACTGTGACAGATGGGGATGGATTTGGGAAATGGTGGGAAGATCAATGTCACTAGAAAGTTTTGGGAATGAGGTGAGAGAGATCAACTGGGCCAGACTGTGAGAGACGGGGATGCGGGGCTCTGGAGTCTGCATATTTGCTTGTGGGCAACAGGGGTGGAGGGGGTGCCTGAGGATTTTAAAGCGAGGAAGGGACCTCTGGGGTCAGGAGCAGGAAAGCCAAAAGATTTCATTGCTATTATTTCCTGTCTGCACTACAGAGAGTTTCTTTTTTCCAAGATTCCCTTTCTTTTCTTTTTCAAATCAATAAAAGCTTAAGCCTCCATCAAACTCTTAACTAAAACCTAAAATGCCCCAGACCTTTCTTCTGGTCAGCCCTGCTGGGCACAGGCTTGGGCTGTGATGCCAACAAGAATATAGAGGATTCCCAGGGTGCGTCTGCTCTAGCCTGAGGCCGTGTCATCCCCACTTGGGTGTCCATGAGCCGAGATTACTGGGCCCTTGTCTACTAGTCTGATGCCTGCTAAACAGAGTGACGTGCTGGATGCATACCATCCCAGTTTCCACCAAAACAGCATTCCTGGCCAAGGAATTGTCGTGGGCCAAAGGTAAGAAATCCTGAAAGTAGGCAGTTCCCAGCCACGGGTTCCTCCATCCTCTCCCACACGACCACCTCTAGTTTCTGCTGCTTTGCTGCTAAGCATTTGGTGAGCACCCCCTAAGTTCCAGACACTGTCATTGCTTTCACACAGATCATGTTATTTCATGCTCACAAGTCTTGCGGGGTATGAATCACACAATATTTTACAAATGAGGAAATGGAGGCTTTGGGATGCATATGCCACATCGTGTATACCACCCATTTATCTGTTGATGGACACTTGAGTACTTCTACCTTTTGGCAACTGTGAAAAATGTTGCTATGAACATCAGTGTACAGATATCTCTTCAAGTCCTTATGTTCAATTATTTTGGATAAATATTGAGAAATAAAAATAAAATCCTAAGTTTCCCAACGGACTGAACAGACTCCTTCTTGGCCAAAGGGACCCCAGAGAAGACTTAAAAACTGAATCCGGGCCGGGCGCCGTGGCTCACGCCTGTAATCCCAGCACTTTGGGAGGCCAAGGTGGGTGGATCACCAGAGGCCAGGAGTTCAAGACCAATCTGGCCAACATGGTGAAACCCCATCTCTACTAAAAATACAAAAATTAGCCGGGCATGGTGGCAGGCGTCTGTAATCCTAACTACTCGGGAGGCTGAAGCAGGAGAATCGCTTGAACCTGGGAGGCGGAAGTTGCAGTGAGCCGGATTGCGCCACTGCACTCCAGCCTGGGTAACAAGAGCGAGACTCTGTCTAAAAACAACAACAACAAAAAACAAAAACAACAACAACAACAAAAACTGAGTCAGCCCATGACCATGACGAGATGGGAGGTTGGACCCGCTTCAGTATACCCTTTCCTTAATAGCCTTTAACCAGAATTCTCTCCTAAGGAGGAAGCAGAAACTGGCTCTAGAAAACAAGAAGCAGACAACTCATTCCTATATCACCTTTAGCCACTTGTCTGAGCCATAAGTGGACTCCCCCTCCCTCTTGGCAGTTTCCACGTGACAGCTTGCCAGTTTGACACTGCATGCCCTCCTGCTGAGAGGCTACCAACTGCAGGGTGGCTCTGGCCAGTCGAAGGAGGATGTGCAGTGAGGGTTTTCGTGGCCTCTGTTTGACCTTTTGACATCAGAGGGCCAAAACCTCCACCCTTGGGTCATCCTAATGCTGGTATTTTTTTGAACATGGCACCCACGAAGAGGCATGGCTCAATCACACATGTGTGTGTTTCTCCTTCATTAATATTCATGACTTCTTCTATAGCTTATTGATTATGTATACTTAGCCAACCCACTCAGCATAAATTCCTGTCTCATTCCTCCTCCCTAGAAGTGCTTGCTCTTGGCAGAAGCTGGAGGCTATGCTTCCTGGTCTGCGGAATGGCTGGCCTGCAGGCTGCAACCCTTTATGAGAAATGAAGCTCTGCTTTCCAAATTTATGTACCTTATGATTCTTCAGTTGATGATACCCAGAAGTGGAATTGCCAGATCATCTGGTAATTCTATTTTAAAGTTTTAGAGGAACCATCCTGCTATTTTCCATAGTGGCTGTACATTCCCAGCCACAGTACACAAGGGTTCCAATTTCTCCACACCCTCATCAACACTTGTTATTTCCCTCTTTTTTTTTTTCTGATGTAGCCATCCTAATCGGTGTGAGGGGGTTTAAATAAAGTTTTATTAGAACACAGCAAAACTCTTTTACTAGGGATTAGCCAGCCATTTCCCCACTACACTAGCAGTGCTGAGTAGGTGTGCCTGTGTTGGTTCTTTAAAGAAAATTTTGCCAAGGCCTGAAAAGTTGTGATTCAATTCTGATATGTCCTCTCTACAATTTTGAAGAGTTCTTCATCTACTTTCTTTTGGTGGGGAGTTGGAGAGTTCACACCTGTTTCTAGGTCATCAGAAAATAAAATGTGTTGATTGAAAAGACCTTAAAATGCTCCTTCCAAAGCTTAGAGTCAATTAGCCACTAAGAGCCCTAACGCGGAGTTAGCAAGTGTTGGGATAAACCAGTCTGGAAATCAAGGTAGGCAGGTACCCTCAGCTTCACCTCCAGAGCACCAAGCCTGTCCTCACTAACAGTCTAATTTCAGGATTGTGTTTTAAATATCATAAGGCCACCCACTCTCCCTCTACTCTCCACTACTTGGTCCTTCTTATTTGCCTCTACCTCCTCCCAATCCTGCCTGGTCCACCTATTTCAACTTCACAAAATAAATGTTGACGGATTTAGCAGCAGCTTGGGTAATGAAAAAACCATCTCCAAGACAAACACATCAGAAATGCCCAGCAGCGAACATCAGGAAGTGAGAAGTCTCTACTGCTGGGGGAGACCACGAGAGAGGGCAAAGCCTGACTGTAAGACTCCATCCTGGCAAATGAAGAAGGGTCTTGGGTCGCCCCAGAGTCCCCACCCCAGCACCCCAGTGTCTGCTCACCCCACAGACATCTGCCCCAGCACCCCAGTGTCTGCTCACCCCACAGACATCTGCCCCAGCACCCCAGTGTCCGCTCACCCCAGGGACCCCCACCACAGCACCCCAGAGACCCTGCCCTAGCACCCCAGTGTCTGCTCACCCCAGAGACCTCCGCCTCAGCACCTCAGTGTCCATCCCTCAGGCCTCCTCCTTCCTCTCCCAGGCTCCTCCTGTTGTCCTACGATCACTAATTGGGTGAGTGAAGGACAGCCATGGATGGGCAGGGGAAGCAGGGGAGGTCGGGGTGACCGTGCCCCATCCCTCGGGCACAGGACAGGTTGCCCTGGATGCTCTGCTTGCCGGGGTGTAGGAATGTGCGTCATCAGCTGCCACTGGAGTCTTTTGCTAGTTCCATATACATGGGGGATGGGAACAGGGAGTTGAGAGTTTCTGCTTAGGGTGAACAAACATTCTGGAAATCAACAGTAGTGATAACTGAACAACACTGTGGATGTAATTATGCCATTGAATGATACACTTATAAACGGTTAAATGGCAAACTTTGTAATGTATGTATTTTTTCTTTTTTCTTGTGGTTACAGATATATAATATTTATTTATATATATAAAATCACAATAAAAAAGAAAAAACACAAGAAGGAAAGAGGGCATTTTTCAGAAACTGCAGGCATGGCAGTCATAATTTTTCTGTTCATATCTGTACCATTGGTGTGACTCAGTTTCATGATTAAAAAATAAATAAAAACAACCCGGGAATAAGAACCTCTAACCTTCACTTCCCAGAGAACCAGATCTCTCTGGAAGTAGGTGGGGCATTAATAAACAAGCATAAACAAACACACACCCAGAAGCCCAATCATGACAACCAGAGACCTCGCGTCCCTGCCATCCCTCTCGTCCCTGCCGTCCCTCGCATCCCTGCCGCCCCTGGCGTCCCTGCCGTCCTTGCTGTCCCTGGCGTCCCTGCCATCCCTGGCAAGCCTCTGATCACCAAACACCACTCAGGACAGCGGTCCCTGCAGGGAATGGCCCCTGGTCTACAACAATACAGTGAGGGTCCATCTGTGCAGAATCTTTATTCCCCACAGCATCCAGCGACGCATCCTTACAAAAACAGTGTAAATGAATCCTAGTCAGCCCAGAAAAAAAGGAAGTAGTCGGAGGCCTTGAGCAAACTGTATGGTTCAAGGCAGAAATGCTTAAGAGAAAATAGGATCCTTACAAAAGAGAATGCTGCTTTCAAGGTATTTCACGCTCAGCATACACCAGTGATGCTTAAAATTTATCCGGGTTCATTTTCAAGACCTGCTATGGACACTGTAATCATTTAGCATGCTCATGTCATTTGCTCAAGGCTCATTTGCCACAGGCTGAAAACTGAGACAGATTTTTTTTTTTTTTTTTTGCCCATTTGTAGAAGTCTAGGTGCTTGCTACCTGGCAGGTGGTGACGTTGTCCACATTTTCCCATTCTCACTGGTGCCTGGCAACTTCTACTCACTACTCATTTAGTTTCACTCAAGCCAGGCCTGGTGGGTCTCTCTATGTGGGGTGTGCCCTTGGAGAAGAGCTACAGGAAACACACAAAGAAATGAAGAACTAGAAAGAGCAGGAGCTTCAAGGTCATAAGTGATCTATAAGTGACAGGTCATATTGATTCATGTCCTGTCACTTATAGGCCGTGCAACCTTCCTCAAGTTAATAACAGCTCTGAACTCATTTTCCTTATTGAGGTCTTGAGAAGAAGGAGATTAGAAGCCTCAGTGTCTATAGAGAGGCTGAGTCCTACCAGCTGTTCAATAATTGGTAGCTACTGTTGAAAGCATGGTAAAGATACAAGAGATGGCGGCTTCTGTCATCTTCTTTGCTATGTGTTTCCAAAGAGGTCTCCGAAGGATCTTCTCAGCTTGCAGTGGGCAAAGTTTAGTGGTGAAACTTTTTTACAGAGAAAGTTTCAGTGGTGTGAATAGAAGATCCAACCAGCCACAACATTCCCTCAAGCCAAAGCCTAATTGAGAGCAAGGCCCTAAAACTCTGTTCAATTCTGGGAAGGCTGAGAGAGGTGAGGAAGCTGCAGGGGAAAAGTTTGAAGCTACCAGAGGTTGATTCTTAAGGAAAGAAGCCATCTCCATAACATAAAGTGCAAGGTGAACAGCAAGTGCTGATGGAGAAGCTGCAGCAAGTTCTCCAGAAGACCTAGGATAGACCATTGATGAGGGTGGCTACACTAAAAAGCAGATTTTCAATGTAAATGAAACCACCTTATATTGGAATATGTCATCCAGGACTTTCATATTTAGGGAGAAGAAGTCAATTCCTGGCTTCAAAACTTCAAAGGACAGGCTGACTCTATAGCCAGGGGCTAAGGCAGCTGGCGACTTTAAGTTGAAGCCAATGCTTATTTGTTATTCTGAACATCTTAGCGCCCTTAAGAATTATGCTAAATCTACTCTGCATATGCTCTATAAATGCAAGAACAGAGCCTGGATGACAGCACATCTGTTTGGAGCATGGTTTACTGAATGTTTTAAGCCCACTGTTAAGACCTGATACTCAGAAACAAGATCCTTTCAAAAATATTACTGCTCATTGACGATGCACCTGGTCAACCCAGAGCTCTGATGGAGATGTACAAGGAGGTGAATGTTGTTTTCACGCCTGCTAACACAACATCCATTCCACAGTCCATTAATCACGAAGCAATTTTGACTTTCAAGTCTTATTATTTAAGAAATATATTTTATAAGGCTATAGCTGCCAGAGATAGTGATTCCTCCAATGGATCTGACCAAAGTAAATTGAAAACTTTCTGGAAAAAATTCGGCATTCTAAAAGCCATTTAGAAGAGTCACGATTCACGGGAGGAGGTCAAAATATCAACATTAACTGGAGTTTGGGAGAAGTTGATTCTGATCTTCATGGATGACTTTGACCGGTTCAAGACTTCAGAGGAAGAAGTAAATTCAGATGTAGTGGAAATAGCAGAGAACTAGAATTAGAAGTGGACTCTGAAGATGTGACTGAATTGCTGCAATCTCATGATATAACTTGAATGGATAAGGAGTTCCCACTCATGCTTGTGAGCAAAGAAAGTGGTTTCTTGAGATGAATCTGCTCCTGGTGAAGATTCTGATAACATTGTTGAAATGACAACAAAGGATTTAGAATATTACATAAAGTTAGTTGCCAAAGCAGTTGGCCGAGTTTGAGAAGATTGACTCCAATGTGAAAAGAAGTTTTAGTGTGTGTAAAATGCTACCAAACAGCATCACATGCTACAGAGAAATCTCCAGTGAAAGGAAGCATCAAATGATGTGGCAAATTTCACTGCTGCCTTATTTTAAAAAATTGTCATAGCCACCTCAGCCCTCAGCAACCACCATCCTGATCAGTCAGCAGCCATCAACATTGACGCAAGACTCTCTATCAGCAGAAAGATTTAGATTTGCTAAAGCCTCAGATAATTGTTAGCATTTTTTAACAATAAAGTATTTCTATTATTTTTTAAGACATACTTTTCACACTTAAGAAAATACTTTATAGTGTAAACATAACATATATGCACTGGGAAACCAAAAAATCTGTGTGACTTGCTTTATTGCAAACTTCACTTTTTCGTGGTGGTCTGGTAGGGAACCCACAATATCTTGAATATATAGCTTTGACTGAACATTCAAAGAGTTAAGATATCATCACCTACCCTAAGCCTAAGAACAGTTTTCACTACTTTGTCCTCGTAAACGAATTACTCCTTTCCCATTTTGTAGTTAAAATCTGCTGCCTTTTCATATCAAGACCATCTGGTCTTTATTCTTTCCTGGACATACAGGAGTTCGGCTATCAAGAAATCCTGAGCGTCCTCCTTAACAAAAGCCCAGGCTTGAGATTTGGAAGGCTGGATTCAAGCTTTGGTTGGTGTTCAGAAGCAGGTTAATATGGTGGTTAAAGCAGGGACTCCAGGAATAAACACCCAGAGATGAAATCCAGGCTGTACCACTGACCAGTTGGCTGTGTAAACACTGAGCAGATTTCCTTAGATTCTGCATCTGTGAAATGGGTGTCAAGAGCACATCAGCCTCCTAGGTGGTAACCATTAAATAAGCTCACATTGCATAGAGTGCCCGGAACAGTTCCTGACACACAGTTAGCAAAAGGGAAGACTTAGGAAGTCTGCAAATAACTCTCAAGTACTCAAACAGCGAGTGCCAGCTTAAAGGATGTGCTACAAGCTTGTCAGTTGCTTGCCAATCTTTAATCAGAAAACCCCATTCCATGAGAGTGACCTGGGTGGGTGCTTTGGCTATTCTTATCTTGATCAAAAGCAGAAACCGCAGAATAGTAATAGTTAGAAATTATTTTCTGTTGTGAGCTTTGTGTTTTCTTAATGAGTGTAATGATTAAGAGAAATGGGTTCTCCTTGTTGAATTCCACACCATGCAAGGTATGTGGATGAGCTAAAATGTTTCAGGGACGCTCCTGGGCTGTGCGTGGATTGGATGTGTGTGTGTAAGAAGCCCAGTGTTGAAGGACAGTGCCCAACGCTGGACCATGTGTTCTAGTGGCAAGAAGCTGTGGGTCTGGAGGATGCTGGTTCCCTAAGATGACTATCCATGCAAATTGAATCTTGCCTCCAGAATACTTTCTCATTTGCTTCTAATGAATCATTTATCAAGGCTCAGGCAGAGCACCTCAAATGACAGGGAAGGGGGTTTTATGAAGCCTAAGAACAGACAGTATGCACTGATTGTGCAAAACTATTTTTCATAAATGTCTGTGTGTGTGGCTGACATTGATCTAAGACTTTCTTTGATTATAACCTGGTAGCAAAGTGGTGAGATAACAGTTAACTTACACCCAAGTCTAGTGATGACCAACTCACAGTATCTTTAAAAAAAAAAACCGAAATATTGCCTTTGCTCAGCTCCCAATGGTGGGGCTCTCCCCCAAGAGAGGCGTGACTGGGTGCTGGATGAGACCTCAGCCGCCACATCTGCAAAATGGGTTTAGAAAGAAAGCTGCCCTGAGATGACATGTACATGGGTCCCCAGTCCTGCCCAGAAGCCCCAGTGAGAACCAAAGGGGTTTGGAGACCCAGAGCCTGTCTTCTCCATCTGCCCTGCAAGAAATCTACTTTCCAGGCATTTCTGATTTCTATTATTGACAGAATTCTTTAACAAATGCCTGACTAATGGCAAGCCTGAGATGACAGGCAAGTGACGGTTAAGGCCACTTCATGTTTCCCAGGAGACGTGGCTGGTGCTGATTGTCAACTGAATTTGAGACGGGTGATCTTTGCTCAGCCCATCTCTGGCTGTTTGACACTTGAGGTCCAGGGTGGAAGACATCAGAAGCGGATTCTCCCCCACCGTGGGCTCCTGCGCTAGCATCTACCTCACACTTCTTCTCCATGGCCTTGAGAGTATCTTTGTTTCCTGCTGTTCCTTCATCCTGGGACCACTCACAGCTAAGCTGGCAGAGCCACCGCTCCCCCTTCTCAAGAACCAAGAACCAGCTCTGTATGCAGCATCCTGCTCCACTGCCTGCTCTCCCAGGAGGATGAAGCAGTGCAGGGCCTTATTCCACAGGAAGCTTTGGCACCACACAGCAGTAAGGGAAGCACTGAACACCAGCTCAGATGCCAAATGCAGCACAGGGGAGGAGCAGGCTTCCTGTTCTTCCCATGAAGGAGAAGGGGGCTCGCATTGATCAAGAAGCTCTAACATGCTACCTGCTGAGCCAGGAGCTCAGAAATGCCCTCTCAATTACTCTCCCCAATTTGCTGGTGGCAACAAAGAATCCATGAGGTTCACCACTTGCCCAGGTTACTCAGCTCATAGGTGGCAGAACTCAAAGAAGCAGGCACGTGACTGCCTGTCCTTCTGTGCACCCCACGGATCAGTGGCCATGTGGTCTGGAGAAGCGGGATGCTGAAACCCAGACTCATCACCCACAGAGAGAAGACCCCACAGATCTACTCGAGTGCCTGGTGTTACACAAAAGTACCCTTTGTGGATAACGACATTTGGCTTTTAGAAGATACATCAGAGAAACTGCAATTTAAGTGGCCCGCCTTTGCTTCAGCACAATTGGCTGAAAGGAACCACAAGCACTTTGCTCAGCCACCAAAAATATCCACAGGAGAGACGTCCCCACCGGACAGGACATCTCTGAGAGGCTGGAGGGAGGCATGGTGCAAGACACACACCAGCACCACCCTTAGGCAAATCAGTAAACTCACCAGGCAGGGCGGCCACGGGGAAGATAATGTCTCCTGTGACTCTAGTCTGATGTTTGCGCCTTTCCCCTCATTTTTATATGGAAGTCCTCACCCACGAGGTCCTCACCCAGCAGAGAGGGAAGCGGTGAACACCAGCTCGGATGCCAGATGCACCACAGGGGAGGGGCAGGCTTCCCATTCTTCCCATGATGGAGAAGGGAGCTCGCATTGATCAAGCATTGATCAATCATCCAGAACTTGTGAAACAGACTGGGGAGCACAAGGGGAAGCACACGCTATCCTCTACAGCATGCTTTCTACACAGTATGTTCTCAGGTTACATCAGAGTGATTGATTATTGATTATTGATTGCAGTCTGTGAGTAAGATGTGCCCATTCTTAACAGTGCACTTTCCATTCTTGACAGTCTAGTCAGGGGATCAGTACACTTTTTCTGTAAATGATCAGACAGTAAAGAAGTCAGGCCTTGCAGGCCATATGGTCTCTTGCATTCACTAATAGACTCTGCTATTATAACAGCGCAAAAGCAGCCACTGACAATACAAAAAGTGAATGGGTATGACTATGTTCCAATAAAACTTTATGTATAGACAGCAAAATTTAAATTCATATAATTTTCATCTGTTATAAAATATTATTCTTGCCTTTTTTCAATCCTTTAAAAACATAAAATCTATTCCTAGCTTGTGGGACACACACACACACACACACACACACATACACACACACTACAGATGGAGGGCTGGATTGGGGTCATCAGTTACAGCTTGTCAACCCCTGGTTTAGAAAATTATGTGTGTGCCACCTGGGTGCAGTGGCTCATTCCTGTAATCCAGCACTTTGGGAGGCTGAGATGGGTGGATCACTTGAGGTCAGGAGTTTGAGACCAGCCTGGCTAACATGGGGAAACCCCATCACTACTAAAAATACAAAAATTATCCAGGCATGGTGGCACATGCTTGTAATCCCAGCTACTTAGGAGGCTAAGGCGGGAGGATCACTTGAACCCTGGAAACAGAGGTTGCAGTGAGCTGAGATCACACCACTGCACTCTAGCCTGGGCAGCAGAGTAAGACTCTGTCTCCAGGAAAAAAAAAAAAAAAAGGAAATTATAAAATTATGTGTGTGCCAATCTGCCATGGCCTATCATTCTTGCTCATTATTCATTCTCTTTTTTTTTCTTTTTCTGAGACAGAGTCTCGCTCTGTCTCCCACACTAGAGGGCAGTGGCACGATCTCGGCTCACTGCAACTTCCAACTCCTGAGTTCAAGTGATCCTCGTGCCTCAGCCTCCCAAGTAACTGGGATTACAAGTGTGTGCCACCACATCTGGCTGATTTTTGTATTTTTTGTAGGGACAGGGTTTCACCATGTTGACCAGGATGGTCTTGTACTCCTGACCTCAAGTGATTGGCCCGCCTTGGCCTCCCAAAGTGCTGGGATTACAGGTGTGAGCCACTGCGCCCAGCCTCTTGCTCATTCACTCTTTAAGGAGAAGGAGCATCCCGGTCATGTCTGGAACTGACCTGGTCTAGAAAGGGTGACAAAGTAAATTTAGCAGGGGCGGTGGGGGAGGGGTTTGGCTGAGGGGAAGGACGCTGCAGAGGTGACTGGGTGTCTACCTCATGCAGAAGGTGGGGGAGCCATCCACAGCCATGGGGAGTGGGTTCAGAGCACCTCCTTGGGAATAGGAGGGACCTGTGCTCAGCCTTGGGGACCCAGGTGAAAGTGGGGTCTGGGATCAGGTGAAGGTCAAGAGTGGAAGGTACATTTTGTACTCAATCTCAGTCCACTTATAAAGAAATCCTTGGAAATCAATGAGAGAGCACTGAAGAGAGATTTTAGAATAAGAACCTAAAAAAGAAGGCTGAGAAAAGAGCCTTGGAGAATGCCAGTATTTCTTCTGGGCAGAAAAAAAAAATGAGCTAGAGAGAGAGCGAGAGAAGGGAGGATAGAGAAAGGAAAGAAGGGAGGGAGGGAGGGAGGAGAGGAGAGGGGAGGGGAGGATAGAGAAAGGAAAGAAGGGAGGGAGGGAAGGAGGAGAGGAGAGGGGAGGGGAGGAGAGGAGAGGGGAGGGGAAGATAGGGCCGAGGGGAGGAGAGGGGAGGAGAGAGAGGGGGAGGACAGGGGAGGGGAGGGGAGGAGAGGAGAGGGAGGGAGATAAAGCGAGAGGGAGAGAAGAATGAGACATGCCAGAGGGAAACAGCGCAAGACGCGGGGTCATGGAAGCTACTGGACAAGAGCACTTAAAAGCAAGGGCGCCATCAACAGTGTCTGAGACTGGAGAGGGCGGTAATGTGGGCTTATTGATGAGGGCACCATTGATAACTGCAGTAGAACAGATTTCATTAGCCTCATGGGGAGATGAAGAGTGAGTGAAGGCTGGGGACCTAGGGACCACTCTCTGTGGTCTGGCTGTGAAGGACAAAACAGAGGTGTCCACAGTGAGGGTGAGGGTGAGGTCAAGGGAGCTTCCCTGCAGTAGAAGAATCTGGAGGTGAAGGGACAATCGACAAGGAAGGCTCCAGAGGACGTAGACAGATGACTCGGAGCCCCAGATCCAGGGTTTCCTGGGGGCAAATCCATTCTACACCTGCCACACCTAGTGCTTAATAAATATTTCTAGAACAAGCAAGTGCCTAAGTGAATGGCATCGTGGCCAGATTTTAAACTGAGGATCTGCCACCTTACTACCATTGTTATTCTTGTCTCTGTCTCTTCTCTCCCCATGTCTAGTTTCGGGCTCGCCACTGCCCCTGGGACACCTCTGCTCACTCCATCCGCCTTGAGCCCATTCCTCACACTGCTGTTGGGTTTACAGCCCCCACCTGCCTTCCCCAGCTCTGACCCCTTTCCGGGCTCTCCATCCTGGTGCACGGTGTCTGATTTGATGCTATAAAACCTGACAGGTTCCCAGCCACGTGGCCACGCTCAAGGGAGCCCTGGGCATCTCATTCTACTTACGCAAGGACTTACGCAACTGCTCCTTGGCTGCACTGGCCCCTGCGTGTTGGCGGCCCCTGCCTACCCAGCCAGCCGCTGGAAAGACTTGAAATAGATTTTTAAACCAGCTCCACATCTGCCTCTGCTTTTCCTGCCAGATTCCTTTTCTTTTTTTTTAATGACCCCTTTATTTCTTCCATGCTCTTGTCTTAATCATAAAGAGGTGAGTCAAAGGTCAGTGTCTGCAAGGCCAGGCCCCAGAAGCTTCTGCTCTTAGACGGCTACTGGGACTGAGAGGAAGAAAAGGAAAAAACCTAATGAGTTATTGCGGGCACCGATGAGTGCACAAGGGCTCTGGCTTCTAACTTGTTGACTGCTCTGCTACAGCAGCCCACGAGGCAGATTCCATGGCCTATATAATACGATGATCACGGTTCCTCCACCTCATGGGTTGCTTTAAGATGAAATGCGATCCCAGGCAAGTGGACCACTGGACAAAGGCTAGCTAGCTTCTTGCCCTCGCCCTCTGCCCATCACTGGCAAGCAACTCCTAGGTCATGTCAGAAGCACGCATGGAGCAAAGGCCAAAGTCTGTCTGCAGCAGAGCTCAGGTTCAACACAATTAGTAAGGCAGAGCCGAGCAGACACGTGGCCACATGATGCTCTGCTTCCAGGCAGGGCACGGGTGGCCCAAAAGCCACTTTCACACTTGACTGTGAATATGGGCTTTCCATGGCCCACAGGGGATGGAATTCAGGTTTTCCTTGTTCCGTCTAGTAAATCGTATTCACCAATATAACAGTTCCACTTTCCATGTAACTCCACATTTTACCACCCGAATATGGCCACAGTGATGGTGTGCATTGACTTTGCTATTAACAGGAGGCAACTGGGTGATCATGGGCTAATGATCGTCTACCTTCTTAATGCTAAGTGACTCATTACCCATAAACACATGCGGGAAGTGCTCTGGGAAGCTCCCGCCCGCCGAACACATGCAAGTTAAGCTTCTTAATTGAAAATATAATCTGTATTGCAGAGATTAAAATATATTGGATTCATTTTGGCTCAATTCTTCCCCATTGTCCCACATACATTTTCTTTATGCTACACAATCCAATTAGTTCCCCTGCTACGGAAATTATTTCAACACAATAAATCAATTTTATAGTGAAGCTATGACTGAATGTCCTATTTAAAGGAAAAGCAAATCAGGGATGGAAACGGTTTTCTTACTGATGTGATCAGTATTTGCACCGCGCGCCTTTGGTGGTCTCTCTTGGTTTTATCTTTTCTGATTTCTTCGTTTTCTTTTCTTCTCCTTTGTTGTCCTTGGGGAAGGCAATCAGTTTTGTGTGGTAGAGACGAGGCAAGGAGGCAGATCCCTGCCATAAGGGTGTCAGAGCAAGTCACAGAGGGGACCCTTTGGCAAGGCTGGCTTCATCATTCCAGTCTCTGGTCAAGGGACAGCCCCAGCACCCACACTCCAAAGCCTTTCCCAGACCTCCCCGCCCACAGCAATGCAGCCTTCCAGGCCCCTCTGGCCCCTTGTTACACTGTATCTATTTCTATTCATAACACTCATAGTCTCTGACATTGCAGGGCCCAGTTATAGGTTTGCTGGATTACTATCTGAGCCCCTGCCTAAGTAAAAGGTAAACTCCACAAAGGCAGAGGCTTGGTCAGGCTTATTCAGCACGACATCCCCAGCATTTAAAATAGTCCTGGCGCAAAAGTCCACACATCATCAAAACACCTTATACAATGAGACCAGACTGCCATGCCACGCCCAAAGCATTCGTGAGCTTCACTCTCACTGCAGGAGGCTCAGGGAGGGAAAGCAGTCATCAGAGTGGCCTTGAGGCCCGGACACATGCTTGTAGGACGAACCCAGTGCTGGGCCCCCATCCTTGCACGTGCTGCTGCCTCTCCCCAGGAGGCTACTGCCTCCTGCACACGTGGTTAAGTCCTTCCAATGTCACAGCTCCCAGCCATCCCAGCCCTACTCATCTCCTCACACGCTCTTAGAGAACCGTGTGCCTCTCCTTCAGTGTGCTGGGATCACGCCTGTCATCTCATTTGGCTGCTCAAGCAATGTCCAGTGTGCCTCCTCTCCACCCCCAACTTCTCAGCTCCCAGAAAACAGGCTCCACACCTGTGCTGGCTCACACGGTTCCCGTCTTCTAGCACTCTGCCCAGCCCTCAGCGGGCACTCAATGCACACCGAATAGGGAAAGAATGAACAAATTTTGCAACGAGAATAATCCAGAAGTATATGTATCATTTTCACTTAGAATATCACTGAACTTAGCAAATCAATATCTAGTTGTGTCCTTATGTACATTTCTACTTAAAGGTGAGAAAAAAGAAGGGAAATAAGTCCTGAGCAAGGACCATGCCCCAGACAGGCTGCCAGCTGCATTAAAGATGCCACCCACCTTCAGTAGAATGGCCTGATGACTCCCCTAAGGCCACTATCTTCTTTAACCTTCAACAGAGCGAAGTCAGAGCCTCTGGGTACAAACTGCACTGTTGTCAATGAATGCGAACCAAACACCTTGAGGAGTCAAAGTAAGAGCTCAGGTATCTTCCAAGAACACCAAGAACAGGCAAGGCACTGCTAGCAGCATGAGAGTGGCACACACAGAACACACAGGTACACCGGCAAGTTTCAAAAACTTCCTGTTTCAAAGCTGGCCAAGTTCATTATCTCAACTAACCCAACTATATGAGGCGGCTCCCGGACATGTATTAAGTTGCTATTCAAGAGGGTGCAGCACAAGGTGGTTTTGGTGAATTGCCTGCTCAGTATTATCAATGGGGGAATGTGCACTCGAATCCAGAGCTCCTGACTCCGGACACTGTGTCTTCTCTCCACCTCGCTGTGAGTTCTGTAATGTAAATTGTGCTGGGCGAGCAAAGAACAAACAGTGCCCAGCATGAAGAGCAAGACAGCTGGACTTCAGGTTGCACACCTGCAAATCACCTGCATGAATACGGCAAACAAACGAACATAGAAAAATCGGTATGATTTCAGCAAATCCAAGAATTCTGTGTTATGCCATATTTTGGAAAACAACATTGCTTCAGTATCTTTTGGTAAAAGGTTGTAGTGAACTAAGTCACTCTCCTAGTCCAAACTCAGATGTACGGACATGACTCGAAAAGGCCAGGGCTGTTTTTAACTTGGGATTTTTAAATAAGAATACAAGGTGTGTCCTCACACCAATACCCACAGGATCATACAAAAATACGCATATAATGAGGTCACAGAGTTATTACTGAAATGTCTGAAATACATACTGTGGGTCCAGAAAAACTGTCAGCAAAGTCTCAAAATAGCTTTCCTAAGGTCTGTCAAGTTTTGGGAAATAATCCAGGAAAATGATATGGCGTGTATACAGAAAAGTCAGCTCGCTTTAGCCAGTGACGGCACAGTGGACAGTTTGGGGTGAATTATTTGATTATCTGAGGGGAACGTTTATGTTCCATGCTGATATTTTTCTTAGTGTTGGGGAGGGGGTGTTTGTTCTTGGTGGGGGAGTGGCAATGTTCAAGCCCACCCACACACATGGCCACGAGTGTACCTGGGATCCAGTGGGGCAGAGCAGGTGTTTGCAACAAGGGGAGGCTGACAGGTTGCTGCTTCAGGCCCCACTCTGTGGTCCGCCTTGTCTGTACAGTTCTGTGTTCCTGCAGAATAATGCTGCTCATAAACCCACCCTCAGTTAGCCTGTAAACCGCGCCCTTTTGAGTTAAGGGTCATACATCTTTGCCAAAATCACCCACAGTCCCAGAAAATAAAATAAAGGCATCACAAAAATGACAACCCAAACAGTGCTTTCAAATATAAAAAGGAAAGAAGAAATGAAGCAAAGCCTTTTGTTTTTAGTAGTCGATTCAGAATGAACCCAATACAAGGCCAAACAAAACACAGATGGCTTTTTCTAACTTTGTCTCAATATGATTTCTGATTTCCAGAAATAAAAAAGCAACGTTACCCTCCTCCCTTCTAACTAATATGATGGAGTTTTATCGTCACATAGATACAGTGCATCAGTCTCTGTTTCCCCCACATTCTAAATAAAGGTGGGGTGAGTGAGGAAAATGGGCAGATATAAGTTAAACGGTAGAAAGTTGCAGTCTGTCCATGAACAAGTCAAGAGCTCTTAGGTACAGCATGGGACCAGAGTTAATAATATTGTATCATATGCTGGAAATTTGCTACGTGAGTAGATTTTAGGTGCTCTGACCACAAAAAATAAAAACTGAAAGGTAACTATGTGAGATGATGGATACGTGAATTTACTTGAAGGTAGCCATCACTTCACTACGTGTATCAACACATCCCATTGTAGGCCTTAAATATACACCTTTTCTTTTTTTTTCTTTTTAAAGAGTAAGGATTCAAAAGCCTGTCCCCAGCGGGGTGCAGTGGCTCATACCTGTAATCCCAGTACTTTGGGAGGCTGAGGTGGGTGGATCACTTGAGGTCAGGAGTTTGAGACCAGCCTGGGCAACATGGTGAAACCCCGTCTCTACTAAAAATATAAAAATTGGCCAGGCATGGTGGCAGGCGCCTGTAATCCCAGCTACTCGGTAGGCTGAGGCAGGAGAATCACTTGAACCCAGGAGGGCGGAGGTTGCAATAAGCCGAGATTGCGCCACTGCAGCCTGGGCGACAGAGAGAGACCCCAACCCAGCTATGTGGAAAAGGTATTTGGAATCCGGAAATGCAACTGATGTGACTTCAGGGGCAGCTCTCATAACAAAGATTGGTAATAGGATTCCGTATTAGTTCATTGGGGCTGCCCTAACAAAAGGCCACAGGTAGCGGGGCTTACACAACAGAAACTTCTTTTCACACAGTTCTGGAGGCTGAAGTTCAAGATCAAGGTGTGAGATGTGTTGGTTTCATTCTGAGGCCTCTCTCCTTGGCTGGTAGAGGGTCATCTTCCCCCCGTGTCCTCAAATGGCCTCTCCTCCGTGTGTGTCTGTGTCCTAGTCTCTTCTTGTTATAAAGACACCAGTCAGATGGGATGAGGCCCTATCTTAATGATCTTCTTTAACCTTAATTACCTTTTTAAGGGTCCTATCTGCAAATACAGTCACATTCCAAGGTACTGAGAGGTAGGACCTCAACATGAATTTTGGATTTTTAATAGTCCACAGAACAGGTTCCCGTGGATGTAGCTCTGTGTACATTTGGTGTTATTTTTCCTTGTTAACACCCCCACCACCATCTTCTAATCCACTCTCACGGAGGAGGGGGCAGCTCTCCACCATGCCAAGTGCATAACCTCACTGACATTAGGAAGAAAGAGCTGGCTTAGCCCACCCTACAATGAGGAGCCTCCCAGGGCTCAGGCCCTGGGCCAGGAGGAGAGGATTTGCTTTTCCCAGGTGCTGCTCCTTCCCCTGCGGGCACTCCCCTGCTCCGTGGTGACCAGCTGCTGTTATTACAGTCATGGTTGTTTCCAGATATCTGTCTGCCCATGTGAGTGGCAGAAACCTTGATCTTGGAGTCCAAGTGCTTTCTGAACACACCACCGCTACTGTGTGTTACAATGCTGGTGGCTTCAGATGGTCTCAGCCCCCTGCCTGCCCTAGGAGGGTGCGAGGTCAGCACACACATGGCAATGAGCTTCCAGACACTGACAGACAGGGTTCTTTCCAACAGCTACTTTCTGAAGAAGTCTGGGAAGACTTTGAAAACTGGCTTCCCATGAATGTGCTTCTGGGATTGGGTGGCTCTTCTTACTTTAAGAACAGAGGGATTTTGTCACATTGTGACCTCTAATTTTCAACAAAAACCTAGGGCTGGAGACAGGATCTATGAGGTTTTGCCTCTATGTACATGCATACACTACCGTCTGCAACTCCCTAGAGGGCCAGGAGGGCATTCAAAATAACTCACAATGAATGAAGCCCATTTACACTGGAAGTTGCTCAAGCTGTCCCGGCTTTTCCCCAGCATGAATGGGATGCTCATCTGGAGGCCGGCAGGCACTGCGCAGCCACAGCTTGCCCAGAACCCACTGCTGGAGCCACTACTGGTCTCCAGGTAGTCCTTTATGATTCATTTTCCCCTTCTTCAGTGTGTAGTTGAGAAAAATGATCTATCAAATCATACTTATATACAAACACACACTCCCGCCCAGTGCTAAACTTGAAGCTAAATACTCCCACAAAGGAAACATTTCCATGGTCTGCCCTTTCCTGTTTTCAGGAGGCACTAAAAATAGGCATTATTCGGATCCCCAGGTCTTTGGAGGAAAGTCATGCCATGAGCAGGCTCATCAACTCAAGTGTGAAAACAAGTGCGTGCAGATGCTTCTGAGTTAAGAGAAATATTTCCAGCCTCATTATTCATGGGCATGAAAGGCCATTTTCTCTAGAGGGTGCAAAACTCCAAAAACCACCACATAAAATACATTCCACACAAAGCATTTGAACAGAACAAATCGATGGGCACATCGGAGGGAGATCCTATAAAAATGTAACACACACAGGCCCGGATCAAACACAAATACGAGCAAGCTGAGAGCCAGATGGGAGCCAAAGAGCCAAGAGTTCCTGGAGTCCCCTCGAGGGGCTGCAGTTCTAGATGAAATCCCTCAGCCCTCAGGCGAACCTGTCTAACAGGAACCAGCATTTGGCAGCATGCCCTGAAAGTACCTCCAAAGGGAAACCAGGGAGGCGGGGGGAAAAGAGGAAACCTGGGGGTGTCTGCTGCGGGTCGAGAGGGGTGGAGGATGGGTGAGGACCAGGAATGAGGGCCTTCTCTCAGGACTCCATCCTTCTGAAAATGTGCACCTGCAATAAGCCCCCTGAAGGGTACGGTTAGGTCTAAAGCAAGCCCACAACAATATCAGAGAATAAGAAATCAGCTCATTGATTGACCCAAGGAGGAAACATTTTACTTGACATTTCATTGTGGATTTCAGAAATCCCATTAGCTATTTTCTCGCTATGGCTTAAATGCTGTTCCCTAAAAGTCCAGTGCTTGTAGTGGAAGGTACCAAGCAGTGATATCTATTGTCCATTTACCCACTCTTCCATTCTGTCATTGCATGCCTACTCATGAGCTTGTCCTGGGATGTAAAGATGCTTAGGACATTGTCCCTGCTTGTGTGTGTCAGGGCTATTGAGAGTGATTGCATCGCATATGGGTGGCACTCTGAGGGGAGGTGAGGGGTGCCCATGGTGCCTTATGGAAATAGAGGAAGACGAGGGTCTGGTGCTTGCATCCAGGTGGGAAGACTTCATAGAGTAGCTGGTGTTTGGAGTGGGTCACACAGCTGAGGTCTGGCTGAGTCATGATGTCTAGCAGAGAGGATGGCATGGGCAATGGCTGAGGGTCAAGGGAGCCCAGAGCTTCAGTTTGTTTGCAGCCCAGGACTGGGGGGGGGGGGGGGGGGGCAGGGAGCCAACGCCTCAATGGCCAGGCTAGGGGAGTGGACTTACATCTCTCCTAAATGGCAATCCTTGAAAGGTTTCCAGCAGGAGAGAGGTGGTCTCAGTGCGGAAAATGGTTTATGTGGCAGGAGGTCCAGAGACCAGGAGGTGAGTTGTTCGGTGGAAGGGAGGGAGAGAAGGAGGGAGGGAGTGATGGCTGTGAGGGGGAAGACCATCTGGCTGCCAGGAGGATGGGGGTGGAGGCACAGGGACAATGGGAAACCCTAGCAAGTGAAGAGAGAAAACATTGCTTTTGGTAAATAGAGGAGGGACAGGCATTGCAAACTCAGCAGCCCACTGAACAAGCCCACTGGGATGAGCCCGTAAGACATTTGGCAGGGGCTAGTCCTCAAGCCCGGGGGTAAGGACAGAGACAGAGTGGACCCTTGGCCCAGTCACACCAGTCACCAACCTAAAATGCTGCATGAGTAAAGGAAGTGTGAAGCCCTCACTGGAGACCATCCCAATTCATTGGGCTTTCCTATCCATGGGGACTTAAGAATGCAAGAAGCAGCCTGTGCCCTGCAGAAGTGCATAGGGCCTGGGAGCCCAGATCTCTTGTGTTTGCAGCCCCCAGAGGGGCAGTGACGGCCCCCACTACCAGCCAGTGCACTGGGGAGTGCATGGCTCTGTTGCCCTGTCCTAGGAATCCGTACTGGAGAGCTTGGTGATCATCACTGCTATTTCTATGGACACTGCCTCTCAAGAGTGCCAGCTGGGATACCTGCAAACCTGCAAGTTTAATAGCCCCAATTCTCTTCTTCTTAGGCAGTAATGGGTCCATCAAGAGCTCTGGGTTCATGACAGAATGCCATGAAAACAAAAGCCACCATTTGAACCACGAGAATATATGTTGTCAGCCTGGCCAACATGGTGAAACCCCATCTCCACTAAAAATACAAAAATTGGCCAGGTGTGGTAGCGTGGGCCTGTAATCCCAGCTACTCAGGAGGCTGAGGCAGGAGAATCACTTGAGCTCGGGAGACGGAGGTTGCAATGAGATGAGATCGCCCCACTGCACTCCAGCCTCGGTGACGGAGTGAGACTCCATCTCAAAAAAAATAAAAAAAAATAAATAAATAACAGGTACATGCAGGATATATATTGAGCATGTAGGAGTCAATTTAAGCAGCCCAGAGCAACCTTCTTTGTCCTCACTGAGGATGAGGCAAGAGGGGAATGGGTTAGGTAGAGGGTGTAGGGAGTTCAAATCTGATCACTCACAATCAGCTGTGCAGAGACAGGGACAACAGTTATGTAAAGGACGAAAGGACGACTGTGAAATAAAGAACAGGCTGAGTATCCCTGATCTGAAATGCTTAAAACCAGAAGTGTTTCAGATTTCATTCTTTTGGGGGGATTTTGGAATGCTTATAGGCTGAACATCCCTAATCTGAACATCCAAAATTCCAAAATACTCCAAAACCTGAAACTTTTTGAGCACTGACATAACATTCACAGGAAATGCTCACTGGAACAGTTTGGATTTCGGATGTTTGGATTAGGGATGCCCTAAGTGTACTGCATAAAGGAAGACAATGGGCTGTTTTTGGTTCTGCCTGGAGGATGTTCCTTCTGCAGGATGAGTAAGAATTTCTGCAGGTCCCTTCTACAGGATGAATGAGAATTTCTGCAGGTTCCTTCTACAGAATGAATGAGAATTTCTGCAGGTTCCTTCTGCAGGATGAATGAGAACTTTGCTCCTGCAAAGCATGGCCCCAGGAACAGCTGCCTTGGAAGCATGGAGGAGCTTGGTAGAATGCAGTTGCAGGCTCCTTCCCAGAACTTCTGGATTGGAATCTACATTTTAAAAGAGCCCCAGGTGATTCGTGTGCTCAATGAAGTCTGGGAAGCACTGGGGCAGACAGCCTTTTGGCCTATTCTTATGCCCAATCTGTCATCTTCAAATATCTCTGTACTAACAAATACAACAGACTGAAAAAGTGTTGAGTTCAAGCTTGGGTTCTTGAACTTAAGAACGATACAAGCCTGCCTGCATCATACTCATTTCAGGGTAATTTTCAGCCATCAGCTTTGGTTGTTCTTTTCTTTTCTTCTTCTGAATGTCACTTAATAAGACATAACAGGAGATAAATCAGTCTCCTAGTTTGGGGCAGTAAGAGATTGTAGTAATGTGTTCTAGCAGCCCACTGGAGTTTATTTTCTTCTATTTCACGACAACTGGGGCATTAAATAATCTTAAATCACTGGGCTGTCCGTTGCCTGCTCTGTGGCCACTCCTGTGGCTTTGAAAATCCAATATGAGAAATCATTCTTTATGGCAACCTCCGCAGCTGCAAGCAAAGCAATTTAGAGAACGCTTTTATGAGAACAGTTTCCACATACTCTGCTTCTGTTACAAATTACTCCCTCCCTTTGACAACACTTACAAAATGCACAGTTTAAGTAATACAAATGGGTTATCACATTTCCATAATGTAAACAGTCAAAAAAGTTGTTTCTTATCAAATCCATAATAAGGCAGCGACAAAGCCCGGCCATGCCCTTGGCCTCCCGTGATTCTCCCTAATTTAGCACTCAGCCGCCGGGGCAGAGCTTTCATCCCATTTCCTTCATTTTCAGAGGTGATCTGCTTAATGATGGCTCGGCTGCCTCATTTCTTCCTTATATTAGGAAGGCTGTAGGGGTGGGGGTAAGGGGGTGGGGTGGGGGTATGGCATACAACAGGCTCTCATTCATAGAAAAATCCCAGGTCCAATTCTCACCAGGATCTATGTAAAAAGTGTAAAGCAGGCTGGGCGCAGTGGCTCACGCTTATAATCCCAACACTTTGGGAGGCTGAGGCAGGCGGATCACTTGAGGTTGGGAGTTCGAGACCAGCCTGGCTAACATGGTGAAACCCTGTCTCTACTAAAAGTACAAAAATTAGCTGGGTGTGGTGGCATGTGCTTGTAGTCCCAGCTACTTGGGAGGCTGAGGCACAAGAATTGCTTGAACCTGGGAGGTGGAGGCTGCAGTGAGCTGAGGTTGTGCCACTGCACTCCAGCCTGGGTAGTAGAGTGAGACTGTGTCTCAAAAAAAAAAAACAAAAGAACATGGTATTCCCTTAACCTAACACACAAGATATATGGGGAATTGTTTAGTGTTGTGAGTCATCTCACTGATTAAAAACATTGCCACTGAAAATTAAGGAAGTCCTCCACAGGGCTGGTCTCAACCAGCCTTAAAAATGATCAGAGGGATCTTCAACAAGCCAAGCAATGGGGAAGGCATTCCCTATTTAATAAATGGTGCTCAGAGAACTGGCTAGCCATATGCAGAAAACTGAAACTGGATCCCTTCCTTACACCTTATACAAAAATTAACTCAAGATGGATTAAAGACTTACATGTAAAACCTAAAATGATAAAAACCCTAGAAGAAAACCTAGGCTATACCACTCAGGACACAGGCATGGGCAAAGTCTTCATGATCAAAATCCCAAAAGCAACTGCAACAAAAGCAAAAATTGACAACTGGGATCTAATTAAACTAAAGAGCTTCTGCACAGCAAAAGAAACTACCATCAGAGTGAACAGGCAACCTACAGAATGGGAGAAAATTTTTGCAATCTACCCATCTGACAAAGGTCTGACATCCAGAATCTACAAGGAAGTTAAACAAATTTACAAGAAAAAAATGAACAACCCCATCAAAAAGTGGGCAAAGGATATGAACAGACATTTCTCAAAAGAAGGCATTCATGGTGCCAACAAATGTGGAAAAAAAAGCTCAACGTCACTGATCATTAGAGAAATGCAAATCAAAACCACAACAAGACAGCATCTCACGCCAGTCAGAAGGGCGATTATTAAAAAGTCAAGAAACAACAGATACTGGTGAGGCTGTGGAGAAATAGGAAGACTTTTACACTGTTGGTGGGAATATAAATTAGTTCAACCATCATGGAAGACACTGTGGTGATTCCTCAAGGATCTAGAACCAGAAATACCATTTGACCCAGCCATCCCATTACTGGGTATATACCTAAAGGAATATAAATGATTCTAACTGCAAAGACACATGCACACGTATGTTTATTGCGACGCTATTTACAATAGCAAAGACATGGAACCAACCCAAAAGCCCATCAATGATAGACTGAATAAAGAAAATGTGGCACATATACACCATGGAATACTATATAGCCATAAAAAAAGAATGAATTCATGTCCTTTGCAGGGACATGGATGAAGCTGGAAGCCATCGTCCTCAGCAAACTCATACAGGAACAAAAAACCAAACACTCCATGTTCTCACTCATAAGTGGGAGTTGAACAATGAGAACACATGGACACAGGGAGAACAACGCGTACCAGGGCCTGTCAGGGGGTTGGCGGCAAGGGGAGGGAGAGCATTAGGACAAATAGCTAATGCATGTGGGGCTTAAAACCTAGATGATGGGTTGATAGGTACAGCAAACCTCCATGGCAAATGTATACCTATGTAACAAACCTGCACCTTCTGAACTTGTATCCAGGAACTTAAAGTAAAAACAAACAAACAAAAAAGATCAGAGGAATAAAGAAGCTTGGTCAAGGCTGTGTAACTGGGAGAAAGAGGTAGACAATCCTGCACTGAGTCCAAACAGAGAGTGGGTCCAGCATCCCAGGTCACCTCCACCAACGAGGTGGCAAGGAGGAGGCCAGGCCCCACACTGAAGGGACTGGTTAGCTGCCCAACACATGCCATGACGGCACCACCTGGCATGAAGACACTCGTAAGGACCGACAGGAGGATGGAGGCCAACAATGCTGTCATTCATAGAGAGAAAGGCATGTGGTTTCCGAATTTCCACAAACTGAGACATCAACAGAATTGAAGGAAGGGACACAGTCTGAGATGCAGCCAATGGTGCTGCCAGAAACAGCAACGTCATCCAGCAGAAAGAAGCCTGACAGCTCCAGCCCCTCCCCCAGGAGACCCCATGGTTCAAGGCAGTCTCAAATGGAGCCAGCCACCAGCCCACAGGGGCCACTTGCTGGGACAGCCACCAGCCCACAGGCGCCACTTGCGCGGACAGCCACAGGGCTACATTCCCCACCCTCCCCACAGAACTCATTCTCTGCATTGTGACAATTCCAGGAAAACTCACGGACAGGAGAGACGGGGAGCCTTCTGAGGGGTGGGGCTCCCATGAGAAAGACTGTAGGTGGCAAGAGACCAAGGAGACAGAGAGGAGCTTTGCAGCAGGATGTCCCTGAGATGGTGGCATTCACACCAGGATGTGCGCTGAACTCAGAGTGGGGTTGGGGCAGGCACTCAGCTATGGCAGGGAGTCAAACAGTACTCGGGGTTTCATGAGGCGAAGCCAGGCCCACCCAGGGCAGGACTGGAAACCCAGAGGGTGCAGAGGTGTTTGCCATCCTGTTCTGCCCCAGGCCAGGCCCGGGAAGGATCAGGACCATGCAACACCCCCTCGGATCGGGGAGAAACGAGGCAGCCTGCAGCCAGCAGAGCACGTTTGTTTCTTGATTGGACACTGTTTGCCAAGACAGCGGACTGAATGACAGAACTCCACTGAGGACTTGTGTGTCCAGTGTTAGAGGCTGGGTTAAAATCTAAAACACCTCAGAGAGAAGAGGGCACGCGGGAAAGAGGGGATGGTCCCACAGAAAAAGTGCAGAACCTGAAAAGGTAAAATGTCGAAACGTGGCAGCATGATGTTTCGCTTGATGAGGCCAGCCCAGGCTGGGGACAATGCTGCCCAACTGTGGGCTGTCTCACATCAAATGATAGCTGTCAACACAGAAGACTTAAATACAAAAACAAAATGAAGAAAGGCCAGGAAAATAAGAGGTACCATAAATCTGATTAGCATAGTTTCAGTAGGCTCTGGAAAACTCTTTCTACCTGCTCTCAAAGTAATATATTGAGAAGTAATATAATGAAGTTATCAAATTAACATTACTAAAATGAAAACATTTTCTTACAAATGGATCTCACTTTTAATCCTAAAACAATTCCCAAACTATTGACAGAGTATTGCATCTTTCAATTATGGTGAATTTAACGGGTACGCTTTGCACATAATACATGTAAGTATTTTTCTTAATTCTTATCGAGAGAGAGATTATGGTAAAATTCCTTTTAAGAAATCAACACTTTCAGATTCTCAAACTTCCTTTATAATGGCCCCCACTGCCTTCGTTTGGTTTAGTTTCATAATAGCTGAAAAACTATCACAGAGAGATACATTTTAAAGTCCCCCATACAGTTATCCAAGCTTCCCGTAATGTAGTCAGTATAAACAGAACGTATTTCCCTGATAAACTCCTAACACCATGCCAAAGTCAGAGAAAGCTGATGTAATGCTGAATAGGGGATAAACCCCTGTGTGAAAGAAGGAAGTTCTCATAATCCTCAATCTCCCAGCGACCCGAGAGCTCCTGTACCAAAAGCTGGGCTTGTAACGTATGATGCTGAGCCACGTCTTCAGATGGACGCCACATTCACTGCTCCTAAATGCAGGAGCCAAGGGCATGGCCACAGCACCAAGCATCAACAGTCCATTCAGATGAAATCGGTGAACGTGGAAACCTATCCCTAAAAAGCCCAGTGTTCTCACAGCCCCCTTTTGAGGTTTTCGAGTTGATTCACCAACTCCAAATCAAATATGCATAAAATGGGCCGGTCATGGTGGCTCACACCTGTAATCCCAGCACTCTGGAAGGCCAAGGCAGGCGGATCACCTGAAGTCAGGAGTTCGAGACCAGCCTGACAAACATGGTGAAACCCCATCTCTACTAAAAATACAAAAAATAGCTGGGCATGGTGTTGGGCACCCGTAATCCCAGCTACTTGAGAGGCTGAGGCAAGAGAATTGCTTGCACCTGGGAGGCAGAGGTTGCAGTAAGCCGAGATCATGCCACTGCACTGCAGCTTGGGTGACAGAGCGAGACTCCATCTCAAAAAACAAAACAAAACAAAAAAAAACCAGGAAAAAAAATGCATAAAACGTATTTGAGCTAACCATATAAAACCCTCAGCCTCTAATAATCATATTTAAACGCACAGATGCCACAGTGCTGGGTGCCAGCCATCTGGTCAACCCAGCAGAGTAAGGGGCATGGAGGAGCAGGGGTCGCTGGTCTATGACATGAACAGAAACTGAAAAAACAAAACGAAAAACTACTTCTGAAATCAGAGGAAACAAATCAATAAACTTCTACCTCTGTGCGGAGACGCCACAGCAAATTGCTGTCTCAATTCTCTTAGCTGTGCTTCCTCTGGGTTCTTTTCTGACTGTACACAGAGTCCAGTGAACCCAACATGATGTTCCTGAGGATCTGTGTTGAGGCTTGAGTACAGTCACTGTTCCTCCCTGCTGGTCTCCAGCAGCTCCTTGTCTGAGCTCCCTGAGGGCACATCTCATTTCTTTACTGTTCCCAGAATGGCCCCTTGTCTCCCACACTGTGTGCCCTTATGGCTGGACCAGATCATGTATATCCAAGTGTCCCCTTAAGGTCCAGCAATGTGTGTTGGGCACTTGAGGAACACAGAAATCCTCAGACAAGATTTCCAGGGAAGCAAGTCCTTCAGATAAGCGAGGATTTGCAATGCCTCGGGACAGTACACTGACCAGTGTCCATGGCACGCTGACCACTCGCGGCCACAGGCTCCCCTAGAACACCTGGACTCTTCTGCCCGACTCATCAGAGTGCACAATCCCAAAGTCGATGGGTTTCACCCAAAACTTACTTAATACCAATTCTCCTTGCTACTATAATCACGTAATTCAATTAAATGTGACATGAGAAAATGAATTATTAGTGCCATGAAAAAGAACCAGTTTTGGAAAACTAAATGGAATGCTTTAGAAAGGCTATAATAAAGGTAAACAGCTAAAAAAACATGAAAATTAGGCTGGGGTGAGACAACTGGAAAATCTGAAAAATGTGACTAACTCCACTTTAAAAAATTGTAGGCAGAACTGTTGATGAGGCATTACAGAAGCTCATCAGTGGAACCACGTTCAAAAAGAAGCATTGGACTTACATAAGAGGTAAGCAAAACAAACGAACAAAAAACAAAGAAGCCTAAGGTACACTTATGTGAGTTTTTTTGTTGTTGTTGTCTTGTTCTTTTTTAGACAAAGTCTCACTCTGTCACCCAGGTTGGAGTGCAGTGGTATGATCATGGCTCTCTGCAATCTTGAACTCTTGGGCTCAAGTGACTCTCCCACTTCAGCCTCCTGAGTAGCTGGGACCACAGGCATGCACCACCACACCAAGCTAATTTTATTTTTTGTAGAGACGAGGTCTCCCTATGTTGCCCAGGCTGGTCTCAAACACCTGGGCTCAAGCAATCCTCTCACCTCACCTCCCAAAATGCTAAGATTACAGGCATGAGCCAACACACCTGACCTCACTTATGTGTTTTTCAGTAAAAATAAAATACAAGGTATGTGGTAATCATAAAAATAGCTTCCACGTTTTCAATTAATCAGCTAACTTCTGGTCTCTGTGGGGCATTCCTCCTACTCTGGAGGTTTTAAAATTTAATTGAAAGTCACAAGTGGACAAAAGAAACTTCAGGAAAAGGGCTGACGTTTTTCTCTTTGGTAAGGTTAGTGAAAAATACAAATATATATTAGAATTTCGCTCACCATAAAAAAGGAATTTATTTTCTGAAGTGCATGGAAAGCCACTCAGATCATCCCAAGTAACAGAGGGCTTCATAACAAGCGGCTGGGGTGACACTCCTGGAACGGCATGGTTTGGGCTCACTTGTCAACGATGGAAGAGGTTCCCCTGACTGCTCAGCAGCCTCAGGTCCTGCCCCCACCCCCATCCCGTGTGCCTTATAGGCCTGGCTGGAGCTCTGCCCCCTGAGCAGCCACAGAACCCGGCTCTTGTGTTCCCCACCGCTTGGCACGTGCTGTTCCCTCAGCCCAGTGCCCTTTCCACTCTCAAATACTCTCATCCCAGCAAATTGTTAAAATCTAAGAACAATCCCCAAGGTAGCTTCTTTGCTGAATGTTCCCTGGGGCCCAGAGGGAATTCTTCGGGTTGATAAGCCCGCACTGGGTTTTCTGCACAATTCCATTCTTGCACGTTTTTACACATCGCGATTACATGATGCTCTCTCACCTGCCACTAAACTATTTCTTTCTGAGACAGGATCTCACTCTGTTGCCCAGGCTGGAGTGCAGTGGTGGGATCACAGCTCACTGCAGCCTCAACCTCTCAAGCTCAAGCTATCCTCCCACCTCAGCCTTCCAAGTAGCTGGGACTACGGGCACACACCATGATCCGGCTAATTTTTAAAAATTTTTTGTAGAGACAGGGTCTCACTATGCTGCCCAAGCTGGTCTTGCACTCCAGAGCTCAAATGATGCTCTTACTGTGGCCTCCCAAAGTGTTGGGATCACAGGTGTGAGCCACCCATGCCTGGCCAACCTTTTTTTTTCTTTTTTTTGTGTTTAACCCAGTGCCTAGCTCAGAAAGTATCAGTGTTGAGTAATAAAACTAAATCGAGCACTGACAGAGACTCTTTTTGACTAAATGTTAGCCAGGCTCCTCTGAGCTCTCTTCTCAACTAGGCATTGACTTTGGCTCTATCCTGCTAAGAGAGTTTGGAGTGAATCCACACCCTTGACATGAGATCAAATTACTCATCCTCCACCTTTGCTGTCTAAGTCATTGGCCTGCTTTAAGCAAGAATCCTATTAGGTTCATTTAGCAAGACACCTCCTATCCTTGAGGTGTCCTCTTAGTAATTTTCCATCCACTGTCTGTCACCTGCCACACCCAGGTTGTTGGCTATAAATCCCAAGTTTTGTACTCTATTTAGAGTTGAGACTGATCTCTCTCCTCTTCTGTGGAATCTTGACACCTATTGCAATACTCCTGAGTAAAATCTTCTTTATCCTGCTAACCGTTGTCAGAATAACTCTTTCCTTAACAGGACATGGTTTTTGTTTCCGATTATAAACTTAAACGCAAGACTTAATAATACCACATTTCAGTAAAAAATTTAATGTCACACAGGTGTTTCAAAGAGCCAAAAATTCAAAGAATGAGGCATCTTTTCTAGTGACCATGCACCTGCATTTTCATTGCACACAGGGCTGTCTGCTGTCCATATTTCATGCTGTTCTCTGTTCTCACCCATTTTGAAGTGTTTCTCTTCCATTGGTTTTTGACAATACACACACACACCCCCCCACACACACACCCTCTTTTCCAGAGTTAGGAAAAGCTGTCCCTATGCATAGAATAGTGATTGTGCCTACAAACTCTCAACATTAACCACAAAGACTTCAACTGAAGAATACATTTAGGAAACAAAATTGTTTGAATTGTTCCTCTCAGCACTCTACTTCCTGAGCCACGATTTCTAGGCTACGGTTTGGACTGACAGCCCATCACCAGACAATGATGGATTGTGTGGGGGAAAATATGTTTGCTGTCCTCAAATTGCCTTTACCTATGGAAGGCAACCATAGCTTTCACTGGGATGCAGGTGGCTGTGACATAGAATCACAAACCAGCTTCAGAATTCCCTCAGGGAGCAGCTCCTGGCCCCAGGAGTGGCCCCCCAGGGCTCTCCTGTAGTCTAGTCCCACCTGGTCTCTCCTGTAGTCCAGTCCCACCTGGTCTGCACACGACTCTGCTCTCCTCAGCATCTCCCTCCCAGACCTTCCTACCTCCCCAACAGGTGGCTAGAGTTAGGGGACAGACACCCTTGGGACTCAGGTACATGGCAAGCTCGGGTTGGCCAAGCCAGGCCAAACCTGACTTGAATTTCTCTAGAGGAGACCAGAAGCAGGAAACACAGGCTGTGGAAAAGCTCCGGGCCACAGCATTCAAAGCTTGTACTGCAAGCAGAGAGGACCCTAGATCCTGAGGCTGGCCACAGAGGGCCATGCAAACCCACAGGGCCACTGCAAGAAAAAGGGAAGGCACACACAAAGCAGGCAGGCAGGCTTTGTCAAAAGCTTGCATTTTCTTTTCTTTTTTTTTTTTTTTTTTTTTTGAGATGGAGTCTCGTTCTCTCACCCAGGCTGGAGTGCAGTGGTGCGATCTCAGCTCACTGCAACCTCCACCTCCTGGGTTCAAGTGATTCTCCTGCCTCAGCCTCCCGAGTAGCTGGGACTACAGGCGCCCGCCACCATGCCCAGCTAATTTTCCTATTTTTAGTAGAGGTGGGGTTTTGCCATATTGGCTAGGCTGGTCTCGAACTCCTGACCTCAAGTGATCTGCCCTCCTCGGCCTCTCAAAGTGCTGGGATTACAGGCATGAGCCACAGCGCGCAGCCAAAAGCTTGCATTTTATGTCCAAGGATCTTTAAATGGCTGGTTCATTACATACCCTTGCCCATAATACATTTGATTTCCAAATAAATACTAAAACCTAGATGCATATATTCACCGGTGACCACACAGCCTTGAGAAATTCCTGTTCTACTCATGACAATAGCAAAGTGAAGCCGTTTTGCAAACACCCTTCTTTCCTCCCCCCACCAAAAGAAGCGGTTAGCACAGTACTGACTGAAGTGTGTTTTACACATTCATTTGTATATTATCCTAATATTGGAGTTATTTAGCTAGGCTCAATACACAGGGTTAGCAGCTCAAACAAAGGAAGCAGCCTGACTTGTAAAAGTGCTTATTGCACAGCACTGATGTGAAAAGCAGCCCCGGAGAAACCTAATCATTAACCCTCCGATCCAGGCCTAACCTGCACTTCCGCCTAGCACTCAAGTGACACTGACGCCCTGCATTCAAGCGGCACTGAAACTGAGACCCGATGCCTGCCCAGTTCTCACTGTAACTGGAAAAAGCTTCACAAATCCTCCCCTTGGTGGATCCTGGCTTTTACAGAGCTCTGATTGCACTGATGCGTGCTGCTAGGACAGAAACATTGACTCCTCTTCCCCAGAGAGTTATGATTTTGACATCTCTCAAGCAGTTCAAGGGTTAGAACAGGCTAAGGGGTTAGGAAAAGCTGGTATCTGTTCTGGAGATTACAGTGAGCGGATGCGCCCAGGCCTCCCGGCCGCCGGCCTCGTGGTGGGGTTGCAAGCACTGATAGGGTTCTCCAGTGCTGGCACTGCCTTCAAAATGGCAAGGAGGAACGGATGAAACAAGCTCAGCCACAGAGGCAAAGCAAAGCAAAGAAAGTCAGGTGGGGCTCTCGGGAGGACAGGCAGGCCAGGCTCCAGAATTAGGGAGAGAAAAAGGCTGGGGAGGCCATTCTGTGGTGGCCCCTAAGAGGGAAAAAGGCCCAAGAAAAACTAGCTCCCTGAAAGTATTCGAAGATGGATCAACCAGGCATCTCAGGCCTGAAAGGGAAGCAGAAAGTAAACTGGAATATAATTTTTGATACTAGCATGACTGGTTACATTTGTGCTATAAAAGGGAGGGCGATATCTCTTTTCTATTTTTGTGGCCTGATGCCATCTTCCTGAAGGGTGATCGCCACGGACCTTAGACTTTGTCCTTCGACAGGTCCTGGAAAGGGGCAGCTGTCTCCTCTGCAGTCCCCAATGCTAGAACATAGAATCTTTTCTACTTGGCCATCGTTGTCTAAGCCCAGTCTCTTGGTGGCTCATTTCCTGTTTGGCTCTTCCCAGGAAGCTTTAGAAGAGATCCAGAAAGCACAAGAGAGGAGACAGACAACGGAGAGAAGCCGCAGAGGAGAGGCAGCGTGAAAGAAGCCTTCTAATCTGTCTTCAACATCCTGCTTTGCATGGTGGTCTCTAGGCGGCAATTCCCAAGAGTTCAGGTGAGGACTCCAGGAAATGCCATCGGGGAGGATGCCAGCTGGCCTGCAGAACTTCCCAGAAAGGAAAAGCCAGGTCAGTGTTTGCTGAGCAGGTGGAGTCCACTGGTCACCTTCCCTTTGCTGGGTCTGCTTGGCTTCCACTCCCCAATCACATCTCAGGACAGAACTCACATGGGAAGGCTGAATTTGGAGAAACGGAGTCAGTTCTCAATGGCCGGATGCTCTGAGAAATGCCATGGAGCCTGAGATAAGGAACTTTGCAGGAATACTTTTCTTTTTTTCAAATCCACATCTTCAGAAAGGCAAGAGAAAAGGATGCAAGGTTTGATTTTACTAGGTTGAGGCAAGAATGGGCTCCAACAGCTTGGTTGAACTAACCAAGTCCTAAGCCTCTTGCTGATCATACCCTGGCTAGCTCCAAAGTACGTAGGTCTAGGAGATCACATCAAGACTTAACCAGTCACACGGAGAGATGACAAGTCAGTTTCCTGGGGCTGGCATGACAAGTGACCACAAGCTGGGGGGCTTAAAGCAATATAAAGTTATTCTTGCAGTTCAAGAGGCCAGAAGTCCCAAATCCAGGTGCTGGCAGGGCAATGCTCCCTCTGAAGCCCGTCTGGAAGACTGTCCCATGCCTTCCTCTTAGTTTCTGGTGTTGCTGGCAATCTCCTTGACTTGCAGATGTTTCACTCTGATCCACCTCCACGGTCACACAGCATTTTTCCTGTGTGTATGTGTCTTCTCTTCTTTATAAGAGACCAGCCATTGGATTAAGAGCCCACCCTTCTTGGCCGGGCGTGGCGGCTCACGCCTATAATCCCAGCACTTTGGAGGGCCGAGGCAGGTGGATCATCTGAGGTCAGGAGTTCAATACCAGCCTGGCCAACATGGTGAAACCCTGTATCTACCAAAATACACGCAAAAAAAAAATTAGCCAGGTGTGGTGGCGCATGCCTGTAATCCCAGCTACTTGGGAGGCTGAGGCACGAGAATAGCTTGAACCTGGGAGGTGGAGGTTGCAGCGAGCTGAGATCATGCTATTGTACTCCAGCCTGAGTGACAGAGCAAGACATGGTCTCAAACAAAAAATAAAGAGCCCATCCTTCTCCAACATGCACCCACCTCAACCTGATTATATCTGCAAAGACCCTATTTCCAAATAAGGTTACAATCACAGGTGACAGGAATAAGGACTTCAGCCTATCTTTGAGGGGTTCACAATCTATCTTACAATAGACACCTTGGCTGACTCTATCCCATCTCCCTGGACCACCTCGAGATCATCCGAATTACTTTATGAATAAAACAATCCCCAGGACACCTGGGTGGGTTCTCTCCTTTCTCACAACCATGGCCCTCAGGTATCCTCCTACGTCAAAATGCAGAAAAGCTCTGACAAAGGTACCCGAATGCTTTTCAAAAAAGATGATCTGCTAACTGCAGGCCCTGGGCTTTGTAATATAAACCCCAACAAGTTTGCTAGGTGTTTCCTGCGAAATCAACCGCTAACAATTTTTATGCGTCTTCCTAGGATTTAATAAAGCCCGGCTCTGAGCTCATCATTGCTTCCAGCTTGCTCAGGAGCAGACAGCAACCTCAGTCACGAGACAATTTATGGCCCAGCTGGGAAAGAGAGAAATGCTGTGGGGAAATTCTTTCTGGTTGACAATGGTCAAAGCGATTGCTTCTCACTCAAGGAGAACTGAAGGATACTCCAGTACATTTAAAAATGAAGGGAAAACTCCCTCTTAACTGAACCAGGAGCAGTAATTTAACAAAAAGATTTCATTTCAGTTAATGGATGATTTACTGAAAATGCAAATAAATTCAGCCCTCTGCTACAATTATCACTAGAATTTCAAAATAGGGGACTCACTTTCTAATTAATCACAGATTCGAGCTAACCCCCAAAAAAGGGGCTCATCTGTGAAACACCTGATTGGCTGACCTGTGATTTTTGACACTAATTAGCATATAGATATTATTTGTTTGGACATTAAGGATTTAAGGTTACGGAACATGGTATAACACAGTATGCATGAACAAATACTAAAATTATGGTGCTCATAACGAGGAACCAATCTGATCTTAATAATAGTTTTAAAATTCACACTGATTCACACTTAATGGATTATTTTCCCTACAGATGGCTTATTACACGTGGTGGTAATAATTGCTTTTCCAATATTATGTTTGGTGGGATTAATTAGGTACTGTTTGTTTCCCCTCAAGATAATATAAACAAAACCTTGAAATGAGTAATATTCAGATTAGCAAGCAGAGAAGAAGGCATCCCAATAGGTAATGGGTGGTGAAATCGGGCACTCTCGCTCCGACACGTCTGAATAATGCATAGCTTTGGGATGCTCCAAGCTGTCATCACTTTCTGCTAAAAATGCTTCCCTCATTTCCCCTCTCATTGAGCTGATTTTCATCACAAGGGCTTCCCATGCTAGTGCCATAAGGGTTTGGTTTATGTTTTCAATATTCTAAGGTGCTAAAACATAACTAAAAAGTTAAGAAATGTATTACTGTAAAGTTGGGAAGAAGGTATAGCATGATTGAGAGGTGCTTTGTATTTCTGAGGAATATTAGTCTGTTGGTTAATTATGAAAACGTGATGAAAACACATCACAGCAAACGCACCCTTCCTTGGTGTCACTGGCATAGCTCCTGCCTGGTCAAATGCTCCCTTCCTTGGTGTCAGTGGCATTACTCCTGCCTGGTTCTCCTCTCCTCCTTCTGTGCTCACTGCCTATCTCTCCTCTCTTTTCTCCCTCCCTCCATCAAGATGGTCCCCATGACGATGCGTCCCCACTTCTCTCATCACACATCCTACTCTCTATAATTAGGGCTCATTCTTATGACTCACTGACCCCCTATGATCCAGCCAGTATAATCCATTCCTGCAGATGCCGCTTGCTTCTGAGCTATGGATTTGTCCCTCCACATTCCCACAGGTTAGCTTATCCTACTGCCCTGGAGGCATCTCAGACTAAGCATGTCCAAAAAGTCAATGACTGTGTTCCTCCATTCCAACACCTCCTTCCGTCTCCATTAATAGTGTCCACCCACATTTCTTGGCCTGTGCTTGTCTTCCACAACTAGCTTGCGGGCAAATCAACAGGTTCTCCCTCTCGACCATCCCTCACTCCCACCCCTCCTCTGCACACCGTGGCTGATGCTGATGAACTGGGAATAGCTGCCCCACGCTCTGTGCTGGCCTCCCTGATTCCACAGCCAAGCTCACATGAGGCCACAGCAAGTTGTTCAGAACACTTGACACAGGCTCTATCTCAGTGAAAAGCTCAAATGGTCCCACCTCCAGCCACTGATGGGCCACAGCTCACAGCTGCCGTGGCTGAGCGGCTCTTGAGGACGCATTTCCAGGCTGCTCTCCTTCTTCAGCTGTGCCCTGAGATTCAGGCTAAGCCTCCCCCGCAACTGTGGAGAGCACCCCCTACCGCTTTCCCATGCATGCCACAAAAAGCCACCTCTGCCAGCCTCTCTCTTCCCCTTCCCTCATCCCATTGTCCTGGAATCAGCTGTGCAACCCACTAGACCAGGTATGTTTAGAAGCTCAGCCCTGAGGCAGACAGAGAAGCAAACACACTCTGCAGCAACTACTTTCATCTGAGTTAGAGAGCAGGAATCTGGAAGATTCTTTGCCTGGTGTAGACAGAGCCTCGATGGCATCTTGCAAGGTTCCTGACCTTCACTCCACACGGCAAGTTTCTTGTTGGCTTGCTATGGCAGCCATGTAAAAAGAGAAAAGCAAACCCCACTGCTGGATAATCTTCTTTTATGCAGAACAGACCACAGCCAGGCTTGCAAAGAACAGGCCTGCAGGTGGAGGCGCTGAAAGGGGCTTGAAGGACTTTCTGGGAGATGGGCAGGTGCAGCTCCACTATGTGAGGATGGGTCTGGCTTCCGACACCACATTCCCCCTCCTCCCCTGCCTTCCCTTGTGAGTAACTGTGATGCTTTGTTGCATTGTAAGAATCTATGTGAAAAACAACGGGCTGACCTGCTTCGATAACAAAATCGAATGGCATGCGGCACAGTCAGGTATAGAGAGGTAATGCTCCATCTTTTAAAAACAGTCAGAAGTTCTGAGTAAGAAGAGGCCTCAGAAATTATACGGCAAGTACAACAACTGCTCATTTCAGACAAGAGGAAAGGAAATCCCAGAGAGGTTAAGAAACGTGACCCAAACCACACAGCAACAGCATGCTGTAAGAAAGCCAGAGCCTGTCTCCCCTAATAGGTCCCTGCTATATTTATTTTTACTTAAGAGCATCATTATCAGTATCCAATAGAGGAGATTTAAATATTTATCTCCAACCTGATTTTAGGTTTTTTATGTTGTCAACACTCTAGTTACACCCATCACCTTCTCTTAAGAACAAAAGGAACTTAATGTATCATAGCTACTTTATTGGTTATCTAGGGGTGAGGCAGGAATTCCAAACCTCAATTGGCACAGAGCTGTGGGCTGTGTTTGTTTAAGCAACCTTGGCCCCAAACCCTCCCAATCACAGTTGTTTTTTTTGTTTGTTTGTTTGTTTGTTTTTTATCGGGGTGGGGTGGGCAGTGTCTCACTGGACTGCAGAGGTATAATCACAGCTCACTGTAACCTCAAATTCCTGGGCTCAAACAATCTTCTCGCCTCAGCCCCTCAAGTAGCTAAGAGTACAGGTGCACACAACCACACCTAGGTATTTCTAAATTTTTTTTGTAGGGAGGGGGCGATATGGTTTGGATGTTTTGTCCCCTCCAAATCTCATGTTGAAATGTGACCCCCAATGCTGGAGATGGGGCATAGTGGGAGATGTTTGAGTCATGGGAGTGGATACCTTATGAATAACTTGGTGCCTTCCCTGTGGTAATGAGTGAGGTCTGGTTTGATAGTTCACACGAAAGCTGGTTGTTCAAAGGAACCTGGCACCTCCTCGTCTCCCTCTCTTGCTCCTGCTCGTGCCATGTGACATACCTGCTCTCCTTCTGCCTTCTGCCAGGAGTAAAAGTTTCCTAAGGCCTTTGAGAGCTGAGCAGATGCTGGTACCATGCTTGTACAGCCTGCAGAACTATGGGCCAAATAAACCTCTTGTTTATAAATTACCCAGCCTCAGGTATTCCTCTAGAGCACCACGAAATGGACTCACATAAGGGGTTTCACTTTGTTGCCCAGGCTGAAAACTTAAATTCCTGGCATCAAGTGATCCTCCCACCTAGGCCTCCCAAAGCCCTGGGGTTACACCTGAATCCCCATAATAATTCTATATGTGCTATCCTTATTTAAGAATAGGACAACTTGGCCAGGTGTGGTGGCTCACGCCTGTAATCCTGAAACTTTGGGAGACTGAGGCGGGTGGATCAACTGAGGTCAGGAGTTCGAAACCAGCCTGGCCAACGTGGCGAAAACCCATCTCTACTAAAAAATACAAAAATTAGCTGGGCATGCATCTTTAGTCCCAGCTACTTGGGAGGCTGAGGCAGGACAATCACTTGAACCAGGGAGGCAGAGGTTGCAGTGATACGAGATCGCGCCATTGCACTCCAGCCTGGGTGATAGAGCCAGACTCCATCTTAAAAAAAAAAAAATAGGACAACTCATATGAAACACTACATTTGACTGGGTGTGGTGGCTCACGCCTGTAGTCTCAGCACTTTGGGAGGCCAGGGTGGGTGGATCACCTGAGGTCAGGAGTTCAAGACCAGCCTGGTCATCATGGTGAAACCCCATCTCTACTAAAAGTACAAAAATCAGCCTGGCATGGTGACGAGTGCCTGTAATCCCAGCTACTGGGGAGGCTGAGGCAGAAGAATTGCTTGAACCTGGGAGGCGGAGGTTGCAGTGAGCCAAGATGGTACCATTGCACTCCAGGCTGGGCAACAAGAGTGAGAATTCATCTAAAACAAAAAACAAAACAAAACAAAACAAAAAACGACAACAAAAAGCAAAACAAAACCACATTTAGTGCAAATAATGGTCTCTGGGAGAAAAGGAAGTTCAACCGGTAAACAAAATCTGTTCTATTGCATTATAAGTATATCTGAGACAGGCCTTAAACTGGACACCCCAAGTACCATGAGGATGGAAGAGAGAGGGTCAGTAACACAAAATGAGTTGAGGGGCCAGGTGGGCTGAGAGAAGTGGCCACCCGCACCTGCCCTGGAGGGTAACGTGGGCGAGCACACACTGGCTTTCTCAAGCTGCATATCCGCGGTGTGCTCCGGGTGGCTTCACCTGAGGAGTGAAGGAGCTCAGTACGCCTGCATGATGGAGGCAGATCAGATGACTAGGCGGGTTCTCAGGGCATACTGGAGGCAGAGAGTTGGGTGGGGAAGTGGATGGTGGTTTTGGCAGAGGCCACATCCTGTCTGTTCTCATCAGGCTTTTTACAATGAAGAGTCTTTTCTTTTGTGTTGGTTTCTTTTTGATTTCCTCAAGCATCCCACAAATACGCAGTGGGTGCCACCAACACGTTAGGCCCTGTGCTGTATCTAAGGGTGATCTAGCCGCAGAATCTGCTGCCTGGCTTCAGAGGGGTTGATCTTCTGGTTCATAGGGCAGGCAAGTCGCCCTCATCCCAGGTCCCCAGACCCAGCCCTTTCACAGCAGGTGGAAGAGGATGAGCTGCCAACCTGCGGGTGGGATGGGGTCAGGGGGAAGCACGCCTTGGTCAAGGACCTCCATCCACCTCAGTGGCAAAGCCATCACAGTGCCCGCTGGGAAGGGACCAGGAAACCAGTCCGGGCTCTGTGTACCAAGGGAGAATGCAAGTGACACACAAAACCCGGTGCTGGCCCCACAGTGTCCGATGACAGCAGCACTCCTTCATGGCACCAGCCACAGATAAGGAGAGGCAGCTACACTCAGCCCACTTGTGTTCTCTCCATGGTCGGGCAGTTTTTCCTTTCCCACTTGTGCTAAGGTCTCCTTTGAGATAACAGATTGCACATCAGTTACAGCATCCCATGCCCTATGAAAAGGCCATTCCCGCCACTTCTGTGCTTCTTCAGATACAAGGCTACAGGAGCATGCACAGGAGCTCAACGTCCTTGAAGAGCAGCGCTCTTCCCAGGATCATGTATGAGTCCTCCAGGGCACCCTACAACAGCCCCCTCCTCTCCCACACTCATGCTACTAGCAGATAGATCCCCTTTCTCTTTGCCTTGCTGAGTGTGGGGCCAGCAGCCTTGGCAGGAAGCTGCCTGGGTCCTTGCTTTGTTTCTCAGCACCTTTCACATTACAAATTGAACCTGTCAAGTGGGGACTTCCCACCCCTGTTTTTAATATCCCTAACAACTTGGAGGCAGCAAACTGGTGACCAGGAGACAGGACATGAAATTTCTCTGCCAGTATCAGCTCTCGGCGGGTTGAATGTCACTTCACATCATCGGCAGGTTTTCCTCGGGAAGCACAAAACATAAAGCCCATCACTGCAGGTGGAGCTGCGGGAACGACTTTATTTCTTCTTAAATAATGTGATCAACAGCATACCTGACAAGCAGGCACGTTGCACCTTGAATCAATCAGCAGGAATGCAAAAGCATACAAAGATGTAAGCAACCGTGCATCTGAGAAACAGGGAGTCACAGAGAGTAATGATCACACCTGCAATTTGTCAGTTACCAACTGTCTTTTCTTCATCTTCCCAGCATGACTCCACAGCCCCAAGGCCCCTGTTTGTTCCTCTCCTAGGCATGCTACCCTGAAGCTCCGGTGACAAACACTGGTGGCCCATCTCCCTGGTAAACAGCCAGAAAGGCCTCCGTGTACTGTTTCACACTCTTCCACTTCTCATGAAGCAAGAGAAAAGAGCTTTGCAGCAGAGGTGGCCAGTGGAGAGCGCTCCCAACCAGTAGCAGGGCTGCCTGAGTCACTAAGGTCCTAGGGCCCAGGGCAGAACCCTGAGCTTCCTTCCCTGGCATTGGCACAGAACCCACAGTGTCTGGATGGGCATTTTCAGATAGACGTAGGCCCCCCCAGAAAACATTAAAACAGGATTTAAAAAGAAAAATTAATGCAGAGACCTGGAGTGGTCATACTGGAAGTGCAAATGGTAAAAACTGTCCAACAACAGAGTGGTCTATTAGAAATATTGTCAGAGGCTAACTGTGACTCAGCTCAGGCAGGCCCTTGAAATATATCCAGAGGCACTTTGGACACACAGACTTTCCAAGGATCGGCTGCCCTGTGCATCCTTGTCAAGCCACAGATACCTGCTCTGGAGTGGTGCCTGGCACAGAACCTGGCTTGCGACTCTGGGTCAGGAGGCACTCTGTGAAGGACGGAGGGAGCCCAGAGAGGGCCTATTTCCTCACACAGGCCTTCCTACCGCAAACCCACCCTTGTTTAAAAGATGATTTATGTCTGCATTTCACTGGATATGCCCTGTCACCAGAAATGCTGTCTGTCCCTCTATTCTCTCTATGTAGGCTATAATAAACAGTACACAGCCAGTGCAACAGGAGAGCAGAGAGGCCGAGCTCTGTCTCCCCACAGGGAAGCGAAATCAGCAAAACCAAAGGAAGGAGGCAAACGCCTGGGGAGGCAGGCTCAGCTGCTGATGAGAGCTCCTGTCTGACCGTGGGCAACTCTCCTTCCCTCTCAGGTTCTCACACGGAACTGACCCGACAGGGCGCTACTGTCTATGACAATTACCCCAACGCTGGCACTCCCAACACATGGGGCTGTGCTGTAAGACTCTGGCACTGGCCACCAGGGACAGAACTAGACACAGGACCCAAAGGGACCTTCAGAGTTCTGCCTTAGGACATCTGGAACTCAAATGAAGGGGCGAGTGTACATCTCTGTCTGGGGGTGGGGTTGTGGGGGCTGAGACTGAGAATGCCAAGTGGCCATATTCACTGCCTGCTTTGAGGATAAAGGGGACAGGGCATGCAGGAAGGAAGCTGGCACCTGCTACCAGGTAAAATTCGATACCACTTGCCTCACATGTGTGCAAATGGTCCGTCCAGTAAATCCACGTGACGCTTAAGCACGGTGAGCCTCTGTGCTGCCCTTTGTAAGCAAAAGTCTTGACTGAAGTGAGAGGGCTGGAAGTGAGAACAAGGGATGTCTTCCCAATCTCAACCTAAGCCAGGGTACAGACTCTAGACTGTGTCTTCAGCTGAAGCAGTCGAGGATGCAAAGCCCCAGCTGTCCTATGCATCCCTGAGGCCCCAGCAACCTTAAAGTCCTGCCTCCCAGACGTTTACAAAACTAAACATGCAATTACCATGGGATCTAGCAACCGCACTCCTGGGCATTTAACTCAGAGAAATAAAAACTTTTGTGCACACACAAAAAACTGCACACAAATGTTCAAAGCAGCTTTATTCAAAATAACCCAAAACTAGAAACAACCCAAATGCCCTTGTATGGTTGAAAATAATTATGCTATATCCATATTATGGGATACTACTCAGTAATAAAAGGAACAAACTATTGCTATATACAACAACCTGGATGGACCTCAAGGGAATTATGCTGAGTGGAAAAGAAGTCAGTCTCAAAAGGTTACCTACTGTATGAGCCCATTTATGTAACATTCATACGGTGAAAAAGTTACGGAGATGAAGAAGGCATTAGTGGTTGTCAGAAACTGGGTAGGGCGAGGAGGAGAAAAGTGGCTTGACCTATAAAAGAGTGACACAATTTCTTGGTTGTGATATATTACAGTTATGCCAGATATTACCACTAGAGGAAACTGAGAGAAGGTGCTACAGGATCTCTTTGTATTATTTCTCATAACTGTGGACATCTTTAATTGCTGGAAAATAAAGTTTTAAAAACACAATACAAAACTGCCTTCCACTCAAAACTACCACGACCTTCATTTTGAATATCACAGAAAAGGAGTTTCATGGTATTAAACAAATATACACAACATAAAAACACAGGAAATTATGGAAAAAAATAAATGCTATCTGGAGTAAGATAACATCATCGTACCTTCAATTAAGTCTGTATATCTTTTACATATGATCTACAGCATTCATTTCAGGAAAATCCAGGCATACCAGAAACCAGGACGTGATCATAAAACAAGACTGACTTCTTCCCAAAAAACTCAACAGAAACACATCCACGGAAACAGAACCACCAAGAGTCTTTAAGGGACCAAAAGACTGAATAGGAAATTTTAGTTTCCAATTAGCAAAAATAACCAAATGAAAACTCCATAACAGAAACAGAGAACAAAAATGCATGAATTTACCAGCAGATTATAGGACAGAAGAAAGAAATACAAAAGTAAAAAATATATCAGAAATATATAGCTAGAATAAAATACAGAGAGAAAATGAATGAAAAATAAAGTTAAAAAAAAAAAAAAGCATAAGACATGTAGTGATGTGGGAATAAGGTCTAACAAATCTGTAATTGAGTTCCAAAAGAAGAAGAGAAAGGGAATGAGGTAGAAGTAATGATAACGGAGATACTGTCTGAGAATTTTCCAAAATATTATAAACTCTAAGCAGTATAGAAACAAACCAAAAAACACACATTGAGATCTATAAAACTGCACTCAGATGCCATTTCTCATGTGATAAATTTTCAAAGGTACAAAAGTCTGGCAACATAATAGGTTGGAAAGGTTGTGGAGAAATAAGCAGGCTCGTTTATTTCTGGTGAGATGTTAGAATTCAATAACCTTATGGCATTCAATTGAGTATTATTTACCAAAATTGTCATATGCATTTGCCTTCCAATTACATCAACCCACTGCAAAGAATCTATCATGAAGACACACTGGCAAAACCATGTAAAGTTGTGTGCATGAGGCTATAGATGAAGCACCATCTGTAACAGTAAAAGATGAAAAACCATCACACGCCCATTATTAGAGGACAGGTGCAAGAAAGTATGAATATGCATGCAATGGAATCTGCACAGTGGTAAAAAGTGATGAGAAATATCTCTATATACTACAACATGCCAATCTCCAGAATACAAAGTTAGATTTAAAAAGCAGTATCGATGTTCCCATTTAATAAGAAAGGGATGGGAATACAAGTGTGTGTGTGCACGCATCTGTGTGTGCGTGCGTGTGTGGTGTGTATTTACTGATATTAAAAGTTAAGTTACAATATATAAACAAGAAATGAATAAAAGTGGTTTCCTGTAGGGAAAGGTAGGGGCAGAAGTGAAAATACTATGAAAACACTTGCTTAGTATATCTGAGACACATTATTCTAAATAAAAAAGTGCAATCACTAAAAATCAAAAACAAAATAAAATTATCCTAAATATCAAATTGATGAGTTTAGCTACATGCAAGGATTCATCTCAAGTGCCTGAGAAACATGACTTGATTGTGTATGTCTGCAGGATATATCCTAAGGAGAAAACAAACTTTTTAAGTAACAATTGGTATTGTTATTCTGAAACTATTTTACGTGTGTGTGTGTGTGCGTGTGTGTGAAATATATATAGTATAGTATATACTATGTATTCTATATTATGCTGTATATTACAACTTATTATATATTTTATATATACATACAAAGCAACAAGACATCATGTTTGTGTCATTAGGGACCCAAATTTTCAGTGTAAGAGACAAATTACACATATAAAATCAAAGAAGGTAACTAAAATCTCCGTAATCCTAAATTGGAAATGCAAATATAGTATGAATTCATGTTGATTTTTTTTCCTATGGAAAATGTATTTCCTTACTTTACATGCTGGTGCAGGGAAAAGAGAATTAAAAAAAAAGAGAATGTATTTCCTAGTTCTGCCCACTAAAAGGCTTGGAAAGAATGAGTAACTCAGTTGCAGTGAGCACCCTCGTTGTCCAGATTATGATTTCTAAATACACTTCCCACTAAAAGCAACTATATATTCTTGGCTTATTCCAGGTTTGGGATGGAAAATGTAAAAGATCAACCTGAGATATTTTGTCACATCAAAAAGAAAGCCATTATCAAAGACTACTTGAGCAGGGTGGTAAGGACCCAGGAATCCACCTGAAAAGACTCCTAGTGGGCCAAGATGGAAGAATTTGTTCAGCAAAAAGAATCATAACTACAACGGACTTAGACACATGAAAATTCATGAAGGTATTAAAGAAAAAAATTTACTGGTCATCCTTGGAGGACGCCAGGGAACCAATTCACTATTTAGCAAATAGATAATTAAAATGAAAGAGACAAGCATTTATCCTTCCTTTCCTTTAATAAACACTCTCACGGTACCATCTCTTTTATGAAAAAAGTTTCCATCTTATGAAAGAATTCTGGCTAATGAAAGCAGACAGAATAACATAATTAGAGTAAGGATTTTTTTAACTCCCAAAGGAAATAATGGGTCTAGTCAATGATCATCATTGGCTGCCATAACAATTAGGTGAAAAACTACTGTATATTGAAGGAATCTGGATAAATGCTGGCAGCACCTGATGCCACTAATCAATCTTCATGTTATAAGAGAGACAGAAAAACATGATGTGCTTGCTGGTGTGATGCAATGGGAAGAACACCACACCACTTATCAGGTATTCTTGCTAAAAAACAACAACAAACATACAAACAAACAAAACCTGAATCTCACTGAGTCTGTAGATCTATCAGTTTACATAAATATAGCAGACAGAGGAACATGTTAAATGACACCATGTGGATTCAATCTGCAAAATCCAGAATGTGGAATTTCCCACAGAACTTGAACAAACATTGCAATATAAATTATAAGGAAAAAAAAATGGGGAGCCTGGTGCAGTGGCTCATTCCTGTAATCCTAGCATTTTGGGAGGCTGAGGTGGGAGGATCGCTTGAAGCCAGGAGTTCAAGAGCAGCCTGGCCAACATGGTGAGATTGCAGCTATACAAAAAAACTAAAAATTAGCTGGGCATGGTGGTGCACACCTATAGTTCTAGCCATTCAGGAGGATTGCTTGAGCCCAAGAGTTCGAGGCTGCAGTGAGCTATGATCACATCACTGCACTCCAGCTTGGACAAAAGAGTGAGATCATGTACTTTAAAAAAAAAAAGGCCAGGCGCAGTGGCTCATGCCTGTAATCCCAGCACTTTGGGAGGCTGAGGCAGGCGGATCACGAGGTCAGGAGATCAAGACCATCCTGGCTAACACAGTGAAAACCAGCCTCTACTAAAAATACAAAAAATTAGCTGGGCTTGGTGGCAGGTGCTTGTAGTCCCAGCCACTCAGGAGGCTGAGGCAGGAGAATGGCATGAACCCAGGAGGCGGAGCTTGCAGTGAGCCGAGATTGTGCCACTGCACTCCAGCCTGGGTGACAGAGCAAGACTCTGTCTCAAAAAAAAAAAAAAAAAAGAAAAAAAAAAAGAAAAAAAGTAGGGGTGTCAACCTAAAGATTATTGGAAACTTACTAGATATAACAACCAAAGGCAATATTTTTACCTTGTTTAGATACTAAATTGGGCAAACTATAGGACCTATATATAAAACAACATTTTCTAAGGAGTAATAATATGGAGGTGTTAAAAAATTCTTATTTTAAAGAGATATTTTTGAATGACAACTGAAATATTTATGAACGACATGATATAATGCCTAAGATTTGCTTCAACATAATGGTGAGAAAGACAAAGCTGGGATGATAAATCTAAGAAACTTAGCTATGGTTGACAGTGGTAAAGGTGAACGATGGTTATAACAGAGCTGTAGCATATACTATATAATATAATAGTAATAGTATAACTACTATTCTACTTCTGTACATTTTTGAAAATTTTGATAATAAAAAGTTTAAAAACAAAGACGAAAAAGCACTGAGATTATATCTCCACTGAAGAAAAAGATATGTTATCTTCAACAGAAACAATGAAAGCTAAAAGATGGTGCAATAATTATCTTTGAAGTGCTGAAAGAAATCAACTGCTAGCCTCAAATTCTAAATCTGAATTATCCTTCAATATTGAATTTTTGGAATAAAATAGATTTCTTTTTCAGACAAACAAAAAGAGAATTCAAAAACAAGCAGACCCAGGTGTTTCTCAAGCAGAAAAAAAATGACCACAGATGGAAAGTAAGATATGCATCATTTACTTTTCCTGGAAATGAACACGATTCAGGCCTACACATGGAGTTATCCGAGGGCAACACAGGAAAGGGGGATTGCAGTAGGCGCGTCGGGCTGAGCCCAGTGGGAAGCCAGCTGGAAAAAGGGCATGCTAGGACACCATCACCAACTAGAGGAAAACACTTGCCCTGCCTTTTGAGGATGATTTGAAAGTGGGGAGCCAGCCTCAGGCTCGTGAGAGCCCAATGATATCAGATCAGTTCACTGAAAGACTGACCTGCTTAGGTAGTTTCACGGAGCCCAGATAGAGGTCTTTCAGGTGATTCCTGTGACAAAGCCACCATCTCACACATAACAGGTCGTCAAGCAGGAGGGCTGGACTGTGGAAGCACACTCTGAAGAGTATCCTCAAATCCTCCAAATCTTCCCACTGGCCAGCAGCAGCTCCATAGGGACTACCAGTGCCCAGAAGATGGCATGACCTTGGCAGTCTGACTGCACCTTCCACATGACCACTCCCTGCATGCCTCACTCTCTGGACGTGGCTCCCTGCTAACGGAACAGATGTGCATCTAGGGTCCTCAGCACGGAGTCCCATTCCCACCTCCAGAGTGAAGGTGCGGTGGTACTGGAACAGGCTGTGAAGTATCAGCCCCACTGCCAAAGCCTGGAGAGAGAAGATATGGGCACAGACTAGAAAGTTCTACATGAAACAGTCAGCGATGGCCATTTATGGAAGATGAGCCATTTACTTCTCATCTTTCACTGTTTTCCATAATAAACATAATTTCCTTTGCACAAAAGGAACGAAGTATGTTGAGTATGAAATCTGGCACCAAAAGGTGTGCATGTTTTAATACTGAGCTCTAATGCAAATCTAATCAAAATTAAAATAAAAAGCTATTTTTGCTGGATTTCACGGAATGATTTTAAATTACATTTGGTAGAACAATAGGTTAAACTGCAGAAGAAAAATCAGAAAATGAACAGTATAAGAGAGATGGGCTGCCAGATATTGATTTATTATTTATGTTGACAGGTTCTCACTCTGTCGCCCAGGCTGGAGTGCAGTGGCGCCATCACGACTCACTGCAGCCTCGACCTCCTGGGCTCAAGCAATCCTCCTGCCTCATCCTCCAGAGTAGCTGGGATTACAGGGGGCACACCACCTCACCCAGCTAATTTTTAAATTTTTTTTTGTAGAGACAAGGTCTGACTATATTGCCCAGACTAGTTTTGAACTTTTGGGCTCAAGCAATCCACCTGTCTCAGCTTCCCAAAGTGCTGGGATTACAAGCGTGAGCCACCGCACCTGGCCGATGCCAAATATCTAAAACACACCATAAAGAAATGGTAATTAAAACAATGTGGTACTAACCCAAGAATAAAAGGTGATGATGATGATTACTGTTATTTACAGACAGGGTCTCACTTTTTCACCCTGGCTGGAGTGCAGTGACATGATAATAGCTCACCGTAACTTCGAAATCCTGCCCTCAAGTGATCTCCCCACTCTGGCTTTCCAAAGTGTTGGGATTACAGGCATGAGCCACTGTGCTTGGCCAAACATGTTATTATTGAAGCAACAAATTGCCCAGAAATTACCACTAACATTATGTTAACACCTTAACTGGAAGAACCACTTTTAAACTATAAAGAATTATTTAATAAATGGTGCTGTAATAACTACTTGCAATTTAAAAAATCAACTTACATGCATTTAATACAAAGCATCAAATTCTAGATAAACAAAAAGTTTAATATAAAATAATAAAACCTAAAATGGTCTATCAAATTTATACAGGGAGGGTGCTATTACGAAGAAATCATTAAAAAAGATGGAAAGATATAAATTAAATATTTGTATGTAAAATAATAAAAACAAATTTTTAAAAACCTAACCAAATGAGATGGGCAAACACCACCACAGAAAAAATAACTGGAAATATGAAATAGGTTACTATGAGCATAGTATAACAATGTTAAGAAAGTTCTTAAGGAAAAACACTAAAACCAAATAGATTAATGAGCAAAGGATGTAAATAGTTTACAAAAACAGAAACTACATTTGGAAAGAAAATGGCTGGGAACTGTTTTATCTTGCAAATCACTGAAGACATGAAAATTCAGTAAAAATAAAAAAAACATTTTGCCATTACATTAACAATTTTTTTAAAAGACAATATTGAATTCTGGCGAGAGTGCAATAAAATCAGTAAAATCCTTTTGGAAAGCAATTTGACAATGTGTATCGAGCCCCAGTAATCCGACTTCTGGGAATGTGTCCTAGGAAATAATGCAAAATATAGAAACCATATGCATGAAGACACTCACTACAATGTTATCTGTAACAGATACAACTTGAGAGCAACCTAAATTTATGAAAATGATACAATGTGCTGACAAGTTATGGTATACCCACTGGATAGACTCTCCTGCAGCCAATAAGAAAGTTGGCAATGAAAATGCTGGAGTAACATGGAAAAATGCTTATGATAGAATGGTAAGTAAAATAATGCAGTACACAGATGATATTACACCATGATTATGAAACAGTAAAGTATGCATGTAAATAGATCTGCAGAAAACCAAACTGGGAAGAGTTGCAACCATAATAGGATTACATTGTGCTCTTTTCACTCCTTCATTTTTCAGAGAAGATATAGGATGGCTTTATTCCTTCTATAACTAATGAATGTAATGCAACGGAAGGAAACTATTCAGTGTTCCTCTGGCATGTGAGTTGGATCAGACAGTGTGCCTTCTGGAGGCTTCAGTAACCTCCATGGTGACAAGACTACAAAGGTGGGCCCAGCCCCTGTTCAAGGGTTTGCTCCAACCTCACTGGCTTGCCTGGCTATGCAGTCCAGGCCTCCTTTCCCAATTCTGACCTGCTACTTCCAACAATTGCTGCCTGTGGCAGACAAGGAACCCAGCAGTCCCATCCAAGAGTGAGGGTGTGGAAGCACAGCTGGGAAACAGAACTGATGGTTCATTATTCAAGGCAGCCGAGCAGAACTTCCAACTGGCCTTCAAGGCCTCCTTCCAGAGCAAAGCAGGAGGTGCAGCCGCTGGTCACAGACCACGTAACGCTCCTTGTCGGCGCCAAACAGGCCCCAAAGAATGCTCTGCTCTCCCAGCACATTCTAAACTCTCAGGACAGACAGCCCTGGTGTGGAGACCTTTCCCTGTCAGCTCTACGTTTACTTGTTCTTCTGTGGTGGGAGAAAAGAGGATGGAAACACAGTTGGTAGGATACATGCATGACCCTGCTGCCCCTCTGGCAGCTCCCCACTATCACTCTGCAGAGACTGCCTATCTGTCTTCATTTTTTGAAAAATAAAGGCTGCCACTAAGAAATGACAACTGGATGTCGCCAAGGCAGAGCTTGCTCTCAGGTCTCACGAAGATGTCAGAAGAAACTGAGGGAGGAGAATATGCAGTCAACTGAATGCTTGTTACCAAACCAAGAGGAAAAGCAGGTAAGAGCAGGCAGAGCACCTGGACTAGTGTGAGTTTAACGGAGAGGCGGGTGTGTGCTGTGGCTTTGCCCTGGTGACCCCCTTGTGGGTGTTCACTGGCCTTTTAAAATTAACCTTTGCAACAGAATTCTAACCACTTTTCATTCCTGCAGATCACCCTGATGGGAGGAAGTGTCAATGAATCTGAGAACAAGCCTGCTCCAAGCAGGCTGCCCGATTTCTAAAGTGAGAGGAAATCCTGCCTGTGTCTCTCAGGTGAGCTGCAGGCCACCTGGCCACATCACAGGACCTCGGAGATGCAAGTCAACAAGTCTATGCCTTTGTCCTCTTTTCCATTCAGCACACGTTTCTCCCCCAGGCCAATGTTTTAGCTTTTGGGACTTCCCCAACAGGACTTCTTTCAGAGTGAGAGATGAGAGACAGAGAGAGAGAGAGAGAAAAAAAAAAAGAGACAGAGAGAGAGAGAGAAAGAGAGAGAGAGAGAGAGAACACAAGAGTGCACCCTTACCCAAGCAACCAACCAAGCTGAAAGCTGCAAGTTCTTCTGTCCTCTAATCCAAGCTTGTCCAACCCGCAACCCACAGGTCACATGTGGCCCAGGATGGCTTTGAATGCAGCCCAACACAAATTCGTAAACTCTTAAAACATGAGATTTATGCACAGATCTTTTTATTAGTTTACCAGCTATTGTTAGTATTAGTGTATTTATTTATTGTGTGGCCCAAGACAATACTTCCAACGTGAAGCCAAAAGATTGGACACCCCAGCCTAACCCCAGTACTGATCCAACATCACTGACCTACAGGGAGGCCAGCATTCTCCTAATCCCTGCCTCCCTGTACCATGGGTGGTGCCAGGGAGCTGTACGGAGCTAAGTCAGCATCTACTCATCTGAATTGATAACTGCCCTGCTCCCACCATTTCTCAAATCATCCCGGTCAACAGGAACCCAGCTCTTGATGTGAGATCAGAGTCCGTGAGCACAGATCAACCCTGCGTGTCTTCTGCTGACCTCTGACTGCCACAAGCCCCTGGGGTCTCCCTGCAGCAATGCCAATGAGGCATGGGGTCCTGAGGCAAGGAGGAACCTCATCTCTAATATGTGGTGAGGCTCCTTCAGAGACACTAAGTGTGTGTGCAGCACTTGTGACCCACTCCCAGGGACAACAGATTCCTTGAAAACAATGAAAGACTTCCCTCCTGACACCTCCTGGAGTGAAACGTCCTTCTGAGTTCTTCCAGGAAGGTCAAGAACGGTCCCGTTCCCAATTCTCCTGGCAAAGGCAGTGTTTGTTGTTTGTGAGGCTCTCCCGTGTCACTGCTGTGTCCTTCTGCTTCCTAAACTCTGTATCATTTTCTCAACAAGCCACAAAACTACTTGAGCCCATTACAATTTGCTAGGCCACGGCTCGAACTAATCCTTCTTTCTTGCTAACTTTCTACCAATTATGATTTTGGCAATGCATTTTAGGAAAGCCAGAGCTTTATGAGTTTGCTTCTTGGAGGATGTTAAACAAATCCACTTCTCAATTTAAAAATAAAACTGTATGAGTGAGGCAAAGCCCTGGAGCTTCCACTTCCAGCCACGTTGGAAACACAGAAGCAAAGTCTCCCTCACAAACCAAACAAGGAAGCCAAGGCTGTTATTTAAAACAAATACTTGCTAAATGGAAATATATTAAATATGGCTTTACTGTAAATTCCAAAGGAGTAACTCGCTAAACTGAATAGTGTTGGTGATTTGCTAACTCAAGGAATAAAATATGGACCATGGGCTGACGTGATCTTCACTTCCTTTGCACTATTTTACCAATGGTAAAGTTGAAAATATTCCGATGTTCTTAGCTTGGAGTAAAAAATGAAAAGGAGAAAAACAACAACAAAAAAAGACAGAAAGAGATCTGCAATTCTACACCAGCACAGGTGTCGACAGCAGTATGAAATCTCTCAGAACACAGTGAAGAATGATGGCGTTTTGCATTTCTATTGTAAGCCCTTAACTTACCTGAACATAGCTTGCCTCTGCAGCCACTGATTTCTGATCTATGCCCAGAATTCTCTGATGTTAAAGTGCTTGGCAAGAGGCTAAGTGCTTGCAAGAACAATGAACAAATTGCCAACTTTGTCCCCAGCAGTTGTCAAGGATGACCGAGCTCCCTTCATTCTGGCCTTCAATTTTGCAAGTGCCTGAGAGCTCTCTGAATGCAAGATGATGTGAATGGGTAAGCATGAGGCTGTGTGAAATGTGGGTATGTCTGTCAAAATAAAAAAAACCTTAAAAAATGTTCACTACCAGGGCATTTTACTCAAAGAACAAAGGTTTCCCCTTTTTACAACATAAAAATATATGAAATAAAATTTTAAAACCACTAAAATGTCTTTAAAAAAATTAATGCATTCTCAAAGTGTGACCCTTGCCTCAATTTTAAGGTCACTTTTCTCGAACTCTATTACATGGCGATACTAAGAAAACGCCACTGCTTTGAATGAATGAGAGATGATGGAATAAAACAAACATTGCCTTTGCATGTGATAATCCTTTATAAATTACCAGGCTCTCCCATTCTTGCCGAGGGCACCAGCCTCGGGAACTGAACTGCCACCTTTTCCCAACAGAGCTGCAGCCCAGGCAAAGCACTGAGGTCTGAATACACGAGGCTGGGAGGGGCCTTTGTTCTGTGCTGGTTTTCCAAAGTGCGTTGTGAAAAGGTGAGGACCAGCCCTGTAGAGAACAGTAACATGTTTCTTTATTTGAATTTCAGCTTTATATTTAACCCCAAATATTTACTCAACCGGCAGAGGGTTACAATTGGTACAGAAGTTCTACATCAAAACAAGTAGGGAAAAATGTTTCTCCAAGCGATTACCTTATTAGATGACCTCATGCCTTTGTCTTTTCTCCTCATCACCCAAAAAAGGTTACAGAAAATACAATGGAGGTTAATAATAATAATAATAATAATAACTGGAGATTTGACATACAGAACACGGACTCTGGAGTCAAGCAAAGCTGGTTCTTCTCTGACTTATTAGCCATGTGACCTTGTGTGAGATACTAAATCAGTATTGCCTTCAGCTTCCTCAACTGAAAAATAAAGATCATATGACCTGCCCTCTTATCGCTATTGAGAGGATTTCTTAAAATGGTACTTGTAAAGTGTGGCCTGCCCTAAAGACACAATAAATATGAAATGCTTTGATTTTGATTTTCATTACCTTTAATAATAACTTGTGAGAAATCCACCTACAAGTCTAGTAATTTGGGGCATTTCAAGCTGTTTTAAGGCACCATGAATGCTATTTTATTGTGAAAAAGCCACGTGTGTGGATTCACACCCCCTGATAGGAAACGCTACACTGGAAAATTATTAATTAACTATAAAGGAGGAACAACAGAATTTGTCAATTAACCAAATCAAGTATTTCTGGAAAACCCAGACTGTTCATGGCGCTGTGTGTCTCTCATGGGGACATGGTAGGCACCTTAGGGCCTGGACATCACACTGGCATTTCTGGTGATGAAGACTTCAGGAGTCAGCCTGTGTAGGTATTAATTTTTGCCCCTATCACCTTGTAAGTAACAGATCTAAACACTGTCACTCTGATCCCCTGCTTGTCACACAGAAGGAAGCTCTTTCTATTTGATAAACATTGCTGAGAGCATCTCATGGGTTTGCTAACAATGGTGATTACATTTTGCCAAGAAACAACACATCTTTTTGAAGAAAAACAAAGTTAAGTTCCTCTCTCCTCCTCTCTTTGCCTCCCTGTGCGTGGCCAGCCTCACAGCCTGAGTGGTGCTTTGCCGGGTGATCAGGTACTCTGGCTCAATAGCCTGGGCTTTGGGAAGAATATATGTCTTTTCAGTTAAATCAGCCTTCTTTGGTAACTTCCTGAATTCAGCTACCTGCAACTCCCTCACCCTTGCTTAATTCTCTCAGATTGGATGAGACAGATTAGCTGGAAAAGGGAGAACAAAACCTTCTGATCCAGTGAATTCTAGTTTTGCTTGGTTTATTTTTTTCCCCTCAGATCTTAATAAAACTTAGTCTCATTTTCTGAGGACCTGGGAGCTCACCAACCTGCCCTCTTTGCCAGGTAAACAAACAGTTAATGAGTGGCTGCCTTACTGTACCGCATGCTAATGGTCTCTTGGCTGGGGAAAGATCTACACAATGGAGTGTCCCTCTCTTTCCTTTTAAAAGGTAACTACAGTGACTCAAGGGACAGCCATGTGCAAATTTGCTTACACTGGACACTGGCCAGTGAGAATATACTTTTTTAGTTTAACAGAGTGTTTAAAAATCCACCTAACAAGGACAGCATGGGGTTCCACTGAATAGCTCCCCTAGTGATGTGATCATGTGTCTACAGCTAAGAGGGAAGCATGTGCGCATGGATTAGTGAGTGGACACAGCTGTGTGCGTGCTCCATACCTGCTTTATACCAAATAAATCTGTTATTATAACTGTTTTAATGAAATATTATATAAAATAGGGCTATGAAAAGAAAGTTGACTTTTACATGAAAACGAATTCTAAAGATTTGAAAAGATTAAAAAGATGACTCACTTGAAAAACTGCTGTCAAGTCAGATGGGTGAGAGACAACTTAAAGACTCACTAAATCTAAAAAGCGTTCAAATTGTTTCATCGATTGTCTTCAGTTCTTTTTTTGAGATGGAGTCTCGCTCTGTCACCCAGGCTGGAGTACCGTGGTACAGTTCTGGCTTACTGCAACCTCTGCGTCCCGGGTTCAAGCGATTCTCCTGCCTCAGCCTCCCCAGTAGCAGTGATTACAGGTGCCCGCCACCACACCCAGCTAATAATTTTTTGCATTTTTTAGTAGAGACGAGGTTTCACCATATTGGTCAGGCTGGTCTCGAACTCCTGACCTCAGGTGATCCACCTACCTCGGCCTCCCAAAGTGCTGGGATTACAAGTGTGAGCCACCATGCCCAGCCCCTATTCAACTTTAAAGGTATGAAAACTGGCTCACAGAAAACGAAGGCAAACACTCATCTATAGACCTATCTTAAGTCAAATAAAAAAAAAAAAAAACAAGAAAAAGCAACTTGACAAATGCACATGCTTTGTGAAATGGATCTATTTATCTATTGGAAGTCAAAATGAAGTGTGCAAGGTCTATATGTATTTTTTTAATGATCTGCTGCCTTATCAAAATTTTTCATTAGCTACCAATAATGTTTATAATTGTATAGGAGAAAATGCTTCTACATTTTTAAATGGAGAATTTTTTAAAGTCAAAAGGCCATTTGAATCACTGCTGCTCTTGAGAGTAACATTCTTTTCTGAAAGGGAAACTGAGCGTTTACCAGTTGAGCTCAGTTCTCCATATAGAGGCAGCTGAGACAGGAATCCCTTAGTCATGGCCACCCCAGGCAGCAATCACATTTCCAGCTGGACCAGAGAGATGAGGCCCCTCCACATCAACGTGATCAGTAAGATGCATCTAGTCTATTAGTTTTTCCAGCTCTGTGCACACTGACTGGCTGCTCACTGGCACCAGGGACATTCATCTTACATCTCTGAGGAACTAGGAAGGTAAAGTCAGCAATAGGAAATGGCCCATAACGTTTACCATGTGATTTCTAAATTCCCTGCATGCATTCTGCAATAGAGGAATTGGAAAAACAATGGCTTCATGGAGACCAAAGAGTAATTGGGATAATATAGGAAAAATTTCATTTTCAAAATTTTTGCTGCATCCATGATTTCTGGGGCCTGATAAAGGAGCTCGGAGCAGAGGTGTACAATCTATACCTCTAAACAAAATGGAAAAAAGCTCAGGCTGCCTGCCTGAAGCGTCCCACAGCTAGAGCCTGAAATGTCCGTGTCACCAGTGTCCGAGTCCCTGCCTTGTGGTCTTAAAGGAACAGAGGGTGAGAAAGACAAAAAGCATGGGTGGCACGAGAAGGAACAGGAACCCTGGTCTTCCAGGAATTTCCACAATCAAACAGCCGATAGTTCTGGAAGACACCTGAGTATCACAGAACTGCACTCAAAGATAGAGGACCAGCAAAAGGATGCTTAATGCTGCCTGTCCCCCGTCCCCTCCCAAATATCCCTAAGCCAAGTCAAACAGAGAAGATGCATACAGCCACTGACAGCCCAGGTATTGGAAAGCTTTAAGAATGGTGCTCGGACACAAGTCATCTCTCTAGGGGCTCTGGTTCCTATGTACACAGCCAGCATCTCCACCCAACCTCTCCAGTGGCCACCCAGCCATGACGCAAGCATGTGGGAGCAAGTCTGATGAGGGCTATTTTGAGAGACTGGAGGATTTTGATGGCTAATAGGGTTTGTTGAAGCTTAAAAGACAAGATCCATCGAGAAATGTTCACAGGAGGATGATTTAGCATGAGTTATTTAAAGCAATCTATCGTTTTAGACTCTTCTACTTGTGAGGCCTCTCCAGGGCATTACGTAATAAGGCAGCATGAGCCGCAGGGATCTCCAACGCGGCCTGTACGCCATGCGTGGGCATTAGCGGGGAAATTGGTGAAAGGTGAAATATTAATATGGCCATCACAGAGATATAGAGATCATAATATTTGACTATTCTCTGCACCCCTTCTCACTAATTACCTGACTTCATTCTGCAGTAGGAAAGCAGAAGTCACATGGGTTTTTTTCCATCATCCAACCACCACCTACATCTACACACAGGTTGACACCTGTACCTCCCTCTGTCCTCTCCTGTTGCAACAAATCACCTGACCTTGCTCCTCTCCAGGCCAGCCCCTCCTGTACCATCCCTTTCATCTAGAACTCATTGCCCTCATGAACCTCCTCCATCCCAGCGTTTCCACCTTCACCCACCATCCGCTCATCTCCACCAGTGTTCCCAACATGCCCTAAATCAACAGCAAATTCCTACAAACTCTCCTGGTATCACAGCTCCCGACACACCATCTGTCTGACCCTGAGCGCCATGAAAACCCAATGAACGCCCACAGCCAGGGTGCCTACCTCCTTCCATGCCTTCCTCCATGCCGCACAGCAGGCTGGCCTCCTCCTCTGCCACTCCACTCCACTGAGGCAGCTCTGGTCCATGGGAGCAGTGACCACTATGTGGCCAAATCCTTTGGTTACTTCTCTGTTAATTTCTATGCTCTCTCTCAGAAATTCAGCACTGTCTTCTCTCTCCTGTGTTTTTTTTTTCTTCCTATTACTGACTCCTGCTCTTGGTCTCCTTTGCTGACTTATCTTCCACTGCTAAACCCCTAGATATCAAAGAGCCCTGAGGCATTAGCCTGGGTCGGCTTCTCTTCCCTAGAGACACTGCCCCCCAGGTGGCCTGAATATCATCATCTAAATCCCAAATTGTACCTTCTAGCCTTACCTTTCTTCTGAACGTCAGTGTAGAATTTCCAGTTGCTAGCTAAACTTCTCTATTGGGCCACCTCCTGGGCACCTGAGAATTAACCAGGCCACACATCCACACTGGGGGAAACATCTCCACTAAGGGGGTGAAATTGATTCTTGGGAGGAGGGTAAAGAACATTTTAGATATTATTCTGCTTGTGGTCCTCCAAGGCACACCCTACCCCACAAATTCTTATTCCAAGTGAATTTACTTCTCTCCTTAGGAGGGTCATAATGGGAAAAAAAATAAACAAGGTTGAGAAACACTGCACTAGGCCAAAACAGAGCTCGGGAACACTCCCACCTCGCAAGCCCGCTTCTTTATCTTTAAACTTTCCACCAATCACTTTTGGCTCAGGCCAAAAATATTAAGACTTTTCCTTGATTGTTCATTTTTCTTCATTACATCTAGTTTGTACGGGTTCATGTGGCCTCCAAAACATGCCCCAAATCTCTCATTGTTTTCCTCTTCCCAATGACTACCTTAGCCAAAGACACGGCCATCGCTGGTGTAGCTTTTATCCCCAGGGCTCTCGCTGGCCCTCCAGTTTGCACACAAATCTCCTACTCCCTGTGCTCTGCACAGTGGCCCAAACAGTCCCTGAAAAACATCAGGCAGTGACAGCAGTGCTCTGTTTTAAAGTTTCCAGCAACTTTCCATCTCTAAATGAATACGGGCTATCACTGTAAGCCCAGCCTTTGTTCTGTTCCATGGGTTCCCTCCAGTCCCTCTTCACTCAAAAGTCTCTCTCTCACTGGAGGTATATATGGTTTCTTTAAGCTAAAACACAACCCCAAATCCAAGCTCCAAGCAGAATATCAATGGTAGCCAGGACCAGGACATGCCCTTTCTCTACCGTTTCTGTCAGTATTCGAAACTCACTTCATCATGCACTTTTTTTGGGAGCTCACAGTCCATGGCAGACATGCATTTGAATACTGCTCTGAAATGCCAGGCCCTGTGAATTACATGCAGATCATGTTTACCCCCAAGCGTATCTCATAAGAAAGAAACACTTTATTCTAAATCCAGCTTAATTCTCAGGCTGAATATCATAAATAAATACATCTATCAATTAATCAGCTTGCTTTTTAGGTCCCATATCCAAATCATCTGCAGGCTAATAGCTATTTTTTTTTTTTTTGAGACAGTATCCTCTGTAACCCAGGCTGGAGTGCAGCGGCGCAATCTCGGCTCACTGCAACCTCTGCGACCCAGGTTGAAGCAATTCTCCTGTCTCAGCCTCCCAAGTAGCTGGACTACAGGTGCCTGCCATCGCACCCGGCTAACTTTTTTTACTTTTAGTAGAGATGGGGTTGCGTCGTGTTGCCCAGGCTTGTCTCAAGCTTCTGAGCTCAGGCAATCTGGCCACCTCAGCCTCCCAAAATGCTGGGATTACAGGTGTGAGCCACTGCACCCAGCTGCTAACAGCTAATTAAAAATACCTTTTGCACAGTATGCTACAGCATCAGATGGCAATGAGATGGCCATTTACTTCAATAAAGTAGAAGCAGTAACATTCAGTTTGAAGAATCAAATCAGATTCCTGGCCCCATAGTCCAAGGGACACTGGGGACAGGTGCAAGGAGCCAGCTTGGAGTTAGCAGGGAGCGGGGAACTTCCAGAGTCTGAGCTGAAGCTGCCACCTATCAAATCCTGCACAGCTGCCTAGACTTCCTTAGCTAAGGTAAAGGAAGGCACAGAGCAAAAGGGTGAAGGGTGAATGCTGGGAAGCTCCTCAAAGCAATACCAAAGTGGGAGGTATTTATGGTTCAGCCTCGGTCCAAGGAGCCCAGCCCTACATCCACCCACTGCATCTCAGCTGCAGAATTCAATTTGTTAACTTAGGATTTTCTGGCTCTTGCAGGAAACTTCACTTTGGTGTTTTCCCCTGAATAAGAGTAAGAAAAGAAGGTGAGGCCGTCTAGCATAACCACAGAACAGAAGAGGAAAGGTGGTTGATATGGTTTGGCTGCATGCCCACACAAATCTCATCTTGAATTCCCACGTGTTGTGGGAGGGACCTGTGTCCCCACCCAAATCTCATCCTGAATTCCCACATGTTGTGGGAGGGACCTGGTGGGAAGTAATTGAATCATGGGGGCAGGTCTTTCGTGCTGTTCCTCTTGATAGTGAATAAGTCTCACAAGATCTGAGGGTTTTAAAAAGAAGAGTTTCCATGCACAAGCTCTCTTCTCTTCTCGTCTGCCACCATGTGAGACATGCCCTTCACCTTCTGCCATGATGGTGAGGCCTCCCAAGCCACACAGAACTGTAAGTCCAATAACCTCTTTCTTTTGTAAATTGCCCAGTCTCAAGTATGTCTTTATCAGCAGCGTGAACACGGACTAATGCAGGGGTGCTCCTCCAACCTTCTTTGCCAAACCTCTGCATCCCAAGCAATATCACTGAGGCAACAGCAGCAAACCAGAAAAACTAGAAAAAGAGATTTTTTCTGTCTATAAAAAATAGATTGCATGCTGAGAAAAGTGGCAGGTGCTAAAAGCTACCCATCCAGTCAGCCAGCAAAAGAACTCCTTCCCTTTCGGGGTATGATTAATATTTATATTTACAAACATTAGCATTTAGCAGAATCTATCTCTTCCTAGGACTCTGTGTGTCCATGACATGGAGCCGGTAGCTGCCGAGGTTTGAGCAAGAAGAAGAGCTCACAGTGGTGTCTCTGCCAAAGCATGGAGGAAAGAGGCTTCAGTGCAGGTCTTTTGTTTTGAAACATTAGAATCCACTGAACTGAAAAGATCAAGCTGTCAGAGTTCATTTTCTTCCTAAATCAACCAAACTGCAGAATAACGCGAATAACACAAAATATTTCACTTTACAACATAATTTGTATCTTCAATTTACTTGCAGCTCTGGGAATTTGACAGGTACAGTATTAAGTAAAAACCTTCTCTGAAGTCTTATGGGAAAGGTTGACCACAAAACAGCAAGTAATCGTGCACAGCAGCCTTCCTGCATCCTCCTGCAGTTGTGATGGAACTGATGTAATGCAGTTGGCTGAAACATACAAACACAGATCGCCCTCATGCATTTTGGTGGTAAATTTAGAACAACATTCAATTAAGGAATTAGCTCTGGCTAATAGATCTTAAAGAGAATAAGAGGTATTTGTTCACTGCATATTTATAGCTGCAATTGTTTCTTTGTGGACTCAAATATAAAAAGAGTAACTGCCTTTTATTCTCCAAAATGAACTGCTACAAAAGTATTTCATGTATTTTATTGGTTCACTTTGTTCCTAGAACATTTCCTAGGGATACACCTTCTTTCAGCCCAGCAGTTACACAGTCACTGCCTGTTGAGCACCTACTGTGTGTTGGGTAATGGGACAGTGTACAGTGCAGCCACTGAAATGTTCAGAAGAGATATCCCCCCCAGTGCCAAAGACCCATGCACAAATGCACAAAATCGCACATGACAAATACTAAGTGCCACACAGAAGGGTCTTGCATGAAAAACAATGTACAGAAAATGTCACAATGCTGTTAACATTTCGGTTCCATGGAAAAATTATAATTAAACATTATCATTTTTTTATAGACCTGAAGATGTATTACATAAGGGAATTTTTAAAAATTTAAGTATATCACAGTCAGGCTTTCTTGAAGATGGAGAAAGTATATTATTCAACTTTATTTCCAATTTCGTGTTGAAAAAATAGCAGGAGCTTGACAAAGAATGGTGGAATTGCATGTTTGGTTTTGAAGATAATTTTATCTTTTAAACGGCATTTCGTGAAGCTTCCACATAGCAAGCATGCTGAGCCTTGCTACCCAGACAGTCACCAGCAGGTGAGTCCATTCAGGTTCTTTCTGCAAGTGTCTTCAAAAGACATTTTAAATGTCATCCAACAAAGAACACTATTAAGTGACAAAAAAAAATCCTGCAGTCACTGAGTGGAGAAAGATATCTACAGCACACACACCTGACCCAAGGATCTTATCTAGAACATAGATACATTTATGTGTGTGTGTGCATATATATACACACACACACATACATATAACACACACACACACACATATATAACTTTTGTTAAGCATAGAAAAAAGGGACAAGAGTCTTGAATACAAGAGAAAATAATGATAATTTCTCAAAAATAAAAATGTGCTCAACCTAATCACATATTAAGGAAAGGCGAGTTTAACACAATCTCACTACACACCACCAGACTGGATAAAGAAAAATCAGTCTGATGTTACAAAGTATGACTGAGGCTGCATAGCAACATGAACACTGCTTGGGGGACAGGGACGTGTAAAAAGGTAGAATGAACAACTCTGGACAGCAGTGAAGCCTTCTCTGAAGTCTTGTTGGAAAGGAAGTTGGCAGCTCCTACAGAAGCTGAAGACACACAGCTCCCCTGCCTGCACACCACTGCACATCCATGAGAATGGCTAAAATGAAAAATAATGACCATGCCACACACAGGCAAGGACACTGGGAAAGAGGAAGGAAGGAAGGAAGAGAGGGAGGGAGGGAGGAAGTCAGCCATGTGGCATTTTCTGTGCTGGGTGGCACAGGCTGGCATCAGCTGTGATTCATTCAGTGGAGCACGAAATCAATAGAATGGGAAGAATGTGAAATTGTATTTATTTACTTATTAAGTGAAAAGGGATAGAATGGATGGGATGGAATAGAACAGAACAGAATAAAAACATCGGAGGGCTCTGCACAGTAAGGAATTCTCGCTCAGTTACACCTTGATGGGGGTGGGAAGTGCATCGAGCAGTGATTGGAAATGTTTTTCTTCATTGGAGTTTTGTTCAAACACGTTTGGAAGTCCCTGCTTAGCTTTTCTTGCCAGACATCGGGAGCCTGTGGAGGTGCGGCCAGGACTGAGATGGACACTGATTTCAGAGGAAGACACCCCTGCCACAGGAGAGAAGGACGGCAGCTCGGAGGAGGCACTGGGGAGCTGGCTTCCGGAACTCCAGTCCTATCCACTGGGTCCTGTGTATGATTGGCTCTGAGGGTGGGAGAAGGAGAGGAGGCAGGTGGAGTCCCCGGTTCCTGAGAGGCTCTGTAGACAGTGCCACTTACTGTTACCAAAACTGAGCGTGGTCAGGAGCTGGCATTCATTCACTGAGGACGTCCTCGTCAAGCTCTCTATTCTCGTTATGCCAACGGGGCTTCCCAAGGACTGCATGGGTGGTGGGCATCACTGTCCACATTTTATGTGCCTGGCCTTGGATGTGGCTTAAGAGCAACCAGTTCTGCAGTCTCTCCTGCTACTCACACAGGGGGCCCGGAGCCACTCATTCAACACCCCTGGATCTCAGAACCTCATCTGCACATGAGGGACAACACAGGATCCTCTCTGGGGACTGCAGCTCTGTCCTTCCAAGATGCCAGGGCAGACAGGACCACCATTTTGGTGACTGGCTTCTGAACAGAGACAACTGCACAAGACCTATGCTTGACAGCGTGTCAGCCATGTCACATAAAGCAATTCACAAATGCTGCTTCTAGGAAAACAGCAAGCAAAATGGGTTGACTTAATTACCTATAAATCAAGGGAAACCGCAATTTGAATATATACAAATATCCTCACAAGAAGAGAGTGAATCTATGAAAGCAAAGAATTGTATTTTTTTATAATGTAATTTCTCAATACATGTACAAAGTGCTCTGAATCTCCAGGGCAATGTCTATGCTTCACACCCTTACCTGTGGGCTCAATTCTCAGATTCAGAGGGACAATGACACACTATCATGTCATCTTCATAAAAATGGAGGTGGCCACAGACACGGCTTGTTGCAAGGTCACTGGAGGTCAGGCTCTGAACAAAGCACCCCACATGCACTTTCTCATTTATTCCCCCAAAACACTCCGGCGAGGCTTGACTTCTGTCTCTAATTTACAGGTGAAGAAACTACAGCACGGGGTAAATCTGCCCAACACTAAATTTACAAAGCTTATAAGTGGTGGAGCACGGATTTGACCTGACAAACGGACTCCAGGGCTCAGCTTCCAACCCTTGTACTGAAGGTGGCCTCTGGCTGGGAGAGGTAGAGAGGAAAGGCATGTGGCTACTCTTTCACCCCAGGCTCGGCAGAATTGGGGTGTAGAGGCTGGCAGCCCAAGCACCCTGAGAACAGGCTCTTGCTAATATTTTCAATGCGTGTCCCACATGCCAGGCAGGACTGGAGGCAGCCCTGGCATGTACATTCATGTCACTGTGATTCCAATGCCATCTTGCTCCCAAACACCACCCCAAATCAAAGCCCACAAAAATCTCCTGCAAAGACACTGGAGCCCCTGGCAGAGCGACTTGGGGAAACCACCTCCAATTCTCGGACACCCCCCTAATAAGTGAAGACCAGTCCTATCTTCAGCAGCTAGCTGCTATTATTTGTTCTAGAGGGCGCTGGTTTGGCTGAGGTCACATGGCAGAGAAGGGTGGCTGAGAAATGGGGAAACAAGGAGAAGAGAGTCACTGCAATAAATCACATATATTTCTTTCTTTCTTTCTTTTCTCTTCTTTTTTTTTTTTTTTTTGAGGTGGAGTCTCGGTCTGTCACCCAGGCTGGATGGAGTGCAGTGGCACGATCTCGGCTCACTGCAACCTCCGCCTCCTGGGTTCAAGCAATTCTCCTGTCTCAGCCTCCTGAGTAGCTGGGGCTACATGCACACGCCACCATGCCTGGCTGATTTTTTTTTCTATTTTTAGTATAGACAGGGTTTCACCATATTGGTCAGGCTGGTCTCGAACTCCCTCGGCCTCCCAAAGTGCTGGGATTACAGGCATGAGCCACTGCACGTATATTTCTATGTATTTCTAACAGTTACTGAGCATCACTGAGACTCTGGACTCTGTTTTTTCATCTATCACTTGGAGACACTAGTGACATTTTGGATGAAATGACTCTTTGCGGCAGGGGGCTGTCTCGTGCATGAAAAGATGTTTAGTGGCATCCCTGGTTTCTACCCACTAAATGCCAGCAGCCCTCTCTTCCCAAGTTGTGACAACAACGTGTCTGGACATTGTCGATTTTCCTCTAGGGGAAACAACTGTCCTTCATTGAGAACTATCAAAAAGACACGGAAGACACAGCCTGGCAAGCCTGCGAGGACTCAGTTCACTTGGCTGCCTCTTCCTCCTGTTCTAGACGTAAAAGCACCACACCAGAGGGTCCTATACGACACAGACCTTCTTCCAAGTCCCAGTAGCACAGGAGGTTAAAACTTAGCATGAGAGGACCGGGAGGAGGATCATAATAAAGTGTATCTCCTCCATTTTGCTTTGTGCGGAGAGATGTTTCATGCATAAAATAGGAGGGCACTTGGCTTCGGTCCTCGTAACGTGAAGTGCCTCCTCCGGCATTAAGTGCCAGCGGGATGCGGCATCAGTACCAGCCAGGCACTCCCGACGAGGTGCGCGTGATCTCTGAGAATTCTTAAACAGACTTTGCCCTTTTCAAACTTTCCTTTAAAGCAAGCTTCCCTAAATAAGAGTCCTGCTGAGAGCTCTTCATCACTGCCACTCCTTTGAGAGTAGGTTGATTTTTCATCTCTGAATTAAAATTTAAAACAGGCAATCTGAATAAGACGACACAGTTTAAAATATCTAGGCTATGTGCAATACATTGGTTATAAACAACCAGGTAAAACTCTGGAAATTATTTGTTTTAGTTATTAAGCAAAGAGCAAAAGCAGACATGAAATAGAATAACTGTTATGGAAAGTATCTGAAATAATTTATGACTAGGCCTTAAGAATGAACAGAACTCGAACAGGTAGCATTTGGTCGTAGGTCAGTTTCCATCCCAAGGTGCAGTGGGCTCTGAGACACCATCTGCAACCATATCTAGGCCCAAAACCTGCTGAGAGAGAACTGCCAATGGCCCTGTGTCCCCTCTAAAAGCAACCTCTGGAGATAAAACTAAAATGATAGACATAGCAATGTAGCCCCAGTGGGGTCCTTTTCCTGCTGGAGGGTCCAGAGCATCATTACTGGATCCAAGTCAGTATCTGTCTTGAAATCCTGATGCATCACAATGGCCAACACAGCCCCCAGAAAAGTCTCATGTGTTTCTCTGGGTGACTTGCCAGAAATGCACTCAGGTACGGCCCAAGTTAACCAGCCTAGGAAGGAGAACTGTGGCCCTGGTGCCTGCAAACTGGGGACTCTGGGCTGTGAAATGTCTCAGGTTAAGCCAGTTTTCTTGGAGAGGAAGAAGGCTCAAAGAGCAATATTATTAAGTGCATGAGCTGTAGTAAAATGCAGGTATGGAGAACTCTAGGGAAATCTTCATTCCAGAATGTTTTCACTATACTGAGTTTCAATTGCTATTTTTTTCACCCCAAATTCTCAGAGACGGTGCACATCTCATCGTGAGCACCTGGCTGGCGTTAATGCCACATTCCACTGGCACTTAATGCCAGAGGAGGCACTTCATGTTATGAGGACCAAAGCCAAGTGCCCTCTCTATTTTATGCATGAAACATCTCTCAGTGCAAAGCAAAATGTATAGTCAGTATAGTCTATATGTATGTGTGTGTGTGTGTGTGTTTTGGTACTTAGCTAGCTGTGTTTTGACAGTGTTTCTGTCAACAACTGCTGTATACTGTTTCAAAGGAAAAAAATAATTCTAAAGTGTGCCTAAAATCATCAAGCCATTGGCTGTGCAAAACCTCAATAGTAAGCCAATAAATATTAAAAATAAATTAAATGAGAAGTCACAACATCAACTAAAATCCAGGCTTCAAAGAAAGGAAAAAAGATGTCAAGAAGTAATAATCCAAGAGTTTCTCAAGCCCCAAATGCTTTATAACCATGATTTCAACCTGCACAAAGAATATTCAACTATGCACACTTAATTGGGATGCAGAGGTGCTTCTCTGGACGAAGGTAGAACAGGAAAGAAAACACGCAGTCCTCCTGACTTGGCCATCCACAGGTTGCCACTGGTGCCATGGTCCTGGGGGCAGGCCCCCTGCACGTGGGCACTAATTTTTCCCTCTCTCCCATCCTAAGGCAAGCGGTGCCTTTCCTCTGATCCAAGCCCTCAGCTCAGCGTGGCCAACGACTCAAATTCCTTCACGGCAACGAAAGCAAATGGCAAAGTACCTGCAAACAGCCTACCCTGCAAATTTGCCTTCTGAGCACCAACACGACTTATCCTTAAAGAACTGGCATCTCCAAGGTGGAATCCCTTTCTAGGGCTTAAGGCCCTTTCCTGTCCTGACTATAAGCCAAATTAATTTTGGCAGAAATAGCAGAGAGCTTGCCATCCTGGACTCTGATACATCTGGTAGATAATACTTATAAGTGAGGAAATGCATTCTATTTAAAAAGGGAGAAATTGTTAAGTTACAGAAATAAGCATGGACGATTTTCCTCATGAAAGGAGCTGCATGTGATTATGAGGTGTCCATAGACATCATATATGGCAGGCTGGTGAAAATGTAATATGCTACGTCAATGGATTGAGGAAAACACTTCCTGGCTGAAAGAAGGATGAATCATGGGGAGAGGAGGAGAGGCCACAGAGAAATGAGCCAAGGTGGTTGTCAAAATGAGGTCAAGAGATCAAAATCCTCCATCCTTTGCAGACTGCAAGCATCATCCTGATCTGTTTGGGATGGTTTCCATATGGCCATGATTTTTTTTTTTAAATGTGTAACACACAGACACTGGAAATAAATAGCAACATGATCTCACAAACTCCAAATCGGGATGAAATTTCAAAGTTTGAAAGGACAAGTATAAGATTAATTGATTGCAGATAGAACAAAACCAAACAATAGTTTTTGACTGACAATCTCTGATGTTGAAATGGTCAACGACTAGACAAGACTGAATGGATCAGGTCAGCTAAATCCCCTTCATTTGATGAGCTAGTCTTTCAGACAAGTCCAATTATAACCAACTACTGTTATAACCAACATGCTGACTGGTAACATCTTATGCATTTCCTAACTGAGAGAATAATCTCTTCTGTTTTCTATGGGCAGAATTTTAAATTCTCAACTGATTCCTTCCCTATGATCTTCTCCTGTTCAGTGTCTCCTATATAAAGATCTACATCATGGCCGGGTGTGGTGGCTCATGCCTGTAATCCCAGCACTTTGGGAGGACAAGGCGGGTGGATCACTTGAGCCCAGGAGTTCGAGACCAGCCTGCGCCATATGGCGAAACCCCATCTCTCCAAGAAAATAAACCCACAAAAAATTAGCTGGGCACGGTGGTATGTGTCGGTAGTCCCAGCTACCTGGGAAGCTCAGCTGGGAGGATTGCTTGAACCCAGTAGTTAAAGGCTGCAGTGAGCCATGATCCTGCCACTGCACTCCAGCCTGGACAACAGAGTGAGACCCTGTCTTGGAAAAAAAAAAAAATCTACATTGTAAACTGCCAGCTTCCCCTGATAAATGGCAAGGATCATTTTCACCAACCAGTGAGAACCCGGCAACCGTCTTATTTGCCTTTATGTTTTATCTTGCAGTCAGCTTTGAGTATTTCAACTTCTAGAAAGCATCGTTTTCTCTACAATTTTACATATTCTATTTTATATTCATGTTCTATGAACCTTTACTTGCAAGACATACCAAGTCCTCTATGAAAGTGTGTGGGCTTCAAAACACTAATCATTATTTCCGGTAGGTCCCAGCCTAGCCTGAAAAAGAACAGGAAGTCTCAAACACAAAACCTATGCCAACAGAGAGGAATGCCTGGAAGCGATTGATAATCACAGTTGCAAACTACACTAGCTCTGAGGAAATGCAAATGCTGGTTTCATGTCTTTATTATCCTGAGAGCAGAGGGTACAGTAGGCAGGGAGGACTAGGGAAGCTGTGAGCTGGAGTAGTTGAATTTTTAAAAATTCCGTTACAAGTCTGAGTAGCTGACAACTGTGGATAAGGTTTTGTTACACGCTATGTAGTCAATATGAACAAGAAAGTCTAATTCCAAAATAGGGAAAATTACATTCAGTACTGGCCTCTCTCTCACCCACCACATGTTGTAGAAATGCCTTTCTCAAGCAAAAGTAAAGCAGTTAATAAGAAACGGTTTCTTCGAGGTGACAAAGGGATTCGGTTTACCTGGCAGACTCACTTCCTACCAGGTCATTCCTATCACTTAAAATTCTAGTAGGGGTTATTAGTACATAAACTCAAGCACCCTACTGGAGCACGAAGGCAAACCCTAAGACTAGAAGAGACACAAAAATTCAAGCAAGTGGTCACATTCTCATTAACAACCAAGGAGAACTCTATGATAGCCATGGTATGATTGCTGGCCATTAGACTATGCTGCACACACAAAGCGTGAATCCGAGCAAGTCAGCTAATAAGAGTTCCAGGATGGATACCAGCATGTAGGTGCCAACAGGGAAAGGTCTGTGCTTCCAAAAGAACCTGAGAGCTTCAGTGAAACCTTAGCAGCTGCTCCCCTCTGGGAAGATTATAAAGCACTTCTGGGTGCTAGCACACAAGCACACTTCTACTCTTTCTGTGCTGTGCTCATCTTAAATGTCATCTTGCCATCTGGTACTCTCATATCCTAGAGCACAGCTATAATGTCAGGCCATCGCCAATCAGTTCCCATCTTGGACATAACCAAGTGAACACCGTACTTTGGGATAGTCATTAAATCCTGTTATTTTGATTCTTGATTTACAAGTTATATCACCAAAACTAATAGACATTGTCTTTAATTACATTTTACAAGCCCCGTGTATCGAGAAAAGGTATGTTCACAGAGACAAAGACAAACAAGCACACAAATATATGAGACCACAGAGGCTGATTTTGTCCATTTCTAAGCCGTAGGTGGTAAAACTACATGTCCAACTGTGCCATTAAAACTGAAACACAGACTCCAGAAGCTTCTGGAACCACTGCTCCTCCAGCCGAGGCAAGGAAGCCTCTGGTACTTGTTAAGGGGTGGAGGGAGCAGGGAAGTCTGGCAACACATAAAATATTAATCTAGTAAGAGGCAATCTATATATACACATATATGGCAGGTAGATAAGGACATAGAATATGGTATCTGCAATTTCCATAAGAGGATTACTTTATGACAATGCTAGGGAGACGTGATTTTTCTAGACTGCACAGTAAGATTCGCTCTTATAAAACACATTGATAAATGGTGCATACGCTTCTAAAGGTGAAGAAAGTAACTAGCAATGTAATGAATTCCACACTCAAAATTCACTCACGTAAGCAGTAAACCTTGTGGAAAAGTTGTTATGTTTTATGGACACTCGAATAAAGACAAAACAAAAACTCCTAACACTCTCTTGGGAAATAGGAGACCTACTTAAGACCAAGAGGCAGGGTAGCTAGGTGGCTCAGGCACGGCTCTGGGGTGGATGCTCTGGAGTTAAATTTTGGCACTAACACCGCCCAGCTCTGTGTCTTTTGGCAAGTGACCCAACCTCCATGCCTCAATTTTCCCATGTGTAAAGTGGGCCTAAACACAGCAGCTGTCCCAGAGGGCTGCTGAGGGTATAAAGGACGTGATGGCACGTGACATCCCCACAGCAGTGCCTGGTGCTGGGAGGCATGCCCAATGTTAGCTCACTCTCAGCTCCAGAACGCAAACGTGCAATGCCTCACAAAGAATGGGAATGTACAGGGAAAGTGATGCAAACCCTTCATTTTGAAGCTGGTATTGAAGCAAAGGTGTCAAAGAATACTTAAGGGTCTCCCAACCAGCTGTCTCCAGACAGTTTCAAGTATCTTACCACATGGAGGCAATAACCTTCTTCAAAAACCCACCTGATCCAGCTTCTAAACATTCATGTTGTTTATTCAACACAAAGGGCAGCATATGGGGGCAGAAGGATGTGGGAATAAAAGTTACAGTTATCAGTGACCAACTCCAATCAGGACCTAAAATGCCTCCTCGGTGGCTGACTCTTGTGCTGTGTTGGCTTGGGAGCTTGTTTCTGCTGAATGTGTCAACTGGGATAGGAATATGGGTTTGTTTGAGCTTCTGAGAGTAAGAATCTCTGCAAATAAGTGTCTTTACTTGAAACCAACACCTCAGCACACAGATACACACACACACAGCCACATGCACACTCATGCAGGTACACACACAGATGAGCACGGGTACACACACACACACATGCACACACACAGATGAGCACGGGTACACACATACACACACCCACATGCACACACATGCAGGTACACACACAGATGAGCACAGGTACACACACACATCCACATGCACACACACAGATGAGCACGGGTACACACACACACGTACACACATACAGGTACACACACAGATGAGCACGGGTACACACACACACACATGCATACACATGCAGGTACACAAACATGAGCATGGGTACACACACACACCCACATGCACACAGAGGAGCATGGGTACACACACACACACCCACATGCACACACACAGAAGAGCACAGGTACACACACACACCCACACCCACATGCACACACACAGATGAGCACGGGTACACACACACACACGCACACACATGCAGGTACACACACAGATGAGCACAGGTACACACACACATCCACATGCACACACACAGATGAGCACGGGTACACACACACACGTACACACATACAGGTACACACACAGATGAGCACGGGTACACACACACACACATGCATACACATGCAGGTACACAAACATGAGCATGGGTACACACACACACCCACATGCACACAGAGGAGCATGGGTACACACACACACACCCACATGCACACACACAGAAGAGCACAGGTACACACACACACCCACACCCACATGCACACACACAGATGAGCACGGGTGCACACACACACACATGCACACACATACAGGTACACACACAGATGAGCACGGGTACACACACGCACACCCACATGCACACACGTGCAGGTACACACACGCACACCCACATGCACACACATGCAGGTACATACACACGCCCGCATGCACACACATGCAGGGACACACACAGATGAGCACGGGTACACACACCCCCACATGCACACACATGCAGGCACACACACACGCACACACATGCAGGTACACACACAGATGAGCACGGGTACACACACCCACATGCACACACACATGAGCATGGGTACACACATACAGACACCCACATGCACACACATGCAGGTACACACATGAGCACGGGTACACACACACACCCACATGCACACACGATGAGCACGGGTACACACACACACCCACATGCACACACATGCAGGTACACAGATGAGCACGGGTACACACACGCACACCCACATGCACACACACAGATGAGCACGGGTACACACATGCACACACACATGCCCACACACAGATGAGCACGGGTACACACACACACCCACATGCACACACACAGATGAGCACGGGTACACACATGCACACCCACATGCACACACATGCAAGGACACACAGATGAGCACGAGTACACACACACCCACATGCACACACATGCAGGGACACACACAGATGAGCATGGGTACACACACAGGCACACATCACTTCTCTGCAGGAAGCTCCCATGGAGGAAACACTGTTTGCTCAACGACCTGGCCTCACAGTACTAGAATCCTTGATTAGAAGGTTCAGGATAACATTTTATGTAAAACAGAAAATAAACTGTAGGGATTTTACATTCAGGCTGCTTCCCTTGTCAAGACGTCTTTCCAGCTGCAGTCCGTGTACACGATGAACAAGAGAACAAGGTGGACTTTATTATCACCAAGGTAGACTTTATCCTCAGAAGTCTCATCCAATCAACTGCTGAGAGGACACTGAGCACTGTGGCTTCTCCCCAGAGTTTCCCTGTCCTCAAAACAAAAGACTCTCTTCCCGGTTTCTAAGACGCAAAGGCTTTGGTCCAAAATGCCACTGTACCAACCTGCTGCTGCAGCGCGGGTACCTCTGTCAGGCGCCATACCCTGTGAAGGGGCTCTAGTGAGTAGGGGTGCTGGCCAGGGAAGGTTGCCACCGGTTTGCAGCAAATTCATGATTCCAAGGAATGTGGATCAAGCCACCTGCTCACCCCAGAAACAACAGAATATCCCAGGAGAAGCTGGACAGGGTCTCTGGAGAAGGAAACCAGAACCATAGCACTCCCAGGGTTGAGCCCCAGACCACTTACTGTATGGCTTTGCATCACGGCCAGTGCTGCAGCAACCCTTATGTAGCGCAGGGTTGGCGGCAGGAGGAAGACAGTGAAGTAGGAAGAGAGAATGATGCGGCTATGATGTTCCAACTGAAAACAGGCTCTCAATTATAAAAAAAAAAAAAAAAATCATGAACTAAGTAGATTTTGACTATGCCCTCCTAAACGGGAGACCCTCGGAGTAGGAGCGACATGAATGCAACTTCAGGGAGCCCATCCCGCCTGACCTTTGTCGGAGCAGTGCTCACCCAGGGCCACGGAATCCACAGCCTGAGAGCCAGGACGTGCTGCTCTGCTGGGAGACCCAGAAGGTCAGGTCTACACGTAGAGGAGTCAAGAGGCGGAGAACAGCATCCACACGGGCCGCCTCCACACCCTGTGCTCAGGCACCTGCTCAGCCACACCTCTGCTCCTGGCCAATGATGTCATGAGACCTATGGCTCCAGGACAGCGGGGTTTTTGATTACTGTTGCTGATGTGTTTGCTTGTTTTCGCTATGTGCAAAATACAGCCATTAAAGACACAACGCTCTAGAGCTCTTCAGAGGAAATCTAGACTGTCAATCACAAAAGTTCATCCTAACAGAGAAAAAGGGAAAAGACCAGTGCTTTCTATTAAGTCCACCATTTTCTAGATGACGACTCAGAAGCTGAGAGAAGGCCACAGGAATAATTTAATGTCACCCAGCAGGTGGAAGAGTGAGGAGGAGCAGAGGTCAGGACCCCCACTCTGCTCCCCGGGCCAGAGCTAAGGCTACAGCAATGCCAGGGTCTCCAGGGCTTCCTCACCATCTACTCTCAAATGCCATCTTTGATGTGTGGAAGGAGACTTCCAGCTCAGTAACATCTGACGCGGGGTGAACATCACTCCCTCCCTCATGCTTACCCCTCGGGGAGGTTTGTAGGACTCCCGCAGCCACGGTACACAAGGCCAATCTGTCTCTGCTGCCCCAGAAAGCAGAAAAACCCAGAGGAGGCCAAAGGAAAGGTCGTGCTGCTTTGGATTTGTCGAAGGGAAGGACAATAGGCATTAAAGAGAGGCAAAGCCATCACAGGAAATTCAATTTAACATCCTAGGGAGATACACTACACACCTATCAGCATGGCTAAAAGCAAAAACAGTGTCAACAGCAAAGGCTGGATGCAGAGCAACCGAATCACTTACATGGCTGGTGGGAATGTAAAATGGTACAGCCATAGATTGGCAGTTTCCTACGTCACGAAATGTGCAATTACCCGACAAGCCAGCATTTGTCCAGGAAGGCATTTATGCCACAGAAACGAACTCATGTTCACCCAAAAACTGATGCACGAAGGCTGGTGGCAGCTTTATTCGTAAGAGCCACAAACTGGGGATAGCCCAGACGTCCTTCAGCAGGAAAATGGTTCATCACACTTGGTCCAGGCGTACCATGGGACACTACCCAGCAATAAAAAGGAATAAGCTATTGATACAGGCAACAACCTAAATGGATCTCCAGTGAATTAAGCAAAGTGAAAACAGCCATGCTGAAAGCTTATATACTGTATGATTACACTTATGTAACATTTTGAAATGAAGCAATTATACAAATGAATGAATGAGTGGTTGAGAGAGCTTATGGATGGTGGAGTGGGGAGGGGAGAGGTATATGTGGCTATAATTGGGCAACAAGAGGAACATTTGTGGTGATGGAAACACTCAGTGGCTTCACGGTGGTGGTGGAGTCCACAGTATATGCATGTGGTGAAACTTTACACAACTCAACACAAACACTAATGAATACAAATTAAACTGAGGAAATCTGAGTAAGATCAGTGAATCGCATCATCGACTCCCTTATACACAAGATCTCTATGACTTCCTACAACTGCACATGAACCCACAATTATCTCCATAAAAATTGCAATGAGAAAGAAAAATAGAGATGAACAGAAAGTTCTTTTTAAAAATCCCACGTGATTGACAATTCTATGGTCATTGTTAGTGCTTACAGAAATGATAAAACCCAATGTGCTAGAAAATTAACCAACAGCCCTCACTGGAGATTATAAACAAGGCACAAGTTCAATATTTAATGAGTATGAAGAAAATGCTCATGATTAAAAAAACTGAAATATGTGAAATGTCAACACTTTGCAAAAGCCTCTTGCATGGAGCTGACAGTGCCTAGGGCTGATACAAATATGTGGGTAACATGAGAGCGCAGAGCGACGCCGAGCAGAACCCCTGTGCCCATGATGACGGCTAGGGGAGATCCAGCTTCAGGCTGTTTTTCTCCAGGGGACGGAGCTCAAGTTCTTAGAGCCAGAGCCCTGTGTTGTCATAAGGAAGTCACCACAAACTCAGTGTCCCTGTCTCCCTAGAACTGTCTGCAGCACAGAATTAGGAACAGCGTTTGCAGAGCATTTTATTGAAGCCAGCTTGGTCTCCAGGCAACACCACTGTTCCCAGCAGACATGAATTGGGAGCCATAGAAAAGGTGAGAGCCGTTCTCCCCACACTTACTTATTTTGCACCATGTTCATGATCACCCAGTCGAAGGGGTAAACGTTCTTTCCAATGAGGTTCTTAAACATGATGAATGTTTCCATTAGGAAATCCTGAAAAAAAAAAAAACAAAACACTGAAATGGCCCACAAAGAAAAAGGTAAACATGATACCCTCCTGTCAATTAGATTATAAAAGACCCCATTTTAAAGGCTGAATGAAAACATCCTGAAAAGTAATGAAGATATATTTCATAGGAGCTGTGAATTAGACCTGTCTTTCTGTTTACCTGAGCACCTCCTGTCTGAGATGGCTTCTTCAAGAATATATTCTGAAACACCCTGAGCATGTCTCTCTAATAGTTAAAGAGTAAATCCCCAAACGTTAGGAATAGGCATTCAAACCCTTTCTGCTTCTAGGAAAACATGATTTTTACAAACAAGGCTTGCAGGTTACAGCTTTTTCTTATGTTTGCTCTAAATCAATTTTTCATGATGAACAGGACACATCAGGTTGAATATGGGATACTACTGTCTGTTCCTTTCTCTTACAGAATTTCAAAACGAAAGGCTCCAATAGGTACTCCTGACCATCTGCACAGATTTGGCATGCAGTAAACCATTTGAGTGTGCGGCCGTGTTGCCAAACTCTCCTAGATGGCAGCTACATCCCCAGAAGCTACCGAGTTATGCTTCTGATGTCTTAGATGATGCTGTGTACTTCGCAGGGCAACTGAAAAGAAGCAGGGTTTGGTACACACCCAGCTGCTCCACCCTGCTTCCATGGAATGTGCCTGACATCAGGAAGGGGTAGCCGGTTCCTAGGGACTCCAGTATGTGTCTATCAGAATTAGAAGATTTCCTACTTTCGAGAGCTTGACAGGTGCTCTGAGCTAACCTGAACAAAACAAGTGGCTATCCCAAAAAGCACACATCCCTGGTAACCCCAAGCTCACTCAACACTCAAGGTAGGAAATGAAAAGACAACCGAGAACTGTCTTAGAAAAATGAGGCCATGGTCAGGGATTGCCAAATGAGTGGATATTTCTCATTTATTTAATCTCCTGAATCATAATTAGGTGCAATGGCTGTGAAGGCCAAGGTGGTGAACAGAATTTAAGCAGCCAAGAAAGCAATTCCCAGTACGAAGTTCTAAATAAGCAGCTCCTGCGAAGAGGCACAAGTTAAAATTGATGACAATAACAAGCTAATGTTCAAAGTTAAGATACTTTCTCTCCAACTCTAATGGCAAAGTCAGGTCCTAGCAGGTGAAGTCTGCAGTGTGAGGAGTTTGGTGTGCCCCCACCATAAATAAAATGAGTGATCCTGATCACTCTATTAGAGCAGATGCCTCCAGTCTAAGAGACATTAGTGACCCGGACAAAATCAAGTTGGAAAAGTCAGTCCAGATGTCCTCCAAACTCTGTACGTGGGCACTGTGTCCACCTGCTCTCAGGAGCGGGAGCATCCCAGTCCTTCCTTCTGACACAACAAATGGCTTCTTTTCCAGTTTAATTATTGAAATTCATATTTCACTACTGATTTTCCTCACTTTGTCAAGAGTTTCCCATTTTAACGACCAGGCTGCATATTTTGTAGGCTGAGTACCGTAATTCAGTCACATCTCTATTTGCATGAAATTGCTGGCTTTCTTGATGATTACTTCTCAAAGCCTAATAATTGAGCTACAGCCTCTCGTTTTTATTATTCTGGAAGAGAAGCATATTTTCCCAATTCTCTTTCTTTTCTAAGAGACACAGTCCCATACTTCATTAGTATGGCTCAGCTGTTAAATTTTGGTACTTTGCTGATCAAACAAAATGCTGCATCTAGTGGGAGATGAGGTTCTGCAAGGCGTCCTTGTTTTCTGCATAATTCACTAGCCATGGCGGTGGCCCCTAACAACTGTGTTTGCCTTGAGCAGCTGATGAGGCTTACCGGACTGTTCCACTAGGGTCTCCAAGTCAACAAGGGATATTTTGTGAAAATTTCATCATTCAATGTGGATTTATTCCTGTTGCATTTTTTGTTTTAGTTTCTATTTATTTTATTTATTTATTTCATTCCCTCACCCAGGCTGGAGTACAGTGGCACGATCTTAGTTCACTGCAGCTTCAACCCTGGGACCCAAGTGACCCTCCCGTTTCAGTATCCTGAGTATCCTGGGACCACAGGTGTGCATCACCATGCCTGGCTAGTTTTTTTATTTTTAGTAGAACTGGCATCTTGCTATATTACCCAGGCTGGTCTTGAACTCCTGGGCTCAAGGAATCCTCCTGCCTCGGCCTCCCAAAGTGTTGGGATTACAGGTGTAAGCCACTGTGCCCGACTGCATGTTTTAGTTTGACTATTCACAGGATGTCTTATACAATAAGCAGGCTGCTCTAACAGCAGCCATCCATCTACTTCAGAGGCAAAATCGTGTCATACCTCTGTCTGCACCTTTCCATCCCTGTGCCCACCCACGAGAATAAAACAGCCATCCTCTCGCACCTGGACTGCCACAGGGGACTCCAAACCCATCAACTTAGGTCCATCCTTGTCCTTTCTTGTCCCCATGCTTCACTTTTCAAATGATAAATCTCATCAAGGCATCAATGCTTTCCAGACATCACAATGAACCCATTTCCCCAATGGCTTCCCAATGCTCTTAGACTAAAGACAAAGCATCTTCACTCTTAGACTTAGGAAATTTCCATTCTGCTCAGCCAAAGGAGTAACCATTATGGACAAGGACCAGCCACAGATTTTCAACCCATCCGATGAAGGATTGTTAGGGAAATAGGACATGGCCACATTTTTGTGGATTCAAAGTTTCATCCAAAGATTATCTGACAATTGCAAAGGTAGGAAGAGGTACATATTTTCACAATGGAGGGATCTGGAAGTTACCAGCTTTGAACCCAGCGGTGAAATTCAGCATCGCCAGTAGTGGGTCAGCATGACAAGCCCACTTCCTGTGTTACTTCCTGAAGTAACACAGCAGGAAGCTTTCAACAGCAATGCTGAAACACTGTTGCCAAGGAGTTGAGCTTGAATCTCAGAACAAGCTTCTGGTTTGCAGAACATACAGGGGGATAAAGAAACCAGTCGAAAGGCATATTACAAGGCAGCACAAAAAAAGTCCAGAATGGGAGATAGTCTACAAAAGCTAGTGGATTGGTCTCTTCAAAAACACTGAAAAGCAATGCTATGAAAAGAAAATAAAACAGTGTGATGGTGATGGATTTATTTTAGAAAAAGAAAGATTAAAGAGACACAATCGGGCCGGGCGCGGTGGCTCACGCCTGTAATCCCAGCACTTTGGGAGGCCGAGGCGGGCGGATCACGAGGTCAGGAGATCGAGACCATCCTGGCTAACACGGTGAAACCCCGTCTCTACTAAAAATACAAAAAATTAGCCGGGCGTGGTAGCGGGCGCCTGTAGTCCCAGCTACTCGGGAGGCTGAGGCAGGAGAATGGCGTGAACCCGGGAGGCGGAGCTTGCAGTGAGCCAAGATCGCGCCACTGCACTCCAGCCTGGGTGACAGAGCGAGACTCCGTCTCAAAAAAAAAAAAAAAAAAAAAAAAGAGACACAATCATCAAATGCAATGCGTGAAAAGGACAAAAAAGTTTGGAAAGAATGGAGGAAATCTGACTACAAATGGCATGAGGGGTTGTTGCTGAATTCTCATGGAGCAATAAGACCAATAGAGAATGTCTTTAGTCCCCAGAGACGTTTGCTGAACAGCTTAGGGCAGGTGCATCCCTGTCTCTCACTGACTGAAAGGGGTTGGCTGTATAGATAGAGACACTTGGAGACACATGACGGAAGCAAATATGCCAGCGTGCTTTCAACGGATGAATTGAGGTGGCAGGAATCATGGTTTCCTTTTTTTTTTTTTTTTTTTTTTTTTTTTTTGAGACAGGGTCTCATGCTATCACCCAGGCTGGAGTGCAACGGCATAATCTTAGCTCACCGCAGCCTCAAACTCCTAGGCTCAAGTGATCCTCCTGCCTCAGCCTCCCAAGTAGCTGAGACTACAGGCATGAGCTATCATACCTGGCTATTTTTTTAATTTTTTTGTAGAAATGGGGTCTCACTATGTGGCACAGGCTGGTCTTGAATTTCTGGGCTCAATAGATCTTTCTGCTTCGACCTCCCAAAGTGCTGGGATTACAGGCATGAGCCACTGAGCCTGGCTCCATTGTATTATTCTTTCAGCTTTTCTGTATTTGTAAAATTTTTTGTGATCCACAGGGGAAAGAGAATAAGTAAAATGCTGGTGAAATCTGAGTAAGGTCAGATAAGCCCTTTTCCTTGCAGAATCTGATGCTAACTCCAGGTAGATGGTGTCAGAATTGAATTGAATTGTAGGACATCCAGCTGGTGTCAGGGAATGGGTTGCGGTGGGAGAGACCCACACACTTCTGGTCACAGAAATGTGAGAGTGTAGGAAAATGTAGTGTGTTTTCCAAAGCCACACAGTGGGAATTTGTGACAAGTGGCAAGACAACACTCTCCGCTAGAAGTCCCAAAGCCCTCATCGTTCCCTTCTAGTTGACTACAGAGAATCGGGGCACATTCTCTGCTTCTGTTACTGAGATGTGGACACGTGGCAGCCAGCAGCCCCTTGGGCAGGTCAGCATCTCCAGTGTAGAAGATTCTACAGATTCTTTGTGGTTCGAATCCTAAAGGGTTGGGATGGCCTCTGTCCTGAGAGTTCTGAGCTGAACATGTCTATTGTTTTTCTCTTCTGGATCAGTCATTCCGCTTGTGCTCTATATGCTCACTGTCACTGGTGTTGATAGTAAGTGTGATTTTGTATGAAAATGACCCACTCAACCAAAAAGGGCTAAATTTGAGAACCTGAATTAGTACTTGTTAAAAGGAAATAGTCTCAAGAAAATGGAACCAAAAAAGAGCCCGCATCGACAAATCAATCCTAAGCCAAAAGAACAAAGCTGGAGGCATCACACTACCTGACTTCAAACTATACTACAAGGCTACAGTAACCAAAACAGCATGGTACTGCTTCCAAAACAGAGATATAGATCAATGGAACAGAACAGAGCCCTCAGAAATAACACCACATATCTACAACTACCTGATCTTTGACAAACCTGAGACAAACAAGCAATGGGGAAAGGATTCCCTATTTAATAAATGGTGCTGGGAAAACTGGCTAGCCATATGTAGAAAGCTGAAACTGGATCCCTTCCTTACACCTTATACAAAAATTAATTCAAGATGGATTAAAGACTTACACGTTAGACCTAAAACCATAAAAACCCTAGAAGAAAACCTAGACATTACCATTCAGGACATAGGCATGGGCAAGGACTTCATGTCTAAAACACCAAAAGCAATGGCAACAAAAGACAAAATTGACAAATGGGATCTAATTAAACTAAAGAGCTTCTGCACAGCAAAAGAAACTACCATCAGAGTGAAAAGGCAACCTAAAAAATGGGAGAAAATTTTTGCAACCTACTCATCTGACAAAGGGCTAATATCCAGAATCTACAATGAACTCAAACAAATTTACAAGAAAAAAACAAACAACCCCATCAAAAAGTGGGCAAAGGACATGAACAGACACTTCTCAAAAGAAGACATTTATGCAGCCAAAAAACACATGAAAAAATGCTCATCATCACTGGCCATCAGAGAAATGCAAATCAAAACCACAATGAGATACCATCTCACACCAGTTAGAATGGCAATCATTAAAAAGTCAGGAAACAACAGGTGTTGGAGAGGATGTGGAGAAATAGGAACACTTTTACACTGTTGGTGGGACTGTAAACTAGTTCAACCAATGTGGAAGTCAGTGTGGCTTCTAGATCCTCAGGGATCTAGAACTAGAAATACCATTTGACCCAGCCATCCCATTACTGGGTATATACCCAAAGGACTATAAATCATGCTGCTATAAAGACACATGCACACGTATGTTTATTGCGGCACTATTCACAATAGCAAAGACTTGGAACCAACCCAAATGCCCAACAATGATAGACTGGATTAAGAAAATGTGGCACATATACACCATGGAATACTATGCAGCCATAAAAAAGGATGAGTTCATGTCCTTTGTAGGGACATGGATGAAATTGGAAATCATCATTCTCAGTAAACTATTGCAAGGACAAAAAACCAAACACCGCATGTTCTCACTCATAGGTGGGAACTGAACAATGAGAACACATGGACACAGGAAGGGGAACATCACACTCTGGGGTCTCTTGTGGGGTGGGGGGGGGGGGGGGGGATAGCATTAGGAGATATACCTAATTCTAAATGACGAGTTATTGGGTGCAGCACACTAGCATGGCACATGTATACATATGTAACTAACCTGCACATTGTGCACATGTACCCTAAAACTTAAAGTATAATAATAATAAAATTTTTTTAAAAATGGAAAATGGTTTGGCCACTTTCATATTGAAATACTAAATAACATCAAATAATTTTGTACAAAATAATCTTTTATTTAATAGTTGTCAGAGTAAGCTGGGCGTGGTGGCTCACGCCTGTAATCCCAGCACTTTGGGAGGCCATTTGGGAGGCTGAGGCGGGAGGATCATCTGAGGTTGGGAGTTGGAGACCAGCCTGACCAACATGGAGAAACCCCATCTCTACTAAAAAATACAAAAAAAAATTAGCCGGGTGTGGTGTGCATGCCTGTAATCCCAGCTACTCAGGAGGCTGAAGCAGGAGAATCGCTTGAACCCAGGAGGAGGAGGTTGTGGTGAGCCGAGATTGCGCCATTGCACTCCAGCCTGGGCAACAAGAGTGAAACTCTGTCTCAAAAAAAAAAATCGTTGTCAGAGTTGAAAAACAGTCATATACTCGGTATAGTTAACAAACAGAAACACATTTTACAAAAGTTCTGTCAGATTAACAACAGTAAAAAAGTTCACATACTTTCCAGTCTAAATTTGTGGTATAAAAAACCACAAACGTCATTTTTTTTTTTTTGAGACGGAGTCTCACTGTGTCGCCCAAGCTAGAATGCAGTGGCCCGATCTCGGCTCACTGCAACCTCTGCCTCCCGGGTTCCAGCCATTCTCCTGCTTCAGCCTCCCCAGTAGCTGGGATTACAGGCGCCCCCCAACCATGCCTGGCTAATTTTTATATTTTTAGTGGAGACGGAGTTTTGCCATGTTGGCCAGGTTGTTCTCGAACTCCTGACCTCAGGTGACCCACCTGCCTCCACCTCCCAAAGTGCTGGGATTACAGGCGCGAGCCACCACGCCCAGCCAACATCATTTCTTAATGGAAGTCAAATTGTCTACAAATCATTGATTTTCTGAACTGTTGTGTCTATGGAAAAACATCCCCTGGGAAATTGGGACCACAACACACAGTAAACATCTGATCCTGGGATCTGAGCAAAGACAGAGGGCACACACTTGGAATTCAGCAAGCTACAGTAATTTTTAAATACCATTCGGCATCATCGCTTTTCACTTACCTTGAAGGATCCTTATCAATTACAGCACTTAATAGTTCAGATTACATGTTTGCACATGGGGACTTTTATGAAGTGATTGTTCTGAAAAAGGGCAAAGTACTAATTGGAGTCCTGACTTTTCCAGATGAGTAATTCTTCTATTTCTGAAGACTTTATTATTCAACCTGGAACATTATCTGCAAAACTGTTTCTCTAGCTTTAAGCTACAACTATTCTTTACACTGACCAAAGCAGGGGGTCGGGTATAGTTTAGATTCAATTATGGAATAAAATGTTACAAATGTAAAATTTGATTTCACTATGCCATGATTTCCAAAGAGTCATGGGATATAAACAGGATACAGGTTACACATTTGAATATACTCCTACTATCAACTACTCATTAATATTCAGGGAAAACCAGACACAGAAATACAAACATATACATATTCTTGTTCCCTTACTTTTATTTAGAGGAAACTGCTAGGGCTTTAAGGTCTAGATCCATTTTTGTTCTCCTTAGAAATCTTGAAGTACAGTCACGTGCTGCATAATAACATTTTGGTCGATGACAGACTGTGTATATGTCAGTGGTCCAAAAATTGTAATGGAACTGAAACTTCTTATCACCTAGTGACATCATAGCCATTGTATTACAACTGCCTATAGTATTCAGTGCAGTCACATGCTGTACAGGTGTGTAGCCTCGGAGCAACAGGCTAGACCATCTAGCCTAGGTGTGTAGTAGGCTCCACCATCCAGGTTTAAGTAAGGGTACACACTGTGAGGCTTGCACAATGATGAAATTGCCTAACGATGCATTTGGCAGAATTGTTAAGCAACACACGACTGCGTGTGTGTGTGTATATATATATGTACATGTATATATGTGTGTATATATGTACCTGTGTATATATATGCATATATAAATATAAAAATATTATTTTTTCAAAGGATCATTTCTAATACATAATTTTCTTATTGCTGCCACTATAGATATATAAGAAAACTATGCATTATATATGTAGTGGCAACAATAAGAAAATTATGTATTAGAAATAATCCTTTGAAAAAAATCATACAGATCATTCTCTTCTTCCCATTTCTTAATAAGGTACATGTCAAGTGCAACAACCCCTGTTCTAGAAACACTAGTACACTGCCATGTTCTGCAGTTATCTATGAGTATTCTTTTACAGCGGTCCCCATCCTTTTTGGCACCAGGGATCAGTTTCGTGGAAGATAATTTTTCCATGGACCAGGGGGTGGTGGGGCAGGTTTCGGGATGAAACTGTTCCACCTCAGATCATCAGGCATTAGATTCTCATAAGGAGCGTGCAACCTAGATCCTTCGCATGCACAGTTCACAATAGGGTTCGTGCTCTTATTAGAATCTAATGCAGCCACTGATCTGACAGGAGGCAGAGCTCAGGCAGTAATGCTCCCTTGCCCACCACTCACCTCCTGCTGTGTGGCCCAGGGATTGGGGACCCTGTTCTACAGGACCTTACAGATCCTTAGAAATGGAATCTTAGAGTTCAAGTCAACATGTAATCACAAAGTCTGCCAACAAGTTTGGTTGCAGCTTTGCAGAGGATATTTGCCATATGGCAATGTAATTTCAGGTCCTTAGGGAGGTAGTTCGTAAGCAATAAATTCCCCTCTGTTATACTTTTCCTAATTAAGTTGTATCATAGTTTTACTGAGGATGACTAGAGAATTATTTGGAGAAATGCTGATGAGCTTCCATGATTACAGCTAATTAATAATGGAGTACAACTTAAAGCTGAAAAGTCACTCTGGCTTCTGCTATTAAAAAGTCAACCAATAAATGAATAGGAATTAATGGGAGACTATCCATGGATAACATCTCCAAATTTCCAATTATCCCAAAGCACAGGAGAAGAAACTGTCACCAAGAAAGACAAGAGATTTCCCTGGGCTCAGCCCCCGAGTCAATCTCCATTCAGCCCTAGAAGCAAGTCTGCGAGTCCGGACCCTTGTGTTGTTAGAAACAAGGCTTCAGTCAGACCTTCCCAGGAGGCATCTGAAATCAATCAGAGACAAGTTCTCATGCAAAATCCTATTTTAAATGAATATATTGATATCAGGCTTTTGTCTAAAGTGCTGGCCCTAAAACATGGTTATGTCAACAGGGTGAAAGGGACACTTACTACCACATCAGTCCTCATTTTCCCAAAAGTCTTGATCAAGTGGGCATAATGGTAATCTTCCATTTGTCGTAAAATAGCTGTCATGCAAGCCACGAAGTTTCCCTGTAAATGAATCAAAAGATAGAATTAGATGAGACAGAGCAACACTCATGGGAAAAGCCGAAATCATCCCAGATTCTGGGACTTGAAACTGTCAGGGAGAAGCAACGGGGCATGGGCAGGGAGCCCTGGGTTCTGCTGCCCCTCTCTCAGGGAAGATCAGCATAAGGCATGGGTCACTTCCAACCTCAGGAATGCTTTTTGGTAGGGGGTCCTTAGAATATCAAGTTGAAAGTAGAAAGAAAAGCAAAACCCTTGAGGGGGTCTCACAATGCTGAGGACATGAGTACACAGTAACATGAATGAGAAACACTGGTACACTCACACTCAGGGCTGTATTTTATTCTCTCTAACTATTAATACCTCAAGTGTTTCCTGATACAGGGTTGTCCAGACTGGAAAAATAAGCTTGAAATATTTTTGCATTAAATACAAGAAAACTAAAGACAGGATGGAAATCACGAGAACTTCTGTTTTGTGCTCTCTTGGAAACTTGCTGCCCTTATTATCCGGCAAAATGTGTGTGCAGCCTCTCCTCTTGGGCCATGGCAAAGAAAGGCCTCTAATTTCTCAAAATCAGCCTGTATCCCCCCGTGCCCGATGTGGAGGCAATCACCACAACTCCACAATGAGTTATGGCCCAATTCTCCTCCCCGAGAAGAAGGACAGGAGGAATGTGGGCTCATCAGAATGTCAAGTGGGAGAGCTGGGAGTTTCTCAGACCAGACGGAGCTGGGTGGAAAGGAAAAGAAGGAGGAAAAAAGAAAGCAACACAGAAAATCAAGAATGGGGAAGGTAAAGGGCCAAAGCTGAAACGTCTCTCTGGCTGTTGCAAATGGAGGCAGCCAGTATGTGTGTGGACGTGGGTGTGCACACGTTTGTTTGCGTGCCCTGAAGGGTGTTTGCTTTGGTGGTGGGTTGTGAGCTAGGCAGTTCTGTTGCCATTAACTGCAATTGCTCACTGCTAGGCTTTGTAGCTAACAACATTGTAAAGCCTTCCTTGCTTTTAAATATTGCCCCCTAAGTTAATGACATTTTAAGAAACACAGGATATATATTTTTTCCCATTAAGCCAGTACAAGTTTGGTAAAATTATAGCATGAAACACACTTTGAGACATGTCCCTATTTTTTCTCTATTAAATGAGCTCTCAAATTGCATTCTTTTACTAACTCTCCTTTTACCAGCGATATATCAGAATGCCTAAATGTCTTTTATATTAATTTGGAATACAGGCTTTACAGTGAAATGTTAAAATCCAGTATTTTCTCCAATCCATTTTATACCTATAGTACACATATCTACTTCCAAATGAGTCCTCGAAGGACGCATTACTCAAATTGAACAAACACAATAATGATGATATGATATCTTCCATTTGCCCAGAAATATAAATTATTTGTGAATGATGATAATTGCTGAGATTTAGATTCCAAGTTGGTGTTCAGGGAAACAGCTAAATAATGCTTGTTTTCCATTGAGGCAATGATTAGTTAAATGGCAAAATTTGTGAACTTTTGAAACATATAAATATTTGGCATACCATTCAGCTCAAGAGAGGCTGCCTTTGTATCTTGTCTACTCCTTATGACAATGAGATGTGTCCCGTGGATAATCGTCTTAATAACAACACTGTCACTTAAATAGAATACGACCTCTTTCAATCACACACAAATTTCTCTTCCTGTGCCACTTTACAGGCAGTGAAACTGAGGCTTAGAGGTTTCACCCTCTGAAGGAGTGAATGGCAAAGCTGGGTGTGGAGGCTGTGCTCTAGGACTATAAGACAGGTACTTACTGGCTGACCTCATTTCTTTACCCCTCATCCAGATGCACATTTTAACTCTTCCTCTAAGGAATCTGAAGCCACTTCTGATGACCAACACGAGGTAGAGATTCACTTTCCCCTACTCTTGCAGTCATCAGAGAAAGCTGGAAGAGGGTGAGGAAGAAGAGGCTTCCAAGTACTCTGCCCACAATTGACCCTGATGCAGTCGCCGACCCGGACTCTTCCCCTTGAGAGGAGAGCTTTGCCCGCTGAAGAAGAGGCCTGTATCAGCCTAGGTGAACCTAGTAGGTGCTGAAATCAATTTTCTGCAGGTCAAACCAGTTACACAATGGAGACTTACACATTAGAATAAATGAAATCACAAAGTCAGCTATTTACCACCAGAAGCAATGTATCAATGTGCTTAGCTTAAATGATCAGGCTGAAAGTAGAAAGAAAAGCATAATCCTTGAGGGGGTCTCAAAATGCTGAGGGTATGAGCACAGAGTAACACTAATGAGAAACATCAGTGCAGCCAGACTCAGGCCAGATGACGTGAACAGGTGACGTGGACATACTGAATTCAGGCAGCAGACTGTCACGTCATGCGGAGAAATTCATGCAAGGCAACAACTGCCAAAACCGTTGTAACACAGAAAACGAAAAACTGAAGCGAACACAGCAATTTCCATAAAACAAGTCCTGGGAGGATGTAAATGCCCCGTGGGGGAGTCTCTCTGGAACAGCATATCAGGAAGGCAACCACGCGGCCCCTTGTTTAACCGCGATGGGGATTAATTACAGGAGGCCCAGAAGGGCCAGAAGGATGGGCCATCTCCACAAGTTAGAGGCGGCGCTGCCGGGCACTGTGCGTGCCCTCTTTACCAAACTTAAGGAAATGTTTCAGAAGTCATTTGCATCGTTCAGTCTTTCCTTTCTTGGCGAAAGTAAGTCTTGCTTTTTCAGCTCTAAGGTGAAGCATGAACTCCATTAGGAAACGGATGATCTGCATATTAAAATTCACTGAAATGCCCCTCCCTTTCCTCCCTGCCCTTTGGGAATGGAGTCCCATCCTTGGGGTATCAGTATTTTTTTGGGCAAATACTGCAGATACCATGAAGCCTTATGGTTTCCATGAACACAGCAGAACTCTGCAGCATATTTGTGGGCTTATAAGGGTGGATAAAACGGGTATTTATGGAAGCCTTTTGAAACCATTCATTTATTAGGAACAAAAGTGAGTGAGCTCTGTGAAAATAAAACTTTAATTCTGTGTGCTCAGAAGAAAATTACTATTCTGTGCTTTAATTGATTTATTTTAAATGCATTTGGGAGATGACTCCTAAATGAAGCTTTTATCTTCTAGACAATGGGTAGGCTAGCAGGTAGGCTGGGAGCAAAAGCCACTGTGCAGAATCATCCCTGAGCCTGAACATAGGGACTAGGCTCCAGCACCAGCAGCTGAGTAAAAATAAGTCAATATGTAAAAATAAGACATATTCCTTATAACTTCAAAGCAATGCAAAATGGGGCCACAGAAGTCAGGATATACTTGCAGAAAATTTAAAAACCAGGACACTAAATGCCTAATAAACAACAAAAAAAAGTGAACCTCATTAGTAATCAAAGATGAAAATGATACATCATTATTTACCTGCCAAAATAGCAAAGAAGTATTTCAATGATGATAATGTTGAGCAAAGGTGCAGAGAACGAGGACTCTTGTGTGCTGTTGGTGGGAACATAAATTGCTATAACCTTTTTAAAAAGTGATTTGGAGATAGGTTTGAAAAGTCTTGAAAATAAATACTCATCTCCTAAGTAATTCTACTTCTGATAATCTACCAAAGGAAGTAATTCAAAATAGAAAATTTCATACCCAAAGATGTCCATAGCATTGCTGAAAATTCTAAACATCCACCACAAGAAACTGTGTAAATAATATGATATTTTGTAGGGTTGCAAGATAAAGTACAGGATGCCCAGTTCCATTTGAATCTCAGATAAACAAAGAAAAATAAATATGTCCCAAATGTTGCAATGAAATATTACATGAGAGATACATATACTAGAAAAAAAAAATGTTGTTTACCTGAAGTTCAAGCTGAACTGGGGGTCCTATATTTTTATTTGGCAAGTCAAGCAATCATAACTTGTGTTATGATGAAATATTGTGCAACCATTAAATCATTAAACATTATGCAAATATGGAATATTTTAATAGCATGAGAAAATAATTGAAGAGGAAAACTGCAGTAATTATGTATACACATTTGACCAATATAAAGAATATATAGTACAAGAAAAACAAAAAATGACTAGAAAAGATACCAGATAGTCATAAGTGGAGGGAGACTAAGCCCAGATTGTTTTTATAAAGAGAAAGTATGTTAATATTTTTAAAGGTGGCCCAGAAAGAAAAGGATCCATCTGGCAGGAGGGACAAACTCTCCCTGCCTGCCCCTGATCTAGTTCCATTTCTTAAGCTCCTGTCTTAAAAAATCTCTCTCGCAGGGCTCCCCCTGTTGGTGTGGCCTTGGCTACTGCCTGGCACTGCTCCTGGAGGGAGCCCTGGACAGAAGTCGTCCCCGCACACCCCCAGCCCTCCTGGAAGTACCTCAGTGCCCCAGTTTTAAATGTGTTTGGGCCCCCATTTCACTAGGTAGGTTGATAGGCAAAATGGAGAACAGGTAGAACTGAGCACAGGTAGAAGGAAGGGCAGGTGGAATTGAGCACAAGTAGAACTGAGGCTGGGTAGAAGGAAAGGCAGGTGGAACTGGGCACAGGTGGAAGTGAGTCTCAGTAGAAGGAAAACAGCACAGGTAGAATGGGGTGCTGGTGGTGGAGCAGGGGGACATTCGGTGACAGGCAAGTTGAATGCAGGATATAAAAACAAAAGGCTAACAAAATCACAGACTGGTGAATGGAAACTCAGGATGAGACATATCTTTTAAACACTGCCTTTGTCAACTATGCCTAGTGGAAGGTCTAAGTATGAATTAGAAGAAAAAAATCCAAAGGGTTTTAATTCATATTCTTGAGGAGCTGTGAAGGTGTAATAAAAATGGACTTAGCCATGTGACTTGGATAGCAGGGTATAAAATTGCTCCTGGTAATTTCATCAGCCAGACAAGAGCTGTCTCAATCGACCCTGGAGCTCACACTTTGTACAAAGCACAGATTTGCTCTCTGGGACACACAACACAGGCAGAAATTTTAACGTTCTTCTAAGTTCTCTAAATTCCAAAGGATCTCTGGGCAGTTCCCAGCCTCAGAAGCTGTTGGAGCTGTAAACAGAGACACAGGAGTGCCGAGTGTGTACAGTAGGTGCCCGGTTTCAATAAAAGGAGATCCCTAAAGACTGAATCCGGGATTATGCTTCATGATTTCAACTGAGGTCTTGTTACAAAGTTTAGCCGTGTCTTCACTAAGGCAAGGACTTTGAAGAGGAAATCTCACTCAAATGCTTAAATTTCAAATATATTAAAGAAAATAAACCCATCTTATAATCATCCTAAAAAGCAATGAAAATGAATTATCCAGTAACATTTTAAAATATATTACTAAACAACAACAACAAAAAACCCATAAAGGTGATGACTTCTGGATGATTTTTCTTTTGGGGTGCATTCAAGCCAAAGAATCAATACTGTAAAGCAATATTATGAAAAAGAGAATATAGGAAAAGGGAATGTAACTGAGAGTCAAGTCCTTCTTTAAAATGATTTGAAATAAATCCAAGTATGAGTGAGTTCTTAGAGCTGATAAGATAGAAGGCCAACAGAGCACAATGGCTTTCTCTTTTGTAGAGGGAAAGCCAATGGCAAAATGTTCATAGGTGGTATTTTCTGTGAGAAAATATGAAAGAGAAAAACAGGGAGTCCAAAAAACAAACAAAACCTCAAAATGTTATAAATTAGCCCCAAACTCCTGCAAAGTCTGCACAGAGCTGAAGTTTTTGAAAATATACTTAGGGGGTGACTACCTCACAAATTAGAAACTATTTAAAATGTGCATTCCCAGTTCCTCACATTAAATGACAGTAAGGCACATATTAAAACTGCACAAGCCCACAAGGACCAGGGGACTCTGAGGAGATGCAACTAAAGATAAGAGAATTCTGGAAGCAGGAAAGAGGGTGATGAGTGGGTACCAACTGCCCTCAAGGCAAGAACGTGGTGACATTTAACAGGAAGTCTGTGAATCCCTGGTGCAAAACCCTAGGAAGGCCCAGAAACTGGAGGGTGCCAGGTACTCAGGAGGCTACATGTGAGATGAAAAACAACAGTGCTGATGGCTTTGAAATGTGACCCTATATCCAGTCTGCCTATGCCCAGCATGTCCAGTGAGGGGCTCTCCAACTCACTCCTGGGGAGAGGACCACATGTTTACTCTCTGGACAAGGGAGGTGCCTGAAAAGCAGAAGACAATGACAAGAACCACCTGGAAGAAACACCTGTTTAGTTTGATGTCAAACCAAACAGTATACTCCCCTCTCTCTTTTCTGCTCAGCTCCCAGCATATCAGCAAGGAGGCTTAAACTAACCCCTGCTAACCTTAGTCCCAAACCAAACCTAGAAAGAAGACCAGAAGAATCCTCTTTAGTGAAAATGACCAGCCAAAGAGAACATAAGCACTAACACTAAGCACGGAGGTTCCAAAAGTATGACAGCTCAGCCCATCCAGGCTTGCCATGCAGGAAAGCCCATGCGCCTCCATGCTCTGTGCACAAACTTGGAGACAGAGGGTCTGAGCAAGAGTACTGGGCCTTGTGAAAAAAATTCATCCAGCATTAATAAAGGAGGCCCAAACAAACAAAAACAGAACCCAGAGGAAAGGAAGAACATTTAGAAAATGTAAGAGAAGTAAAAAAACTACAAGAATAATTATTATTATTGTTATTATTTTTGAGATGGAGTGTTGCTCTGTCTCCCAGGCTGGAGTGCAGTGGTGCGATCTCAGCTCACTGCAACCTCCGCTTCCTGGGTTCAAGTGATTCTCCTGCCCCAGCCTCCGGAGTAGCTGGGACTAGAGGTATGCCACGCCTGGCTAATTTTTTGTATTTTTAGTAGAGACAGGGTTTTGCCATGTTGGCCAGGCTGGTCTCGAACTCCTGATCTCAGGTGATCCACCCGCCTTGGCCTCCAGAGCATTGGGATTACAGGCGTGAGCCACGGCGCCCAGCCAAAGAACTATAATTATTATCCTTAGGTAGATATGAGATTATATTCATGATCATCATATCTTCCTTATATTCCTCTCCCAGCTTAGTGATTTTCAGGAGAAGTCAAACGATTTGCCCTTATAACTATCATATTTCTCAGATTTAAAATAATAACATACTTGGAAAAATCTTTCAAAATTCTATAATCCTTGTAACGTTGTTCTTTCACTTATATTTGTTGAAATAAAAATGAGATAGCTTCTCCTTGTTGCTTTGATTTTCTCACACATGTGTTTTCATATTATATAGAATTTCTTTAAAGCTACCTCAAAATCCTTTTAAGATTAAGGGGGTGGGGAGTATAAGAAAGAAAGAATAATTAAAAATATAGAAAGAACGATGTTGTAAAATGAGGACAGAGGATAGTGTGCAGTGCCACATACATTGAATGTCAGGAGTCATCGCTGTGCCCTCAAAAAGTATGTCACGTTTTATTAATTAAATATTTGATTAAGCATAAGACATAATAAAAAGGCTGATTCAGGTATTATTGTTAAAACTGAAGCTCACCGGAAAATGGGTGTCCATTCTCATCAGTGAACTCATAAAACCTTTCTCATATAAACAACCCATGGTGAAATTGTTCCTTTTTTCATTTAAAGATGAATTCATTCCCATGATGCCTTTATTCAATATATAATTAATTTTTACTCATTTAATCTCCCAAATATTACAATTTCTTTATTTTATAAAGAACTTTAGAGTGAGGAATGTTTGCTAAAAAAAAAAAAAAAGCTAAAACTATATAAAACAGAAAATAACTTACACTAATGTCATCTTTTAGCTATTTGGAACTACTAACAACAAAATTAAACCTGTATCTTAAATTTAAACTGAGTGCTTAGTTGAATTCATAGAGTACTAGTATCTCATACCATTCCAGGCACTATAAGGAAAGAAATATAATTTAAAAACAAAATCGATTTCATTTTTATAGTGGCAGTAATTGCAGAAGATGTTTATTGGACAAATATACCAAAAGGGAATATCTGGATCTTAAATTACCCATAACAGTTATTTGCTACTTATAAAGTATAATAATTTAAACACATATTCACATTTGTTATGAAGAATAAAAATAAATTATAATCAAATGTTACATATAAAATTATAGTTTATGGTGTAATGAGGACTATATACTTTGTTTGCAGCTTCTTAATATAATTCATTTGATCCTAAAGCAAGACAGCAAAGCAGAAAATTTTATGTTATTTTTATATACTCAATATATCAGGTAATAATAGAGCCTTAGAGAGTTTAGAATTTTCGAAGTCTTATCGCATGATATAGAGGATCTGGAAACACACTATAATAGAAACAAGCGTAACTTGGTCTTAAAAAAACTCTTATTATTGAAGAGAAGATCAATATGTCTATATGTGTTTTTAAATTGACTTTCATAGATAAAGGACACTACAATTATCATTGTTATAAATGAAAGTTGAAACTCTTTCTTAGCTAAAATGGAATGCCTTACATAAATCATAAAAGGATACTGTCCTCAACATTGTTAACATTGGTTGGATGATGTATTAAGGAGAAATGTCACACACATCATTAAATATTAAGTATTAAATATTTATGATGATACTTAAGTATTATAAAGTATTAAAACATTAAATAAATGAATCGTAAGGAGAATAAAAGATACTTTGAAATATGAGATTATAGTAAATAAAAACATAGATAATCTTTTATGGTATTTCTTATAAATATGTATGTACTCATAATACATACATATGTTGTATGCGATTGTATGCTCAAACGCTGCACATGACAAGTGATCATCCAATAGCTTATCTACTTACAACTACATAAGCTACCAAAGTGATATTAGCCATAAATGCCTAATGGTTATTTTCAAAATCGCCTACTGTGGTGGACTGAGACTCAATTTGTGGGAACCCACGAGGAATTCTGCAGTAGCCCTGTACCTGTCCAGCAGGGTGTGCAGGAAAGCATCAACACAGGAAGCACAACCCACTGAGGTTCTACTTCCACCCCTTGTCTCACTTTCCCCACACCCCAGGGGAAATTGAAGCTTCCCTAAATGGGTCCTTCTAGAATGGGTCATGAGAAATGGAGGGGATAAGGCTAAAATGACAAGAAGATTCAAAACCATGAAGAGCACTGCCAAGTGCAACACTCAACCAACATTCAATGAGTGTGCAGTGTGTTGACATCATTGAGTTCCCAACAGTAGGTCAGCAGGAGATAAAAACAGCCCCTGACCAGAATGACCTCAGTGGGAGGCTGGGTCACGTCTTTCTTCTAGGCTAGTGGGGCCATGTCAAAAGGACACAGGAGATGGTGTGGGGAGGCTCCCCTGGCCACGTGTGGGATGCTTGAGACAATCTGAATATCAAAATGAACAATGACAACAAACAAATGTAGCAAATTGAATGAGAAAAAAATCCATGTGTCTACACAGACATATAGGCGACGTGGCAGGGTTGAGGGCAAAAGTAAAGCTGTGACCTGCAGAAGACTATGAGCCAAAAAAACACGGAATGAAGAAGAGAACTTGATAACTGAAGGTTTCAACTCCTAAAGGAATGGTTGGTCCAGAGGAGGCTCCTCAATGGGCACTGAAACCTTGAGGTAAAAGGTCTTTGGGGACGAAGACACTCACTCAATCTGAAAGCAACACCCTATAGATTCTTCCTAATTATAGTCTGGGCCTTTAGGTAGAATGCTAAGCACACAGGATCACTTAAGTAGTTACTTTTTTTGCCAAAAATGTTCCATCATGAGGAAATGAATAGACAGATTCAGAATATACAGCATTTGACAAGACAAATGGTGGGGACCCTTAAGGTCAAAGGGAAAACCTCACAGGGAAGAGATCTTACATTCTATTCGGGAATCATTGTTCATTTCCGTAGGCATCATAATATTCCTGTGCCTACAGAGCAGTTATTCATAGGAGTTGCATGAAGTGAGGAATGATGTGTCCCTGTGTCTGTGACCAACTTTTTGGTATGTCAGAAAAGAAAGTTTACACATGCAGGGATAATGCAGACATGACAAAATGTTAATATGTAGTGAACTTAGGTGGGTATGCGTGTTTAACACTAATACTGATTCAACATTTTTGTACATATGAAACATCTCAAAAAGCCAAAGGAAAACAGCTTCTACTCACAATCTAGTGAGAAGACTTATATGACAACAATTAATTAAGACACAATGTTACAAATATTATAAAAGGGAGTTATTACAGACTGCCAGGGAATTCTAAAAAGGAGGTATTTCTTTTCCAATCAAAGGAACTATTACTGAATATAATAATAGAACTACAACCAATGATTTAGGTATTTTAACTTGGGCAAAAGGGAGTAGAGTACAGAGATTTAAGCAGCAGGAATAATCACTCAGAAAAGTATCTGAGGAGCTAAAATATAACTAGAGGGCTTTGTTGCTTTTGCACATAAAGCTCCACCATATGCATGCTTCTTAAGTACGGGAATGGCTTATTGATTTGGACTGTCCACTGTAGAGGTGTATTCTGGTCTTAACAAAATACAGTGGAAGTGGTAAGAAAGAGTACAAATATCTTGCTTCCCTGCCAAATATGGATCCCAATATCACTCT